>NW_012148086.1:3676240-3678459 GCF_000956105.1 Propithecus coquereli
CCAAAAAAAAAAAAAAAAATTCATGATCCACGTGTGAAACATACTAAAATGTGGCCTAACAGTCTACATTTGATCTAGCTGCTTGATATTCTCCTTCCAAAGCACAGAAATTTTGTGGCAAAAAATTACATTCTCCCACTTAGTATAACCACATTACTTGAAATAGAACTCAGACAACAATAAAGTCCTAGCTGTGCTCCCTGCTATGGAACTGTCATTGCTTCCAGCTGTTTTCAGGGAAGATAGCTAAGAATATAAGATAGCCCTAATTCAAAATGAATCCAGGAGAATTTTTCCTTAAGTTCTTTAACTTTATACTTGCATCTTTGTATCTTACATAAAAGATGGTTGCTACTTACCAGGCTGATTTCATGAGCCACTAACGAGTCATGACCCACAGTTTGCAAAACTCGACAATTAACTCTGACCCATGATGTCAGCTGTTCTTCAGTGCACCAGCTCTGCAAGGGCAGGGCAAGAAGAACCGCCCTCTCTCCTCCCCTGCCCGTTTCCCCCACTCCTTCTCCACCTCCCCTTCCCTCACCTCACCCACTCTGCAAACCAGCCTTCCACAGGCAGGCCCAGGGGACAGGGAAAAGGTACCTGATGCACAGCTTTAAACCCACCTGTCCCACTGCCCTCTGCCACAGAGCTCAATGCTCTCTGCCTCATGGGCACTAAGACCCCCTCACCAGTCAGTGAGGGAGATTCGGACAGGTAGTGACAGCTCCCCAGAAAGTTCTTTACCCAGTGAGCACTGACCAAGTGTTTGAAATAAACAATACCAAGGTAATAGGACTGGGTATGCAAACACAAAAAAGCATACACACAGAAGAAAGCAATGCGACTCTAATAATAGTTGTTTCTAGCGGGTAGGATTTTTTTCATTATTTTTCGCTGAATATATTTTGCTATTTTTTTCTGAGATGTAAATGTATTTTTTAGTAAGAAAAAAATTTTTAAGTTCATTTTGGAAAATGTCCAAAATTTTTAGCAAATACCAATGTCATCTATCATATTAGGAAATATTCACCAGTTTGGCAATGTGTTAGATGGACAGGGATTAGGTGAAAACAAGTGCACTCATCCTAAATTTCTGTTAAGAATAAAAATTGGCACTACTATAGAGAACAATTTGCTAATATCTACTAAAATGACAAATGCCCATATGCTTTCCCAGCAATCGTGTTTTCAAGAATTAATCCTACAGATGTATTATACACACATAAGAGGTTAGAAGGCTAATTGCTGCATATTTGTTAGAGCAAAATAACAACCTATTAATAAAAGTCTATAAGCAGGCTGCTATTTAAATAAATCATAGTGACCCATAGATAAAATGCCATGCTGCGCTAAAGAGAAATGAAGAAACTATACACCCATAAAGAAAGATCTCCAAAAAATACTGTCAAGCAAAAAATAAACCAAAAAAGGTTTCTATTCCTATAATGGAGGAGTAAATTGTATCAGAATAACCCTCTCGCAGGGCAAAATTTTGAACTCAGATAAAATATGAAAAACCACCTTCTGAAGGCATTGGAGATAAACCAGAAGTAAAAAAGAAACTGGGAATTTACTTGACCCTTGAAAGAAGGGAGAATCACCGGAAGGGATGCAGCTTTACAGTGCCTTACTCCTGAGAGCACCCCCCAGTCCAAGCGGTGAGGCAAACAAAAAGGCACAATTTTATTGGCCTGAGGGGTTAAAGAGGATCTGAGACTGCCGAGAAGCTGGAAATGGAGGGGAAAATCCAGGAAAGGAGAGACCCACAAAAAGAGGAACCCCAGTCTGAGTATAAGCTCCCCTCGAATCTTTGGCTGAACCCTGAACTGCACAGGTGGGGGTGGGACTCCAAAGAGTACACAGAAAGGACACAACAGAACATGGATGTTGAAAGGGCTGAGCTTTCAGCTCTCCCCAACTGCAGGATAGATAGAGTTTGGAGTCCAAGTCCTGCTAAGTTAGAGGGGCCTGATAAACACCTCAGGCTGTCCATCTGAAACCCCAGAAGGGCCATGTCTTAAGATTTAAAAGTACATCCCAGGACTAAGAGATTTACTCTAGGAATAAAGACAAACATCAAAACTGACCCACCCAAACAGGCCAGGAGTGGTGGCTCACGCCTGTAATCCTAGCACTCTGGGAGGCCGAGGAGGGAAGATTGCTCGATGTCAGGAGTTCAAAACCAGCCTGAGCAAGAAACCCCGTCTCTACTAAAA
>NW_012148086.1:3678509-3679607 GCF_000956105.1 Propithecus coquereli
AATTTCATCAATAAAAATTTTGTGGACATTTGCTTTTTCTCTTATTATATAAGCAATTACTTAATGGCCTCAATTTTGCCTCTTGGCCCACAAAACCTAAAATATTTACTGTCTGGCCTTTTACAGGAAGTTTGCCAACCCTGTCCTAGAACATAAAGCAAAAAGATAAAAAGTTAGAAAATATGAGAGACATTAAAGGCCACAGAAGGCAGGTCCATAAAGTCTAGCAGTCCCTTAAGAGGAGAACAAGAACAAAGCCCAAAGAGCAACGCAAATATGAGAAGCCAGTGAAAGACTCAACTCTATGGACAGGAAAAAAACAGTAACAAGTAGGCTAAATGTAAAAGAGACAAATCCTAGACACTGAGACTCATCCTCATAAAACTGCAAAATTTCAAGAGAATTCTAAAAGTTTCCAATGAGAAAAAAGAAAAAGATTACCTGTAAAAAAAAAAACGATAATCAGATCAGCATTAGATGTGTCTCAATAGAAGAGAATGTGGTAATGCCTTTAAAATTGAGGGGAAATTATTTTAAACCTGGAAGTTAATTTAAAGCCAAGTTGAAGGCAAAATAGTTATTTTCGCATCTGCGGTGCCTTGGGATCTTTATACTCTGAAAATCCTTTTGGAAAAACACACTAGAGGATATACTCCTCGCAAAAGAAAAAGGATCCAGGAGAGAAAAAGATACGGACTCTAAGAAACAGAGTTACCAATCCAGGAGGCAGAGAAAAGAAATCCCAGGGTGGTAATGACAGTCGTACAGCAAGCAAACAAAAGAAAATCTTAAAGAAGATTCCATTGCATAAACCACGTGACCGAAAGCCTAGAAGTTCTTGACAATAAAAACATGTCTTTTTTTTGTTTGTTTTTTTTTTTTTTTTTTTGCTTTTCAGCTTCCACACAGCAGCAGAAATATGTCTCTCAAAAGAAAAAAAAAAAAAAGTAATTGGGCCAGGCATGGTGGCTCACACCTGTAATCCTAGCACTCTGGGAGGCTGAGGCAGGAGGATCACTTGAGCTCAGGAGTTGGAGACCAAACTGAGCAAGAGTGAGACTCCACCTGTACCAAAAATGGAAAAAAATTAGCCAGGCA
>NW_012148086.1:3682337-3770059 GCF_000956105.1 Propithecus coquereli
AAGCCTCTAAAATTCAAAACAATCCACCACTAATTTAACTGCCTGCTATAACAAAACTCAATATTGTTCAGAAGTCAGAATCCCTATAATGTATTGTCCACAATGTCTAACACATAATAAAAAATCACCACACATGTGAAGAAATACGAAAATCTGGCTCAAAGTCAAGAGAAAAATAGTCAATAGAAGGAGATTCACAACTGTCCCAGATGTTGGAATTAGCAGACAAGAACTCTACAAAATAACTTTGATAAATACGTTAAAGAGTCTATAAAAAAAGATTAAAAAAATAAGGTGCAGACATGGGAAATTTGAAGAGACATTTGGAAACTTAAACAAAAATCAAATGGAAATCTTAGGATAATAAATACAGTATCTGAAATTTTTTAATTCATAGATGGGATTGACAGTAAATTAGACACAAGACCAGTAAACTTGAAGACAGAGCAATAAACATCACCTAAACTACAAAGACAAAAAAGACTTTTAAATAATAAGCAGAGCCTTAATGACAAGTGGAACCGAACCGTATCAAACAGTTCAATGCATGTGTATGGGGAAGCCCAGAAAGAGAAAAGAGAGAGTATGGGAAAGTGAAACTATCTGAAGAAATACTGGCAAAATATTTTCCAAATTTCACCCAAAACTATAACCTATAGATAAAGAAAACTCAGTGAATCCCAAGCATTATGAATACAAACAAATCCACATCTAAACACATCATGAACTGCTGAAAACCAAGAATAAAGACAAAAATCCTAACAACTGTCAAAGAAAAAAAAGCCATTCAACAAAAAGAATGGCAGATAACTTCTCAAGAGAAACAACAGAAGCAAGAAAATAATGGACCTACACCTTTAAAACGCTGAAAGAAAAAGAAAACAGTCAACCTAGAATTCTATACCCAGTAAAAATATCCTTCAAAAATGAAGATGAAATAAAGGTATTTTCAGGTAACAAAAGCTGAATGTGCCAGGCCTTCACCACACCATGAAAAATTCTAAGAAAGGTCTTCAGGCCAAAGGTAAATGATTCCAGATGGAAATTTAACCTAGAGGAAATGAAAGTGCTGAAAATGATAAACACAGGGAGATCATATATATATTCGTTTTTGTTTTCTTTCTTAGGTTGTTAAAAGAGTAAAATTGTGACTTTCCTTTTGTCCGTTGATAAAAGGTTGAGGGGGGTGGGGAGGGGTGGGGAGGGGTGGGGATTAATGTGCCAAGCTGGAGAGGGCAGAGCGCCCAGGGCCCGGCTTTGGGTCAGCATGCATGTCAAGGGCAAGAGAGGAAGAAACATGTCCAAGCTGAGCTTTCCTTTTGTTTTTTTTTTTGTTTTGTTTTTTTAAGACAAAGTCTTGCTCTTCACCCAGGCTAGAGTGCAGTGGTATCATCATAGCTCACAGCAACCTCAAACTCCTGGACTCAAGCAATCCTCAGCCTCAGCCTCCTGAGTAGCTGGGACTACAGGCGCGCACCACCACACCCAGCTAGTTTTTCAATTTTTTGTAGAAAGAGGGGGGTCTCACTCTTTGCTCAAGCTGGTCTCGAACTCCTGAGCTCAAGCCATCCTCCCACCTCAGCCTCCCAAAGTGCTAGGATTACAGACGTGAGCCACCACACCTGGCCGAGAGCTGAGCTTTCTAACTGGTCTTGATCCTGCCTCTTCCCACTTCCCCTTTATCAGGGTCACGCTCTGGCCAGTGATGGCAAGGAACCAGTGTGTCCAGGGCCAGCTCTGGGCTGGCACATATGTGGTTGGGAGTACAGCAGGCATGTCCGGACCCAAATTTGGCTCGACACACAAGGTGTGGGGGAAACAGACAGCCAAGGCCCAGCTTGAGCCAGTGCATTCAGCAGGGGCCAGGAACATGTTCCGGGTTGAGCTTTGTAACTGGCATTTCCCCCTTTTTCCTCCCTCTTTCCTCCTTCCCCTTCATCAAGCCCAAGGTTTTGGCCAGTGAACTCAGGAAGCAGAGGGGAGTATTTCTGGGTTCAGCTCAGAATGGCATGCCCAGCAGCAGGCTGCAGGGAGGGAATGGTGGCACGTTTCAGCTGAGTTTGGATGGCACAGCTAGGAGTATTTAGCTACAGGGTAGACTGAGCAAAATGGCAAACACACTGAAGATGACGGGAACCAGGTTTCTCATTGTTGGAGAAGCAAGGTATAAATGTAGACAAGGGAAGACCAGAATAAATTCTGTGGTAATGGACTGGAATTAGAGGTATCAGTGTGAACTCCAGTCTTAAATATAGACAGAAAAGAGGGGTGTGTGTATGTGAAAAACTCCCTGTCTGCTAAGAGGACCTAGAAATAAAACCACTCTAGTAGCAGAGAGCACACCTACTGACCACATCTTGGTTTCTAAATATCATTGCAACTAAACAATCAGGGCTGCTCAGGCAAATGTCTGGTTCCAGGGCTGGGACAGGGAAAAAATAAGATCAGCCTGAAATATCTTGGTTTAGCAAATGTAAGGATGTGTTGAAAGGATAGGGACTTGTTGAAAAGATGCTGGATGCACAACAACATGAATTTTTTTCTTTTTTTTTTTTTTGAGACAGGGTCTCGCTTGCTCTGTTGCCCAAGCTATAGAGCAGCAGCATCATCACAGTTCACTGCAACCTCAAACTCCGGGGCTCAAGCAATCCTCCCACCTCAGCCTCCCCGGCAGCTGGGACTATAGGCACACACCACCGCACCCAGCTAATTTTTATTTTTTGTAGAGACAGGATCTCGCTATGTTGCTCAGGCTGGTCTCGAACTTCTGGCCTCAAATGATCCTCCTGCCTGGGCCTCCCAAAGTGCTGAGATTACAGGCGTGGGCCACCATGCCTGACTGTGGAATAAATAAGAATTTTAAAATGAAGAAACTTGGCAACACCACCTTAACCAAGTGATCACAGTTAACATTTCCAGCATTAACACAAATCAACTTCATGTCCTCTGATACGATGCGATGAAAAGAGCACACCATCATCTGTGTGGTATTCCTACCAAAAATACATAAAGTTGGCTGGCTATTATGGCTCAAAAAAAAAATATATATATATATATAGACATGTTGAAAGACATATCATGCAAATGTGCAGCACAAGAAAGCAGTGTGGCTATATTAGTATCAGACAAAAGAGATTAGGACAAGGGGTGTTATCAGAAATAAAGATGGTCATTTCATAAAGAAAAAGATTCATTTCAACAGGACATAATGATCCTAAATGTGTATGTACTTCACAATAGAACTTCAAAATATATAAAGCCAAAACTAACTAAAGGGAGAAACAAACAAATCTAAAATAATAACTGGAGAATTTAACACCCCTTCTCTCAATAACTGATAGAATTAGTAGATAAAAATTCAGTAGGGAATAGTTTGGCGGTATCTTATAAAATTAAATATATAGTTACTCAGCAATTCCATTATTAGGTATTTACCCAAGACAAATGAAAACACATCCACACAATGACTTGTTCACAAATGTTCATAGCAGCTTTTTCATAAAAATACAAAACTGGAAAAGAACCTAAATGTCCAACAACTGGTGAGTGGATAAACAAATCCTGGCATATACGTACAATAGAATGCATGCAGGAGTATTGATACATACAACAATATGGATGAATCTCAAAAACATCATGCTGAATAAAGCAATTATTTTGTTTTGTTTTGTTTTGAGACAGAGTCTCACTCTGTTGCCCGGGCTAGATTGCACAAAAGAATATATACTGTATGAATCCATCTGTATGAAGTTCCAGAACAGACAAAATTAATCTATGGTAGAAAAGCAAATCAAAGCAGTAGTACCTTGGGGGAGGACTTCCTAAGGGGCATAAGGGAACTTTCTCAGTGATAGTAATGTTCTATTTCTTGGTAGAGGTTTGAGTTACATAGATGTATGCATTTGTCAATATTTAGCTAATGTACACTTAATATGTGTATATTATATCACTATATATAAATTGTACATCAAAAAAAAGTGTAAGCAAATATTGAACCCTAGTTAATGACATGCATGCTGACATATTTAGATCAAAATTAAGTGCTGTGTGAAATTTACTTTGGTATACATCAGAAAAATAAGATGGGTTCATGCATAGGTAGACGGATGAAACGAATACAGCAAATGTTAGGGGCAGAATCTAGGTGGGGGTGTGCAAGCATTCACTGCAAAATTCTTTCAACTTTGGTGTAGTCAAAAATTTTCATAATGAAATGCTGGGGGTGGGGGGAATGGACAGGAACAAGCAGAGACAGAGGCTACAGCCTCCTCTTTCAAGGAGGGGGTGCTAAAGATGGACAGCGCTAAGTGGGAGGAGCCTTCAAAAGGAGGCTGAACTGGGTCTGACATCAGATGTGCATAGGTAGGTGGGCTTTGGTTACTGTCTATATCCAAGAACACAGATGTAGAAGCTATTTAGAGTGATGCATCTAATGACAGTAATAAAACAGCTAGACATAATCAGACCTGGGCATTTTCTGATATGTGACACAAAGTCAACATGCAACATGACTGACACTTAGACCTGATCAAGGCATCTCATTAATAACACGTATTCCCACCACATAAAGCAACAAGGCAAGCGTACAGTTTCCACACCTGACCAGAAAGCTCGTGGTAATGACACACAGGTAGCAAACTAGATTTCTGAAAAAACTTGCATGGAATTTTAAACTATAGAATGGATACAAAGATTTAGATATAAATAATAAGATTCAGAAAAAAATTTTAAAGATATAAATCAAGATTTCTCTCTTTTTCTTCTCAGCACATGTGAAATAGTATCTCCCATTCCACATTAGATTCCTGTCAGGAACAGTAACACCGCAGGCTTGGGCTGACCACTTTCTCACTTTCAGAATTCAACTACTCTTTCCGCCTCCTGGGTTGTAAGATACACCATCTTACGTTCCACACAAAACCCAAATTCCCACTTCCTATTATGCTTCTTAAGGGGGATTATTTTCATTACACACGTCTAATGCCTGTGATCAAATGCCCTAATTCTTAACATAATCCAAGCAAAAAATTGTTACTGTTCAGACACACTTGGGGAAAAAAATGTCACATTTTTGGCACAGGCACAGAGTTAAGAAAAAATTTCCTATTTCTACTAAAAGAAACAAACACCTAGTAGTTCAACTGACAAATCCAAATGTAAACTCCCTCAACCTGTGTAAACGTTTGAAAAACAGCTGTTGCTCTGGGATGAGGGATAAGAAAGTGAAGCAGTGGGAAGTGCACTGACAAAGATCCACTGTCCACAACAGGGACATAGGGATGCATGCAGAGGACGTGGCTGGGCCCACTCCTGCCACAGATCCCAGAGCACAAAGCCTGTTCCAGGCAACACGGATGTCCCTTGCTGAGCCAAGTCCCAAAAACACCAGCCGCATTCCCCCAACCACAATGAGTGAGCCTGGATTTATGGTCCCCATGGAGTGCCATGAAGGTCGGCCTGTCACTCTGAGTAGCTCTTCTGTGTCCAAGGTAACAGTGCAGACCTGGTCTCAGAACTGACCCCAAGACCACTACATTACAATCTACAAACTATCCTCTAGAGTTTGCTTCAGAATGACCTGGTGCATCAGTCTGCTTCAGCCGCCAGGATTAAATACTACAGACTGAGTGGCTTCAACAATAGAAACTTATTCTCCGAATCTGGAGGCTGTTAGTCCAAGATCAAGGTGTTAGCAAGGTTGGTTTCTCCTGAGGCCTGTCTCCTTGGTTTGTAGATGGCCATCTATCTCCCTTCATGTCCTCACATGATCATTTCTCTGTATGTGTTGTTGTGCTAATCTCTTCTTCTTAAAAGGACATCAGCAAGATTGGATTAGGGTCCACCCTAATGACTTCGTTTTACTTTAATCAACTCTTTAAAAACCCCATCTCAAGGATCACTTGAGACTCACCTAGGCAACATTACCAGACCTTGTCTCTATTAAAAAAAAAAAAAAAATTAGCCGGGTGTGATAGCATGTGCTTGTAGTCCCAGCTATTCAGGAGGCTGAGGAAGGAGGATCACTTGAGCCCAGCAGTTGAAGGCTGCAGTGAGCTATGATCAAACCACTGCCCTCCAGCCTAGACAACACAGTGAGACCCTCATCTGTAAATAAATAAATTAATAAAAACCCCATCTCCAAATACTGCCATGTCATGAGGTCCTGGGAGTTGGGACTTCATCACATGAGTTTGGGAAGACACCATTCAGCCCACACAGGCAGGGAACAGGGATGAGAACATGCACACATGAACCTGACTGCCCACACATGGGTGGTATTTGCAGTTGTGCAGAGGGGGCTTCATCTCACGATTTTCTGTATGTTTGTACTTGAAGTTTTCATAATCCCCAGTCACTCTTTTTGAAGCCCACTTCTGTCCGCAGCTCCACTCCCCAGCTCTGAAGCCATAGGCTTGTCCTACACATCCCAATCTCCTCAGCATCTGGGCCTGTCACAGTCGTGCTGACAAACAGTAGTTTAATGGACGAATGCCAGACACTTCCAGCGGCTTCAAGTGCACACAGGACCAACACCAAACTCCCCAGGCCAAGGCCCTCCCAGCACTGTGGGGCTGTCTCCACCTCGTCTCTGCTTCTGAACTTTGGGACACAGTCCCAGTCCCCTCTGGAATTGGCTGCACCCTGCCCTGTTTCTTCTGACACACTCTAGCATCTGCCTTCTCTTAATCTCTGCTCTGAGGTGTGAGCAGCTTACTTTCCAAAGTGCAGTTCCTACCCCTCTTCTCACTGTGCTAGCATGTGGGAGGCACTTGAATAAATAAAGAGGATGATTTAAATGCTGAAGTGAGATTTACAGGACTTAATCATGGCTGTTTATTTACACCTCAGAGCGATGAGGAGATGGGAGCATTGCTATCATAAATGAAGAAACTGGAAGATCAACAGTACCTGCCCTCATGGGGCAGGATGCTGACGGCCCTTCTCATCTGCAGAGCAGCCCTCATTGCAGTTCTATCACTGAGAGAAGTGTTTTCTGTTACACTATCTTCCTCTGAAAGGATGCTCAGAGCAGTAACAAAGCAGCACTGGGAGATTCTGATATGCTTTTTCAATCTAAATTATGATAGAATCTTACTGTATGTTAAAAATTAATAAATATATGCTACTATGTATTAATAAATGGCAACTCTCCGAGCCTCAGGTTGTTGGTCATTCTGGCCTTAATCTACTGGCCACTTGACTTAGGGTCTCTGCCAACCTCCCAACCCTGGGTCACCAACTTGCCACCCAAGAATCACCGTGACTGCTACCTACAAGGAAAAATAGAACAAGGTATAGCAGGCCCAATTCACCTTCTTAACCCATGTTATGGCTGGTGATAATTATAGACTCAATTTAGTAGGTCATGACCAGCAATTTAATGGGGAGAAAAAACAGACCAGAATAAAAAAATCAGAGTGTGTTGCTCATATTAAGTACCATTCCTTTAAACTTTCATTTCGGTTATAGAGACGTTTACACACAGGCACACACACTTGTAGCTGCACCACGTCAGCATGGAGAAGATATGGCTTCCTAGGGCCTGCAGTGAATAAACTATAAAAGACAGTGGTCCAGGCCAGGCGCGGTGGCTCACGCCTGTAATCCTAGCACTCTGGGAGGCCGAGGCGGGTGGATCGTTTGAGCTCAGAGTTTGAGACCAGCCTGAGCAAGAGCGAGACCCCATCTCTACCAAAAATAGAAAGAAATTAATTGGACAGCTAAAAATATATAGAAAAAAATTAGCCAGGCATGGTGGCACGTGCCTGTAGTCCCAGCTACTCGGGAGGCTGAGGCAGTAGGATCGCTTGAGCCCAGGAGTTTGAGGTTGCTGTGAGCTAGGCTGATGCCACGGCACTCTAACCCGGGCAACAGAGTGAGACTCTGTCTCAAAAAAAAAAAAAAAAGACAGTGGTCCAATCCAAGCTTCCAGTTCCTCACAGACAGGGCCCAAGGGTGACTTGGCAGCTACAGGAACTGATAACTCAGAGCCCAGAGCCCATGACCAAGGGAATCTTTTCCTCCCCACCTCTTATTATGGAAATTCTCAAAACTGAACAAAAGTGGACAAAATCATGTATACCCATCATCAAAGCATTCAGCTATCCCCCCTCCTTTTTTCCTTCGGAGTAAAGCAAATCCCAGAAATCATATTATTTTGCCTATAAATTCCTCATATGTTTATCAGATCAGAATTTATAATACAATCACATCAAACAAAATTAATTCCTTCTTATCATTTAATTTTCAGTCCTACATTTCTAAGGAATCTTATAACCTTTTTAGATTTAAACAATGCAAATAAATTAGATCAATGCAAAAATATTTAACTTTGTTCAGGATGAAATCACAGTCATCCGGTGGGGTGACCTAAGACCAGAGGCAGCAGAAGCTGGGACCCACAACAGGGTTAAGGCCCCAAGGTGACTTCCTCGAGCTGTGATCCTTGTCTGAGTATAAAAATGCACACAATCCAACTCAAGTGTACACCTAAATTTCTTACAAAAATGAATTACACCTTGACAGAACAGTGCCACCATGCATAGAACATGTGTCCATTTTGTAGACAGGAGCCTTATTCTCCAAACTGCAAATCAGGACTTGTAGTCTGAAAAGTACCATTCTGTGGACATCAGGGCAAGAGAGCAACCCCCAAGTGGCTACTTCTACTCCCCTGGTCCCACAACTCCAGTGGCCAGTGGACTTCTCTGTCAATGCACTCATCCCTCCACATGTACCCAGCACTGATCCATCTCCCCATTGGCTCCTCAAGGTCACCAGTCCTTCCTATATCCCCACCACCCAGCGAGTTTCATGGGACACAACAGGCACTCAATAGACATGTGTTAAATGAACTGTGGCCTGCTCAAGGAAACTCCAGGTGTACAGTGACCATAACCACATATGCTGGGGTGGGTTGAGGTAAGGCAGGGCTACACCTGGGGCTACTTTCCATTAAATCCACTTCAGTCCATCAGTTCTCTGGCGGCTCACTTATTCCTGTGTCCTGAGGAAAATGGGCCATGGTAGAACAAGCCAGAATCACTGTTTGATAAGACACCAAGACAAGCATCTGAGGCCTAAAAAAAGCCTACCAATCCACATTTTTAAAGGTTTAAATCTGCATTTTTTTGAAGGAGGTAACTTTGAAACTTAAATGTCCAAACTGTACTTTCATAGAATTAAGTCATTACTTCTGCTGTGTAAGCCTGAATTTGTATATAAGTTTAAAACAGGTATCTCTAGTTAATTTATCATAACGAGAATGATTTAAGCTCCAAAGTTCTTCAGAGGTGACCTCACACTAAATGAGGGAGCAAAGTAGGAAGGTTCTGCCAGCTTGCAATTGCAGAGTATGCAAGGTAAAGTCATGACCTGGATAGGAATCCATGCTCCAGAGCTCTCTGTCTGGCCTGCCTACAGGACATGAGCAAGGCAAGTGGGAGAATACAGAAAAAACACAAAAAACCCCTGGCTTACGCAACTACAATTGATTATTTCCTTCCATAAAGACAATAAAATTAATCATTAACCTTGTCTATGCCTAAATTTTTTCATTGCCCCCAACTGTAAAATTATTGATAGTTTTACTGGTTTTTCACTTTTATTCTGAAAGCTCAGGAACGTCTTACTGCTTCTTTCTCTCAATATTGCTGAATGTTTCATGATTCCACCAAAGCTGATAGAAGACTCAGAAGATGCCTGTCACAGACAGGTAGGTAGGTGGGCCAGGTGCCCACGTAAGTGGTGCAGATTGAGGTCACCAGTCCCCAGTGCTCTCGGCTCCCAGCATTCCACCAGAAACAGTGGCTCAGTTCCAGCAAAACTCAGCATCAGCCACATTCAGGCCTGATGGTCCCTGTTAAAGCAGTCACTGGGTTAGCACCTCTCCTTTCCAGCTAACTCCTTTTAGACAGCTTGGCTCTTCCCTTTTCTGTGTGCAGCACTCCTCTCTAGTCTAACACTTGCAGGCTAAATAACTTTCTTGAGCTGTTTTCTAGCCTTAAACCATTTTTGTAGCTAACCACAAGTGATACTGCACCTAAATTAGACATGCATGTTCCTAACATAAAATAATGAGTTGAGAAAGTAGAGAAGCAGCACCGCAGAACTCTCTGAAGGTCAACCTGGCTACATTTGATTTCAGATAGAACTTGTTAAAAAACGGGGCACCTTGTAAAAGACCTAACAATGAGTAGTCCTCAATTAAAGGACACTGCTCCTCAGAATGCCTGGTAGTAAGATCATAGCTAGGACTTACCAAGGGCTGTCTTAAACTTGTGCATACAAGTGAGCACACAAACATTTATCAAAAAGAAAATGATAGCCAAGACATGAACATTATAAACCATTTATTTGAAAAGGATACATTTTATTAAAACTCATTTTCCACTTTAATGGTAGCTTATTCCACATCTTTCTTCCAGTCTCCTTAAAATGTTATCAACTACTCTAGCCTGTAATTAAAGCCACATTTTTAAAACTACATAAACGAAAGAGCCTCTTGAACAATGTCCTGAATCCCACTGCCAAATGTAACGTCACTGAAATCACTCAATGGTTTTAGGTACGAGTGATACTCGACGACTGAAGTGAAGCCCATCTTTGCTTTTACTTGATATCCAAGAACGAAGTCAAGTGAGCAGCAAACGTCTCCACTTTAAGCGAACAGCCCACTGGCTCCAGTTCCAGCCCTGGCCACCTTTCTGGCCCCTCGCTGGGCCCACTTCCTCTGCAGCCCCGGTCCCGACGCGCCGGGAAGGCCATCTGGGGCCGAAGTCGAGGCGAGCCGCGGCCGTGCCCGAGGAAAGGCGCGGCGCTTCCTGCCCGTCCGGCCGCTCAGGCCCACCTGACCATTGTCCGGGGTCTCGCCTTGCCCCGCCCTGCCCGCGCCCGCCACCCCCGCCCGGGTCCCGAGAGACCCCCACAGGCTCCACCCCATCCCGGGCCGCCCTGGGCCCCTGACCCAGCAGCCCTCCAACCCCCGCAGCAGGACGCGCCCACGCACGCTCACCTTCTTGCCCTTCTTGCCCTCCTCCTCCATGTCGCCGCGTGCAACCCCCGCGGCCCGCCCGGCCCGCCCCGGGAGCCCCGCCGCCAGCAGCCACTACATGCTCGCCCCAGGCCCGCCACCCCCGCGCTCCCGGCGCCGCCCGCCCTCCGGGCCCCGCAGTCTCCGCCCGGGCCGCGCCCCGCACCCGCACTTCCGGGCCCGAGGGAGCCGGCCCCGCCCCGCGCAGGCCCCGCCCCCACGCAGGGCCCGCCCACAGCAGTCGCGAATCCGCACTTCCGGGCCCGAGGGCGCTGAGCTGGCCTTGCAATCAGACCCCGCCCCCTCAGAGAGGACGGCGCGCGCGGGACCGGCTCCCGGCGAAGGGCTCGCCTACAGACCGCAGGCCCCGCCTCGGGGGCGGCCGAGAACGCGCCTGCCTTGCCCCGCCCCCAGCCCGTCCCGCGCCCTTCGGGAGGCCCAGAAACGCCCCCGCCCCACCTCCCCGCCTCTTCAGGGCCGCGGGGACGCGCGGGGGAGCTGCTCCAACTTTTCAATTCTGCCGCCATGTTTCGGGCGGCCGACTTCCCAGCCTGCCTCGCGTTCAGGGAGGCCGGGCTCGGGCCCCTGAAAGGGGGGGGTGGGACCGGCGGGAAGTAGGTGGGGTCGGGGGAGGGGACGCGAGAGGGGCGGGTCGCGGTACCACTTCCTTTCTTTTCCTCTTGGGTGTCCCTTTATTCTTTCAGCCACAGGGAAACCGTTTTTTAGGACATCCTCCCTGTTCTAATGCCTACCTTCCTTGGACAAACACATTAGGAAAGTGGAAACGCAACAGTAAGGGTGTCCAGGCCCTATCAAAATGAAACCGTAGACCCTTAACCGGCATTCTAGTATAATTGCCACGTTTTACAGATGAGATTTAAAAAGTTTGGGATATTGTTCAGTTTGGCTATGTATTGTCTCTCAGCTCCACATTCGCTTCTCATCTCCTGCTCTGAGAACACGGAGCTGGGCACTTTAAGCATTCCTCCCTTGCCGGAGGGCAGTGTTAAGCGTTGTCAGTGGAAGGTGCTGGAGAGCCGGCGCCGAGGAAGGGGCTTCTCTACCTGGTTCTAGTAAGCTGTTTTGGCAGGCATTGAATGAGAGGCCTCCCCGGCGCCCACCTGCTACATCAATGGCAGCTTCTCCAGGTTCAGGTTCTCCGCATCTTGGGTGGTTTCCTTAGCACCCAACTCCTGCAGCGCATGGCTGCCAAAAGCACCCAGCAGCCAGCAGTTTCCTCCAGCAACCCTGGGGCAGTTTTTATACCCAAGTGCTTCCACAAGACACCTCCCATGAGTAGACTTCCCTAGCATCCTAGAGGGTAGATTTTCAGCAAGTCCTGCCAGCACATCTTTTGCCATTGAGTGAGCCCTGTCTATGCCCTGTAGGGACAGAAAGGAGGTGATCTTTCCTCTCCATCATAAAGGGTCACAGCCGACACCCCTATAACAAAAAACAGCTTAAGAGAAAAGCATAACAAATGTATTACGTGCGCACATGTGCATGGGAGTCATACAAAATATGAACACTCGAAGAAAGGGCCAGATGGTTGATACTTCAACATCCTCTTCACTGGGGAGAGGGAAGTGGGAGTTGTAGGAGCAAATGATTTTCAGGGAAATGAGTGCACCCTGGAGACAGAAATGAACATGTAAGTGACTCTCTTTGGGAAAGTGAGGGGCAGAATAGCACGGAAACAAAGATTGTCTTATGTCGATAGAGTCCCCCAGACAATCTCTCTAAACTGCCCTCAGAATAGAAGAAAATTCAGTCTGGTTGTGGTAACAACTCCCAGTCTCTTCTCTTCTCCCATGGTTGATCTTTCCCAGTTATTTGATGAGATTTCTTGGGGGGAGGGGGGTGGGAATCTTAAGACAATTGCATTTCTTTTGGAAAGAAGCTTTCTTTTTTTCTTTTTCTTTTTTCTTTTTTTCTTTTTTTGAGACAGAGTCTTACTGTCTCCAGGTTGGAGTGCAATGGTGCAATCAGAGCTCACTGTAACCTCAAATTCCTGGGCTCAAGTGATCCTCCCCCCTCAACCTACCAAGTAGCTGGGACTACAGGATTGAGCCACCTTGGCCTGGCCAAAAGAAGCTTTCTTAGTCAGATGAAGAAATTCCAGAAAGAGTCTCTCCTTTCAATTTTCAAAGCACTCAGCATGCCAAAGTGCCATATTTTGTGGAATCATTTTCAGTGCCCCAATACCTCTCTCCAACAAGGTCTGTAGCTCAGCCCTGGGGGTGGAGGGAGGTTTCTTCCTTGGGAGCTTGACCTCCGCTCTCATATAGTAGCTGCTCTTTGTATCTACTATTCTAGTCTTCTTTCTCTCCCCCACCTTTTATTTTTTAATTGATACAGGGTCTTGGTATGTTGCCCAGGCTGGTCTCGAGCTAGTGGGCTCAAGCAATGCTCCTACCTCAGCCTCCCAAGTAGCTGGGATTACAGGTGCACACCACCACACCTGGTTTATTTTTATCTTCTTTAACCTCTTTTAACCCTAATCCCATGTTATACTTAATAATTCTTTATATTAAACTTTTCCTATACTATTTTTCTGTCTCCTGATTAGACCCTATTTGATACTAATACCAAAGAATTAACCAGTCTCTAGCACTCCCGAAAGGCATAGGTATTTCAGTCCCTTTGGCAGACACAGAAGAGGTATGGAAAATGCCCTTTTTTTTTTTTGAGACAGAGTCTCACTGTGTTACCCGGGCTAGAGTGCCGTGGCGTCAGCCTAGCTCACAGCAACCTCAAACTCCTGGGCTCAAGCGATCCTCCTGCCTCAGCCTCCTGAGTAGCTGGGACTACAGGCATGCACCACCATGCCCGGCTAATTTTTTCTATATATTTTTAGTTGTCCAATTAATTTCTTTCTAATTTTAGTAGAGACGGGGTCTCACTCTTGCTCAGGCTGGTTTCAAACTCCTGAGCTCAAACAATCTGCCCGCCTCGGCCTCCCAGAGAGCTAGGATTACAGGCGTGAGCCACCGCGCCCAGCCGGAAAATGCCCTTTCAATCTGCCTTCTGCAATAATCCAGCTTGCCACATTCCTACACAAAAATGCTGCAGTGCATTTGGTTGTCTTTATTCTCTCACCATTCACAGAACCAAGGCCTGATATTTAAGGTCTTCCACAATCTTCCATTAATATACCTCTCCACATTTATCACTCTGTAATGCAGTAAGCAACCTATTAACCTATTAACTTCCTTTAACCTGATCCTGGATGCGCCAACTTCCTCAAGCTGTTCCTACCCATTAGATGGAATACCTTTGCCTCTTCTCTGCATACACAAATTCATGCTTCAAGTAAAAATCCACCTGCTAATGATCAGATGATGATGATAACCGTAGAAATAAACAAAGACAACATAACGAGAAAAGTGGTCTTTTTCCATTCGCTGTTCCGCTGGAACATAAAAAAAAAAACAAAACTGAGAAAAGTGAAGGCTATAAGAAGGGAATCTGCCACCATCACTTCATTTGGTAGAGACTCTACGGCAGTCTGAGGAGTAGGTAAACGATATAGTAGAAAAAGGGAAGTTTCCAGGAATGCCTGGTTAGCGGGATTAGAGGCTATTGGCTTGGGGAATCTGAAGGGGGACATGCCAAGTGATTGGTTAGGGGTGCATATTTGGCTTTCTCTGGTTAGTTCTAAGTTAGAAGCAGGGACAAAAACTCAGGAAACTGCCAGTTACTAATTTTTTACTGGTACATAATAATTGTACATAGTTATGGGATACATGTGATATTTTGATACATGCAAATAATATATAATGATCAAATCAGGGTATTTAGGATATCCACCACCTCAAATATTTATCATTTCTTTGTGTTGGGAACATTTCAAATCTTCTATTTTTTTTCTTAGACTCAAGTCAGTTTATACTTCTATCTATTTTGAAATATACATTTCACCCTAGTGGGTCTATGTATTATAGTAGGGTTTATAGTAACCCTACTCTGCTATCAAACATTAGAACTTATTCCTTGTATCTAGGTGTATGATAGTACGCACTAACCAACCTCTCTTCATCCCCCGACACCACACACCCCCTTCATCCTCTCGTTTCTATTCTTCCACACTCTACCTCGATGAGATCAACTTTTTTAGCTCCCACATACGAATGAGAACATGTGATATTTGTCTTTCTGTGTCTGGCTTGTTTCATTGAACATAATGACCTCCAGTTCCAACCATGCTGTTGCAAATGACATGATTTCATTCTTTTTTATGGCCAAATAGTATTCCATTGTGTATATATTCCACATTTTCTTAATCTATTCATCCATTGACATTTAGGTTGATTACATATCTTTGCTATTGTGAATAGTGCCTGAATAAACACAAGAGATGTAGGTATCCCTTTGAGATACCAATTTCCTTTCCTTTCCTTTGGATAAATACCCAGTAGTGGGATTTCTGGATCCTGTGGTAGTTCTATTTTTAGTTTTTTGGGGAAAGCTTCGTATTGTTTTCCACATGGATCTACTAATTTACATTCCCACCAAAAGTGTAGAAGAGTTTCCTTTTCTCCACATCCTTGCCAGCATTTATTATTTTTTGTTTTTTTGACAATAGCTATTCTAACTGGGGTGAGATGGTATCTCATTGTGATTTTGATTTGCATTTCCCCAATGATTACTGATGTTGAGTATTTTTTCATATGCCTGTTGGCCATTTGTATGTCTCCTGAGAAATGTCTATTCATGTTCTTTGCCCACTTTTTAATGTTTGGGGTTTTTTTGTTGTTGTTATTGTTTTTTGCATTCCTTGTATATTCTGATTTATTTTCCTTTTTCTTTTTAAATCAGGATCATCATATTCAATTTCCTTGTATATTCTGGATATTAGTCAATTGTCGAATGGATGGTTTGCAAGTATCTTCTCCCATTCTACAGGTTATCTCTTTACTCTTTCGATTGTTTCCTTTGCTATGCAGAAGCTTTTTAGATTAATATAGTCCCGCTTGTCTATTTCTGTTTTTGTTGCCTGTGCTTTTGAAGTGTTAGCTATAAAATCTTTGCCTAGATCAATGTCCTGAAGCATTTCCCCTATCTTTTCTTCTGGTAGTTTTATAGTTTGAGGTCTTACATTTAAGTCTTTGATCCACTTTGAGTTGATTTTTGTATATAGTGAGAGACAGAGTGCCATTTATTAATCAAGTCCTGGCCATTTGGGGCCGGTTGGTACAGGGGTATTGCTTAGCTTCCTGCTTTGTCACTAGAGATAGCACCTAGCTTCCTGCAAGTCTGACTTATAGCAGGCTGGCTGCCTGGGCTGGTTACAATAGACAATGAGTTGGTTTCCTGAGCAGGTTGCTGCAGGTTGTGGGTCAGAGTTCTAGTTGTATAAAATGGTCCAACCATTGTCTGCCTGTATATTCAGTCTCTCTTAACAGACACCAGTGAGACCAGCTGCAATGATAACATAAAACGGTATTTCTCCCAAGGTCACACCTTGGCTGTAAAGTGTCCTGAAAGCCTCCTACCTTTGAGTGATTACTGCTTTCTTACCAATAACCTCCCTAGCCTGCTGTGTGGCTCCCAGGTCTTGAACAAAAATAACCAATTACCAAACTGCCTGTACTTCATGAAAGCAACAATCTAGAGCTAATTCTCACTTCCCCTCTCCCCTCCTCAGTTATTCAGGGCCAGCCTAAACCTTATAAAACCCCCTTCCTAATCCCTCATAATGAGAGGCAGCCCACCTTCCTCTGGGGTGCTATCCCTGGTCACAGCAGGTTAGTAAACCAAATTTTTTTGCACTCCTGGGAAATTTAGCTATTGAGCTTTATCACCCAGCTCAAGAATCACCTCTTCCACTAAATCTTTCAATGCAACTCTTCCCTCCAGTCCCCAGAGCAATTTATTTGCATAACTCCAGTTAGCCAAGTTTAGGACATATCCTTCACTAAGCTGTAAGTTCCTTTGAAGGTAGGGACTATATGGGATTCCTCCTTGCATCTGAGAAGCTCTAATGAAGGAAATGATGCACATTTAGCCAGACTGAGGTGGCATATTCCCTGGACACAGCTTCCCAGTTAGACCCTTGGGTTTTCAGAAAACCCCTAAACACTGAAAGTTTACCCTTAATTGGCCTACTCAAAGACAATGTTCCCAGATTCACGTATCTGCTAGATTCCAGTTAATTGGGGTTTTTTTGTTTTGGTTTGGTTTTTTTGTTTGTTTGTTTTTTGCTTTTTTTTTTTTTTTTTTTTTTGAGACAGGGTTTTGCTCTGTCACCCAGGCTAGAGTGCGGTGGTGTGATAATAGCTCACTGCAGCCTTGAACTCCTGGGCTCAAGGAATCCTCCTGCTTCAGTCTCCCGAGCAGCTGGGACTACAGGTACACACCACACCACACCCAGCTAATTGAAAAATTTTTTTGTAGAGATAGAGTCTATGTTGACCAGGCTTGTCTCAAACTCCAAGCATCCCGAGATCCTCTCTCCCGCCTCCCACCTGGGCGTCCCAAACTGCAGGGATTACAGGTATGAGCCAACGTGCAGGGCCTAACTGGTTTTTTTAAACTGAATCTTTTCACTGTTCCTGAGGCTAACTGCAGTGTTTTCCTTTTTGTTCCTCTCAGCTATTTGTCCTTGACAGTCTGTATCAACTATCTCCCTAATATGGGAAATAACTGGCTTGTAAATAACTAGACCTCTCTGAGTTATTCCTTGACATATGCCATGCAACGCTTCACACTGCTGTGCATGTGATAAATCTATTAGTGAAGGAAAGACCCTTTAGAGATGAGAGTGAATTCTCAGTGAATTTTATTATTCATTTTATTTATTAATTTTTTTTTTTTTTAGAGACAGGGTCTCACTCTGTCACCCAGGCGGGAGTGCAATGGCCCCATCATAGATCACTGCACCCTCAAAATCCTCCCACCTCAGCTTCCACAATAGCTGGGACTACAGGTACAGGCCACCACACCTGGCTAATTTTTCTTATTTTTTGTAGAAATGGGGTCACATTATGTTACCCAGGTTGGTCTCGAACTCATGGCCTCAAGTGATCCTCCTACCTCAGCCTCCCAAAGTGCTGGGATTACAGGTGCGAGCCACCACGCCCGTCCTTATTGAATTTTAACATCCAGTTTCCAAGCCTATAAATCACAAAGGACCAAACCAACTCTGGATCATAATGACCCCTCGGAAGTATAGCCACCCTGTTCGGCCTCCAGCTAAAACAACCTTGCAAGCCCCACTTTGACATCTCCTTGGCTGTAACTGTTTATTCTTCCAGAGCCAAACTACTAATTTTCTTTTCAGGCATACATATGTAGGAGATCAGAATATGCCACCCCAAAATATGACTGCAGGAGACCAGAATATGCCACCCCAAAATATGACTGCAGGAGACCAGAATATGCCACCCAAAAATATGACTGCAGAAGACTAGAATATGCCACCTCAAAATATGCCTCGTTGGCACAAAGATTATTTTGAGCTGATAATTTTGAGGAACAAGAGAAGCTATAAAAACAGCATATGCTAGCCTTCTGAAAGGGAAATTTACATTTTTAAAAGAAAGGCTATCTCCCTGTATCTTTTTTTTTCTTAGAGACATCAATTTACTTAACAGATCACTTGAGCCTGGGTATATGCCCCATATGTGTCCAGTAGTTTGTCTCTGATGAACAGACTTCCTTATCTCAACTCAAAACATCCCAAGCCTTTAGACAAATCTTCGTTTCTTTAACCAATTACAAATCAAAGAATCTTTAAACTCACCTATAAATCTGTAATGCCCTGCCTTTTTGGGCCTAACCAATGTATGCCTTCCATGTATTGATTTATGACTTCATATGTAATTCCTGTCTCCCTGAAATGTCTAAAGTCAAACTGTATCCCAACGACACTGAGACCACTGGCTCAAGGATTCTTGGGTATGGCTCTCTGGGTCAGGGTCGCCCCTTAAATTATTTTAGAGTTTGGGTTCTTTTCCATTGACAATGTACCACAAGGTGACTGAATGTATTTATTAGGTACTATACGTAAAATATGAGTTTCAAATACTTCTCTGCTTTTTTTTACTTACAGAACCAAGTTCTTGCCTTTCTAGCCTGATATTCAAGACCCCTGGGCTAGGCATGGTGACACTCGCCTGTAATCCCAGCACTTTGGGAGGTGGGGGCAGGATTACTACAGGCCAGGAGCTCAACACCAGCCTGAGCAACACAGGAAAACCTTGAATGAACAAATAAATAGAAAAAGTAGCTGGGCATGGTGGCATGGGCCTGTAGTCCCAGCTACCCAGGAGGCTGAGGCGGGAAGATCCCTTGAGCCCAGCAGACTGAGGCTGCAGTGAGCTATGACGACACCACTGTACTCTACCCCTCGCAACAGAGCAAGACCCTGTCTCAAAACACCCAAATAAAAAGACCCTTGAAGAGTAGTCCTCCTCTCTCTCTCCTCATCGAGATCCCTTCAGAGCACTACAGTCCTGTAATGCTTAGCTGTATCCCCAACAAACAACATCCTTCCCAATCTCAGGACTTTCCAATATGCTTTCCTCTGCCTGTGGTAGGGAATATAAAAACAAAATTTCCTCCTAACCCAGAAAACCTCTCCACAAAGATAGAAGAGAAAGAAAATGTAATGCTTGAATAAGCATTAAATCAGAATGATACACATCAGGGACAACCCGCTAAAGGGATCACAAAAACAAACTCACTCTTTTATACAGCTACCTGCATACAAAACATCACTTAGGGTAGGTTTTTCAACTCACAGTCCGGTGACAAGTTAGGCCCTGGTCCTCCCAGGAAACTGGAAGATTGGGCTTATATCCCTTGACAATTACATTTCAAAGAGATGGCTCTGAACCAACATTCCTGAGTTGAGAGGGGTCATGGGCTTGCTTAGCTATAAAAAAAAAAAGACTTGCATACCTTCGAAAAAGAGAGAAGCAAGAAAAAAATTTTTTTTGAGACAGAGTCTCGTTCTGTTACCCAGCCAGGCTAGAGTGTAGTGGTATCATCATAACTCACTGCAACCTCAAACCCCTGACCTCAAGCGACCCTCCCGCCTCGCCCTCCCAGAGTGCTAGGATTATAGGCGTGAGTCACCGCGCCCGGCCAAGAAAGAAGGAAATTCTCAAAGAAATCTAGAGGAAAATGCTCCGAACGCGCTCAACTGCCCCTTGCACGTTTAGGGAAGGCCTGGGGGCCCGTGTTTACGTTGTATTTGTCCAACACCTGCGTCGTCTTTCCCACGTGCTAGTCCCACAGGCAGGCTCCCGTTCGCTCCCAAGGCCGCAGGTCCACGTGGGGTCTCGCCCCGCCCCGTCCATGCAGCTGCACGGGTCAGGCCCGGCACTCCCGCTGAGCGCGTCCCCACCCCGGCCAGGCTGTATGGGCTCAGTCTTACTCCGCCCCTCTTAGCTGCGGGATCCTGGGTAGTTACGTAACTCCAGCCTCCTGGACACTAAGGGCGGGTAACAAAAGGCGGTTGGGAAACTCCACTGCGTGGACACCCTGAAGACCCAACACGCCACCCGGCCCCGGGCCCCAGAAGTTCCACTTCAGTCTTCACGACCCAGCCAGCGTCCGAAGCCACGCCTCCGTAGCCGAGCCGACGTCACCGGCCCGGGACCGGGGTCACGTGGGCCCGCGCACGGCTTGGAGGCGGGGCTGCTGTGCGATGACATCAGGCGCGCGACGCCTGTGCTCCATGGTCGCGGCGGCTGTCTCCTGGGTGTTTTTGTCATCCACTGCCATCCGGGATTCCGTCGCCTTTTCCTGAGCCCAGGTAGGGGTCGGGGGGCTCAGGGCTCGGTGGCAGGCGGCTTGGGAGGCCGGACCGCAGTGAGTGGGAGCGCCGGCTGCGCCGGCAGCCCAAACCTTCCCTACACGTGCTTCTTCCTTGTAAGGGGCAGATGAGCGCGTTCAGAACATTTTTCTCGGAGGAGACTCGGGGGCTATAGTATAACTCGCGCTGTGCTTCTGAGCGTCTCTTTCAGAAGAGAAGTGGTGTTTGTCCGTGACCTGGAGGGACCCCAGTAGGCGGGATGGGCGGTGTGATGTGGAGGGACCTCACGAGAAGGGATGGGACGTGAGACCGAGACCTGGAGGGATCTCACTGGGAGCGACGAGATCGCGGGTAGACCTACCTCGAGATGACGTAGAGGGGTTCAGGCTGTGTGCCGGGCTACAGCTAGGTGAGGTTCAGAGGCACAGGCTGGAGCTGACCGTATTGTCCACTTCTAGGTGGGAGTCGTGGCCAAGTTGATGGGTCCTCAAAGCGGGAGGGCCTACTGTCGCAGCAGCTCTTCTGCAAGATACCCTGGTAAGTCACGTGTCAGAACCCACAGCTCTGCGTTCCCGGAACTTGTTTCCAACCGTTATTTCACGGGAAAAATCCTTATGGAATTTACTTATGTGTCCTGACTTACACCCTAGTTCAGAAGTGTTTTCTGAGCTACGAAATGCATGAGAAAAATGAAGGGAAAAAGCTATTTTTGTATATCTGTGTGATGTGTATATTTCTGTGGGCATAATGAAGCACTACACTAGAGTTGGAGTGTCACAGAATTATGTGGAAGTTTAGCTCGTATAGTAAGTTTACCTACCTCTTGCAAGACACCTTCCCTTACTCCCTCAGCCAGAAAGGATCTTTCCCTTAGAGTTGTCCTTAGTGGTGGGCTTCAGGAACCAAGCTCATCCTGACTAATTGAACTCTATGGACTGTTCTCACCTGGACTTTGGGATTCCTGGGATGTGGGGGATTTGGCTGAATGTGAGTAGCAAGCCTCCAGCGTGCCTGGGTCTGCGGTGACCCTGTGCATTCCTACAGCGCTTGCCAGAACAGCTTTGAAATGGTTTGAGGCCTTGCCCTGCTCCATCCAGAGCAAGGTTATAGAAATTTCAGACAGTTTTTGCTCCCTTCTGGCTCTGGTATGCTGGGCATTGTATAGCTCTGTACTGTGTAATGTGGCAGCCACGTGGTGTAAATTACATTTAAAATTCAGCTTTTCATTCACACTAGCCACATTTCTAGTGCTCAGTAGCCACATGTGGTTACCATATTGGACTGTGCCGATTAAAGAACATTTCTGTGTGCAGAAGTTGGTTTGGACAGTGCTGATGTAAAAAGCGAAGGGTGTCGTTAAGTGTTTACTATGCTCGAGGCTCAGTACAAATTTTATTTCATTATATTCTTAAAGCAAAGGCTTTATAAAAATTGAAAGTGAAGCTCAGAGTGGTAAAGGTCGGAGTTGAGCCAGAGTAGAAAGGATTAGCAGGGAAGAGCTCTGCCCTGAGACACTGATGGGACAGGATATTTACAATTACAAGGAAAAGCAAAGCGAACCAAAGGCTCAGTTCTGCAGAGGGACTGAATGCCCTGGGAGCTAACAGAAGGTGAGGTCCTTGCAGCTTTGGTCACAGGAGGGGAGGGCACTAATGTTGGTTGAACACCTGTTTTGGGCCAAACCTCTTAATTCCTCAACTAGGTTAAAATTTTCAGACATCCCCATGAGGTAGTTTCAGATTCAGTATAGATGAAGGGCCCAAGATCAGAATTATGTGTCCAGGGTTGTCCAACCAGAAACTGGCAGATGGAGTTTGACACCAGGCCTCTCTATCCCTGCAGCCTGTGCTCTATTCTGAGATCCCCTGCCTGGAAGCCTGCATAGAATCTAGAAGAAGTCGGGAAGTTTGGGTTGGAAGAGTGTTGCCAGCTTGGTCATCGCTCAAGCGGCACAGCTCCTGTGTTCCTCTGGGTGGTAGGGTCGCCTTCTCTCTTGACGGTAGAGGCTTCCAGCTGACTGTCGCTTCAGTCCAGGAACAGTCACGGAACACCTGGGGCCTGCTGTTGGAAGATCTTCTCCGTGAGTCTCATGTCTCTGCAGTCTTCTGAGTCAGGCACTGGTTGCCTTTTCCATATTACCTTTTAAAGGATGTTTGTGCGACAGACAGCCATGGATGTAAGAGGCAGTGCCTTCCTGCAGAGCAGAGAGCAGTCATTCTTGCTGTCCACTGTGAAAGACTGGGAGTCCTGCCCTCGGGGTGCCTTTCCTGTAACATGGCCCACTGCACGTGCAGGCGCCTCCTGACTCCCTTTGTGTCGCCGTGTAGGGACTGAGGCTTTGAGAGTGTGGTAGAAAATGCTAATGTTCTTGCTATTGCTATTGCTGTGAATTGAATAATTCATTGTCCTTTGTCTCTAATCAAGGAATTCTGTGTTTTCTATCAGCGTCCATGAACCTGGCAAACTACCTTGTTAGCTGCAGAGGGGGCAGCTCAGACCTTCCCAGTTCCTGACAGCCACCTCCCCCTAGTGGCTCCGCTTTGTATCCTTCCTTGCCCCAGCACGTGGCGCAGAGGTGTCTACCATCTGTCAGTATTTCAGCAATCCCAGGACACAAGAGCTAGAGGAGACCTGAGAGATGATTTCTTCAGTGGCTGCCAGGTTGTTCCATGGAACCTGTTCCAGGGGTAAGTGCAGGATGGGTCTGGCCAACCAAGTCACTTCACTTCTGTTTTATTTGTCAGTTTTCCTTAAGTCACCTAGCCAAGAAAAAGTTCAAAGCCTATCAACCTATTCTGATCCTCCCATATTATAAGTCCCAGAAATTGTAAAGTTACTGAATCACAGAAAGGTTAATTGTCTTTAAGCTCACAATAGTCACAAGACTATTTTGGAACAAACAGTTTTTTAATGTCTGGGTTTGTATGCCCTAATTCTTGGGGTGATATTGGACTGCCTGTGTGGTTTGTATTCGACCTGTATCCTTTTCCCCAGAATATCCTAAGGTTAGTGGTGTGCCAGCCTGGAAGGGGCTTGTGCTGCCACTAAGGTTGGTCACAGGCCTCTCAGCTCAGTGGGAGTGGGTTCAGGATTTAGGAAGTTGGGTTCAGTTCCATCTGTTGTGGCAATAGGCATTTATAACAATCCACAGTTATGTGAATTATGTCACTAAATTTTTCACAACAGGCCTCTGCAGTGTTTCTAATCTCATTTTTACAGATGAGGATGTGGATACTGAGAACGAGGCTTGCCCATGTTGATACACCTAATGAGGAGCGGAGCAGAATTTGAACCCAAAACCTTAATTATCTGAGCAGGTTTGAAGCCTCACATACCTCCCTTCTAGGAGGAGTTGGGAAATTCTGGTTCTTGGCCCTCGATGGGGTGTGAGTGGCTCAGGGTTTGGGCTGCAGGTCTGACAGACATTCTCTGACCCCAGGTTTGGGTGCCAAGCTCTCTGCTTCCGGAATGAAGAGCCTTGCTGTGCATCAAGATCCAGGCCCTTCTGGCATCTACTGAATGAAAAACAAGGCATATTTAATAAATAATGGTTTTAAATGTGATTCAGTTCTGCCTCTTCTTTTTCATATGCTACATGCAAAGATAAAGAAGACTCCACCCCTTCTTGCAGGAGTTGTTAGCTAAGTCTGAGGGAGCCCTAGGTATTTCGCCATTCTCAATGCTCATGCCTTATAGATGGCCGCTTGGAACTTGGTGATCACCTCGTGTGCACGTGCCACCTATTTCAACTGATGGTGGTATGTGGTGATGGTATTTAACACAGTGCCAAGGCTAACCAGCTGGATTCTGCAGTGGGAGCAACGGGCACAAAGGCACTGTCAGCAGGAGCTTTATCGTGAGATCCCGGAGTGGGTTCCAGTCGTGTTCACCCATTGGCTCGATGAATACCCTTGTCTTTTCAGATACTCCTAGGTACTCACCTAAGTATTGAAATATTGAAACCAAATTACAGGAAGTAATAGCCTTAGTATTTGTGTTATGCCCCACATATCTCCAATTTCATTTGAAAAATAATGGTCACCAGGCACCGTTGAGCCCACAGGACTTGTTTCTCTAGTTTAATGTTGGTGACATGGTCATGGAATGTTGACTGAGCAAGGCGAAGGCGTGGTGGCTCACACCTGTAATCCTAGCACTTCGGGAGACTGAGGCAGGAGGATCACTTGAGCTCAGAAGTTGGAGACCAGCCTGAGCAAGAGCGAGACCCCGTCTGTACTAAAATAGAAAAAATTAACTAGGCGTGTTGGTGTGCACCTGTAGTCTCAGCTACTTGGGAGGCTGAGGCAAGAGGATCGTTCGAGCCCGGGAGTTTGAGGTTGCTGTGAGCTATGATCACACCACTGTACTTTAGCAGGAGCGACAGAGTGAGACTCTCAAAAAAAAAAAAAAAAAAGATAAAAAGTGACTTTTACATTCAACTTGTGTTGACTAGTGAATGGAAAAGTATACAAAGGTGCCAGCTCCTCAGGTCCTTGTCCCATACACCAAAAAGGATGACACCAAAACTAAAGGGCCTGCAACCAGAGGTACAGTACCTCCTTTAACTGAGGAGCCGATTCTAGACAGCAGTGAGCAGGATTTTCTAGTCTGCAGCTACACCCCAAGGGTGTGGTCAGGAAGACACATTTCCTCAGAACCCCAGAGATAGCAACTCCTGATAGCTGTGGGGGGGATGGCAGGGTGGCAGCACCTCACCAGCCTCCGCTCAGTCCCAGGAGGCTCAAAAGGCTCAGGTGGGCTGTGTGGTCTGTGAGTCTGTGCATTTCCAGAATGCCTTGGAGCCATTCCCCTACAACAACCAGCCTAACAGTATATCCTTCGATGAGGTAAAAATAAATTTTCAATACAAATCCTAAATTGTGGTGCAGTTGTGTAAGGGCGCTGAAAACCTGAAAAGGGGCAGTGTCTTGGGACTAGGGATTTGCCACAGAGGTCAGCAGCAGCACAGTGAGCCTGTAAGGTCAAGGCAAGGGGACCATAGGCGGGGCTGCAGGGGCCCTGGTGGAGGGAGGCATCTTGGAACTGATGGATCTGAGATAATGAGTGAAACTGCCACCAGGGCCAGGAGAGTTTCCTCAGCCCCCGACGAGGCACCAGTTGGTAGCATTGGTGGTGGCCCCTCACTGCTGTTGCTCCAGGGGCCCCGGCTTTTGTTCATCTACCTGCTCTACCACGTTTACTGTGCCCTGCTAGTCAGACCCTGTAAGGAGCGTGCCCCGGGAGAGCTGCAGCTCAGAGCTGTCGCTTGTCCTGCCTGCTGAGAACCAGGCTGAGACTGACCATCTGGGCTTTCCCCGGGGTCTGGGGAGACACTAAATACAGTGCTGGAAGGGCCCAGAGGTCTGTCCAGAGCCAAGAGGGAACTTCCTTTGGTGTGATGTCATCTCTGGGCCTCGGTTTCAATAGATGCAAAGTGAGACTAGCGGCAGCTCCGGCCTGGGTGACGAGAATCGGATGAGGCAATGCAGGCCAAACTGCAAGCTGGGAGGAGGCCTAGTCACGACTGCGGTTATGCCAAGGGTCACACAGCACCAGCCTACAAAGGCAGGCCTGGCAAACTCTGCCCACGGCCAAATCTCTGCGCTATAAATGGTCTTGACATTTTTAAGTGGTTTGGGGGAAAAACCCAAAAGAATACTATTTTGTGACAGGTGAACATTTCATAGAGTTAAGATTTCAGTACCCCTAAGGTTTTACTGGGACAGCCATGTTGGTTCTGTTGGTTCCTTTAAATCACAAAACCCACGGGTCTGCTCAACTCCCTGGGGTTTGGGGAAGTGAAACTAAGAAAAGGGAGATGAGCCTGCAAGAATGTGAGTAACTTAGGTTTGGGAAACCCTTCAAAAGTCCCAGCCCAAGAGGCTGGGGACAGTGAGGGCACCTCCCTTGTCAGAGCTTAGAAGGATTACACTTGACCCAAGTGTGCCCAGGAGGGGCCTCAGGCCCGGCTGAGGGTGGAGCCAGAAAACTGGGGATGTGTTGGACCAAGGGCCCCTTATCACTGGATGGTGCATGACTTAGTTTTATCGGGTACTGGATAAGCACTTTCAATTTTATCAGGAATGCATTAGTTTTCAGAGAAAGAAAACAACCTTAACTCCATATCAAACAATTATTTCAAAGTTTAAAAAGAGATGTTTGAAAGATAATAGCTAAACTAGTGCTTGTGAGTACAACGAATCCCAAAGGTGGCAGGGGAGTGACTCAAGTTTGGGAATACTGGAACCGGCCCTTCTGACCTCCCTGTGTGAGGAAGGGTTGAAAGAGAACTGCCCCTCGTCAGCTTGAAGGATGAGAGAATCCTGTCCCAGTTTTCCTAGAGGATGAGACAGGGCTGTCCTAGTCTGCCCTGGGATGAGAGAGATCTTTCCCCAGTCTGCTTTGGAGGATACGAGAGATGCCCCCATCTGCTCAGAGGGTGAGAGAACTGCCGCCGCCTGCCTGGAGGCACTCACCGTGTCAGGGGTGCTGTGTCTGGAGAGAAACCCAGCCACTTGGGCTACCTCCTAAATGTGCTGCCTCATCTACAAAGCACGACAGCAGGCACCAGGCACCTCTCAGAGCTGTAAGGACTGTCCGTGGAGGGTTTGCCAGATGAAAGTACAGGGCAGAGGACAGTTCAGGGATGGGGTTCCCCTGCAGGCTGGCTCCACCCAGAAGACGCTCTAGGGGTCCCCGTCCCTCCGGGGGTGGGGGCCAGACAAGAAGCTTTTCCCATTTATGCCCCAGTGAGGCCTGCACGTGCTTCAAAGAATGCTGTTGCCGGTTCCCCGCTCCAGAGGCCTGGGCATTAGGATCTTTTTATATTTTTGCATTAAAGTACAATAGACACACACAGTGAAATGCGTCTAGTGTTCAGTTCTGAGTTGACAGACACATACAGCTGGGTGGCCAAGACCATGTCAAGAAATCTTTCTTTAAAGTCCCACAGGTGACTCTAACGTGCTGCCAGAGTTGGAAACCAACCCACGGAGTCTTGTCTACTGCCTGGGGTAGATGGGAGCTTCCGAAGGAGGCCATCAAAGAACCCTCCAGAGCTGGAGGACCCAGGGTCTGGTGCCTTGGCCCTGGTATGCAAGCAGGTCAGACCTAACGGTCTGTGGCCAGCAGTGGGGCACAGGGACAGGAAGCAGGGCTCAGAGCACCTCAAGGGGGAGGGAACAGCAAGTGGGGAAGGCAGCCCCTCCCAGGGCCAGAACCCACTTCCTACTTTACTGCAGCACTGCAGGAGGCTGGCAGGGGCTGGGCCTCCCCTGGCCCTGCCCTCCCCTCCACCCTCCTGCCGGCCGGCCGGCACAGGAAGGTGAGGCAACCTGGCCTGGGTGTTTCCAGCCAGCAGGATGGAGGATGAGGAAGGCCCGGAGTACGGCAAACCTGACTTTGTGCTTTTGGACCAAGTGACCATGGAGGACTTCATGAGGAACCTGCAGCTCAGGTAGGACCAGGGCAGGAGGCACCAGGCTCCCCTCCTCCAAGGTCACCCACCCCTCATCCTGGCCAAGACCCAGACACACTGGGCTGAAATGAGCATCTCTGAGCACTGCCCCAGGGAGATAGGAGCAGACCAGGAAACCCATCCCCATCAGGGTTGGCCAGTCAGTGCTGGAGCTGCCCCAGCCCCACCCCACCCCTGCCTGCCACACGGCCCAGATGCCTTTTGTCCCTTCTTTCCTGCTTGGACAGACAGGTGCTAGGCGCTGGGGCCAGCGCTGGGCCCTCCTCCCTGCCCCTTCCCTGCGTCTCCCTCGTGGGGCCTGGCCTGAGCCCAGGACTCTGAGATGAAGCAGGCAGGCCCCATCCTGGGGTCCAAAGCATCTCACAGCGTTGAGGTGATGCTTGGGTGGGGCACATGGGGTGTCACAGGACACAGCTGGTAGAAATGACATGAGAGCCCAATTTGCCATCAAGGGGGGTGGGCAGAGGGCAGGAGGAGCTCAGGAGGTGGGGACATGGCACATCAGGGTGGCTGTGTGGGCAGCCGGACTTCATGCCCTGACTCCCAGGGAGGTGTGGGAGGCACCTGCTATGTGCTTGAGAAGCTCCCTGGGGAGAGCTTGGGGACCGGGAGCTCCACCTAAGCACAGACATCAAGAGGCTGCAAGTCTGACCCAAGGACAGGAGGGCTAGACAGGAAGTGAGCTAAGCATTTTGTGCAATCCTAACACTTTGGGAGGCTGAGGCAGGAGGATCACTTGAGGTTAGGAGTTCAAGACCAGCCAGAGCAAGAGTGAGACCCTGTCTCTACTAATACAGAAAAATTAGCCGGCATCGTGGCGTGCACCTGTAGTCCCAGCTACTCTGGAGGCTGAGGCAGGAGCATCACTTGAGCCCAGGAGTCGGAGGCTGCAGTGAGATATGATGATGCCACTGCACTCCAGCCTGGGTGACAGAAGGAGACCCTGTCTCAAAAAAACAAAACAAACAACAACAAAAAACCCTGAACTTATGAGACAGCCACTATCATCTCCATCTTGATGATGAGGGTGATGAGAGCTCTGAGCTCCAAGAGGTGGGTGACTTGCCCCTGGCCACACAACTTGTAGAACAGCGAGAGCTGGCCCCGAACACCTACGTCAGAAGTGGTGGAGAAAGAAGAATCTCAGGACGGGGCCACTGGGGGACAGGGTGGGTCCACACACCAAGGAGAGCTGAGGTCTGAGGAGCAGGCCGCCCAGCCCTCGCAGGGGCGGAAAGGTCAAGAAAGGGGTGAACACAGGCCCCAGTGGTGACTGGGTTTTTGAAGAAGTCTGAGGATGTGCCAGGGGAGGGGTGGCGGCCACTAGCCACATTCTGGGGGGGGGGCCCAAAGACACCAACAGCAGGTGCTGGGCAATGTTGCCCCCACCCTCTCCCTGTCGTCTGGGTGGGGCTGGGCGGGGTCCCCTTCTGTCTGGGTTCCGCCCAGGCCTTGAGACAGGAAACAGCACAGGCCCCTCCCTCCCCTCCCAGCCCAGCCCTTTCCCTCAACCCCGGCTCCCCACCAGACCCCACCCCATGAGCCAGCCCTGCCTCCGCCTCACCAGTGTGGTCTTGGGCAAGTCTGTCCCCTTTGTAAAATGGGTGGTCACCATTCCTGTGACCTCAGGACCACCATGGAGAGCAGCATGGACCCCAAACTCTACACCGAAGTGGGGGCAGGCTCTGCGTGGCTCAGTTCCCCCAGGATGGCACCAGGGAGACTCAAGGTGTACACCGTCCCCTCTCCCTTCTCCACTCCCAGCCCCTCGGGTGGGAGCACTGGCTGAAGGGCCAGGGCCCAAGGCGGGCTGTGGCCAGAGGCCCATGTGTCCCTTGAGGCCTGTGAGTGCTGAGGCTTGGCCCCGCTGTGTCCAGGTTTGAGAAGGGCCGCATCTACACCTACATCGGCGAGGTGCTAGTGTCCATGAACCCGTACCAGGAGCTGCCTCTGTACGGGCCCGAGGCCATCGCCAGGTACCAGGGCCATGAGCTCTATGAGCGGCCGCCGCACCTCTATGCCGTGGCCAATGCTGCCTACAAGGCGATGAAGCGCCGGTCCAGGGACACCTGCATCGTCATCTCAGGTACCTGCCCCTGCAGCCAGGCCCCCCAGCCTCAGCATCCTCATTTGTAAACATGGGTGTGCCCTGTGTGGCCCCAGGACCCCGCCACACCAGTCCTAGGGGTACGGTTGGCACAGGGAGCTGGTCTAAGGGGTGCAGGCTGGTTGATCTGTTGACTCCTATCTTTCTGGCAGGGGAGAGTGGGGCAGGGAAGACGGAGGCCAGTAAGCACATCATGCAGTACATCGCCGCTGTCACCAACCCGAGCCAGAGGGCCGAGGTGGAGAGGTGAGCCACAAGGTGCAGGAGGGGGCCTCAGCACAGCCAGGGCTGCAGTGTGGTGGGAAGGGCCTGGCACTGGGAAGCAAGAGACCGGAACTAGAGCCCAGCTCAGGCCAAGTTCAGTGGGCTTGTCTGTCAGGAAGTTTCCAGGTAACTCCAACACACACAGAGGTAAGACAGGCCGACCTGCACTAAGAGCACGGGCTGCCAGCTGGGAGGAGGCGGCAGTGACAGGTAGGACATGGAGAAGTGTAGTAGGGCCCAGAGATGCCCGAAATGCCTCCTGGACAGGGCACCCCACTGGGTATTCCATGGAAGCCTAGAGAAGCTGGCAGGCTCCAGTCAGGATGGCCCAGCATGCCAGGTGGGAGTGTGGGTGACCGCAGGAAACCAGGAAACCAGGGCTAGCCTGTTCACCTGCTGCTCTCCCTCGGGGGCCTTGCAGAAGCAGCTTCCTGTGTCAGAACCCATTTCTTCCTGTTGAGATGCGACAAGGTGGGGTTCAGAGCGGACAAGCAATGTCAGTTCCCAGGCACACATGGCAGGCACCACTGCCCACCCCTGCACTGGAGGTCCAAGGCCAAGTGGTCAGAGCAGCGCCCCAGGCTGTAGCTGAGGCCTGGGAGGGGAGGCGGTGGCCATGAGAGACAAAGACCCGGGCTCGGTGCCGCACAGGCCCTGTGGAGCACAAGCCGGCCTGGCCAGTGTGTTTCCTAGCGTCTCAGAGGCATGGCCGTCACACAGCCCAGACTCCGCACTGGTGAGGCAGGACCTGGCTCCTTCTCAGCCAGCTCCTTTACCCACCCCGAGAGGCTGGCATTTCTGTACGGAAGACTTGGGCCAGGACTCTGTTCTCCAGACGGGAGGTCTATGCCTTGAGCCCTGGCCCATCTGCCCCCACAGGGTCAAGGACGTGCTGCTCAAGTCCACCTGTGTCCTGGAGGCCTTCGGCAATGCCCGCACCAACCGCAACCACAACTCCAGCCGCTTCGGCAAGTACATGGACATCAACTTCGACTTCAAGGGGGACCCGGTTGGAGGACACATCTACAGCTACCTGCTGGAGAAGGTGGGCAGGTGGGCTGAGGAGACACCCACAGGGAACCCTGGCTGAGACCAATCCCAGGCCTGGGGACCCTGAAGCTGCAGGTTATACAGGCCGGGCTCTCCCTGTGGCCCTTCTCTGGGCCGGAGTCCCTGTGGCCAGGGCCCTCTGACCCCCAGCCTGCCCTGCATCTGGGAATGCTCAGATAGGGTCCCAAGGGGCAGACCCCTTCCCAGGCCTGAGTCCAGCTGCCTGTCTCTCCTCAGTCTCGGGTCCTCAAGCAGCACGTGGGTGAAAGAAACTTCCACGCCTTCTACCAGGTGAGCCAATGAGGGCAGGAGGAGGAGGCAAAATATAGGATGGGGGAAGAAGGCTGGGCCAACTTGTGACCCTTCCCTCCTAGCCCAGTTCCACCACTCTGCCCCACTTCCCCTCACTAGCCCATGGTCCTCATTCCCTGCCACACACCCCAGCCATCCCCTATGCCCTGCAAGAGGGAGTGAGCTCCCTGAGCGAAAAAGCAGGATGTCCCTCCATCTGAGACACTTGCAGATGAGGGCTCTCTGGGACCTACACAGTGACTCCAAGCTCTGAGCTCCCCACTGAGGTGGGAATTCCTTGGGACACAAGCAGTGTCCGTACTGTATCAGAGCTCAACACTGAAGTGCAGCGCCCTGGACACCGGCAGTGTCTCCACTGATCTGGCCACCCCTATGAGATAAGAGTTCGCTTGGATACAGGCAATGTCTCTATGAGCTCTGAGCTCCCCACAGAGGTGGGAGCTCCCTGGAAACAAATGGCGTCACTACACTCGCAGAGCTTCACACTGAAGTGGAGTTCCCTGGAACACCGGCGAATTGTGGGCTGTCCACTGAGGTGGAGGCTCCCTGGGACACAGCAGTGTCTCTAGGGACCCAGGGACTCTAGGGACTCCCACAGAGTTAGGAGATCCCTGCAACACAGGCAGTGTCTCCACCAACTCTCAGCTCCGCAATGATGTGGGAGCTCACTGGGACATAGGCAGAGCCTCTAAGGACTCGGATCTCTGCCCTAAAGCGGGATCTCCACAGACTCTGAGCTTCCCTCTGAGGTAAGAGCTCCTTCAGACACCCACAGTGTCGCTGAGGTGGGAACTCTTTGGGACAAAGGCAGTGACTCCACAGACTCTGAGCACTTACTGAAGTGGAGCTCCCTGGGACACAAATACTGTCTCCATAAAACCTGGGCTCCCTCCTGAGGTGAAGCTCCTTGAGCAAGGGCCGTGTCTCATGGACTCTGAGCTCCCCATGAGATGGCGGTTCCCTGGGACAGGGAGTATCTTCACAGAGTCGGAGCCCCAGGGCAGTAGTGCTCACTGGGACGCGACAGTATCTACCACCTCTGCGCTCCCCATGAAGGTGGGAGCTCCGTGAGAGGAGGGCCGTGTCACCACACACTCTGAGCTCCCCGATTAAGTGGGAGCTTCCTGGAACATAGCAGTGTCTTTAGGGACTCTTAGTTCCCTACTGAGGTGGTAGCTCCCTGGGACCTGGGCAGTGTCTCTACATACCCTGAGCTCCACACAGGTGAAAGTCTCGGGGACACGGGTAGTGTCTTTAAGGACTCTGAGCTTCCTACTGAGGCGGGAGCTCCCTGGGACACAGGCAGTGCCTTTAGGGACTCTGAGCTCGCCTTGACGTAAGAGCTCCCTGAGACATGAGTGGTGTCTCCACAGCCTCTGAGCCCCCACTGAAGTGGAGCTACCTGCAACTCCTGCAGTATCTCACAGACTCTTACCTCCCCACTGACTTGGGAGCTTGTGGGACATCGGCAGTGTCTCCATGGACTCAGCTCCCCATGAGATGGGAGCTCCCTGGGATGTGAGTGGGTTCTCCGTGACCTATATGCTCTCCACTGAGGTGGGAATTCTCTGGGACACATGGAGTGTTTTCACAGACTCTGAGCTTCCAAGAAATGGAGCTCTCTGACACAGGCAATGTCTTGAAAGACTCTGAGTTCCCTACCGAGGTGGGAGCTCCCTAGAACAGGGGCAGTGTCTCCACAGACCTTGAACTGCACACTTAGATGGGAACTCCCTCGAACATAGGCAGTGTCTCCACAGACTCTGCGCTGCCCACTAAGGTGGGAGCACTCCTGGAGACAGGCAATGCCTCTACCAACTCTGAGCTCCCCCTCGAGGTAAGAATTCCCCGGGACAAGGGCTGTGTCTCCACATACTCTGGGCTCCAACTGAAGCGGAGCTCCATGGAACAGTGTCTCCACAAACTCTGATCTCCCCACTAAGATGGGAGCTCCCTGAGACACAGGCAATGTCACCAAGAACTCTGAACTCCCCCTGTGGTAAGAGCAACCTGGGACACAGGAAATGTCTACACCACTCTTCTATGAAGTAGTTCTCCCTGGGCCATGGGCAGTGTCTCCACAGCCTTTGAGCTCCCACTGAAGTGGAGGTCTCTGGGACTCCTGCAGGATCTCCACAGACTTTCCTCCCCACTGGCGTGGGACCTTTCAGGTTTCGCATGGAGTCTCCATGGAGTCTCAGCTCCCAGTGAGGTGGGAGTTTATGGGACAAAGGCCGTGTCTCCACGGACTCTGAGCTCCCCAGGAGTTGAGATCTCCCTGTGTCCAGGGCAATGTCTGCAGGAAATCTGAGCTCCCCACTCAGGTGGGACGTCTCTGGGACACAGACAGTGTCTCCGCAGACTCTGAGCTTCCTTCTGAGGTACGGGCTCCCTGAGACAGGTGCATTGTGTCTTCCGACTGTGATGCCGCCACTGAGGTGGGTGCTCACTGGGGCAGGGACGAGGTCTCTATGGACTTTGAGCTCTTCAGTGAGGTGGGGCTCCTTGGACATGGGCAGCTTCTGCAGGAGCTCTGTGCTCCCGCTTAAGTGGAGCTCCCTAGGACTCCGGCAGGATCTCCACAGACTCTTGCCTCCCCACGGATGTGGGAGGTCTGGGGACACGGGCGTTGTCTCCATGGACTCTGAGCTCCCCATGAGGTGGGGTCTCCCTGGGTCTAGGGCAATGTCTTCACAGAATCTGAGCTCCCCACTGAGGCGAGGTCCGGGGGGGTAGGGGCAGCGTCTTACCAGTGGACTCTTCGCTCCCGCTGAAGTGGAGCTCCTTTGACACGGGTGGTTCTTCACGATCCCTGACCCGCTGAACTGGCAGTTCACTGGCTCACTGCGTCTGATCTGCCCCTGTGTTTGTTGGCTCGATGCTAGAAGGAAGATTGTGTCTGTTTGTTCTCCTGCCTCTGGCGGGGAGGTGGGAGGTGAGGCGTCCTGGGAGCTTATTCATCTAACTAAGGGACCTCTTTGTCCTCCAGTTGCTGAGGGGCAGTGAGGACAAGGAGCTGCGTGAACTGCACTTGGAGAGAAACCCAGCTGTGTACAATTTCACACGCCAGGGAGCTGGACTCAGCATGGGTGTGCACAGTGTGAGTGGGAGACGCACGGGGGGCTCAAACTGGGCTTAGTGTCAGGGTCCTGAGTGTGGTGGCAGGGAATTGGCAGCAATCGGCACAGGCCAGGATGATGTAAGCCATGCAGGTGAGTGGGGAGGGTGCTCAGGCTGCAGGGAAAATGGCTCAGGGAGGGGACAGGGTGCAGGGGTGAGCAGGTACCTGGGACAGAAGAATGAGGGTTGAGGGAGGACAGGTGTTCTGGGCCCAGGGTGGCTTGGGGCAGAAAACTCCTTCTCCCCCAGGCCTTGGACAGTGATGAGAGGAGCTACCGGGCAGTGACCGAGGCCATGAGGGTCATCGGCTTCAGTCCTGAGGAGGTGGCGTCTGTGTATCGCATCCTGGCTGCCATATTGCACCTGGTGAGCCTGGCTCCGAGGGCCTGGGAGGACCACCACCCCACAGGGGGTTCCTGGCTGGGAGTCCCCAAGGGGAGGAGGAGACAGTCCCAGATACCCCCGTGATGTGGCTGAGCTGACTCCCTACCCTGAGGAAGCTGAGTTGCTTGGGCGTGTCTGTGTCAGTGTCTGGTGGAGAGCCCTTCGTTAGGGCCAGGGCTGCTGGGCACAGTAAAAGCAGAGTGTTGTGCAGATGGCCTCTAACTGCAGTCGTGTGTGAGCTTGTGGCACATCATGCAGCGCCACTTGGCCACAGTTCTCAGAGTGGCACAAGGCGTAAGTAGTGCAGAGCTTCTGCCGCTGCCGAGGGGATGCAATGGGGTCCTTCACGCATCATTTGGACGTGAGGCCTTGGCAAAGGCTCTGATGTGCCCCTGACCTCCTCATCTCTGGCTGTCTGTGCCCATGGTGACCAGCCAGGAGCTGGGCCCCACCATGTCCACGTCCCCTGTCTCCCTTCCTCCTCCCCATCCAAAGCCATCCAGGCTCCTTTGTCCAAGGAGTCCAAGGAGCCTGGACTGTTCGTGGTTCCCCCATCACCAGGGAAACATCGAGTTCGTGGAGACGGAGGAGGGCGGGGTGCAGAAGGACGGCCTGGCGGTGGCTGAGGAGGCGCTGGTTGATCACGTGGCTGAGCTGACGGCCACGCCCCGGGACCTCGTGCTACGCTCCCTGCTGGCTCGCACCGTGGCCTCGGGAGGCAGGGAGCTCATAGAGAAGGGCCACACTGCGGCCGAGGCCAGCTACGCCCGGGACGCCTGTGCCAAGGTACTCCAGGGCAGGCAGAGGGAGGGGAACCCAGGCGGCCTTTGTGGTGAGGGTAGGGAGGGGACACCAGGCCACAGGCAGCAAAACGCCGTGTGCTCCTGCCCCCAGGCTGTGTACCAGCGGCTGTTTGAGTGGGTGGTGGACAGGATCAACAGCATCATGGAAGCCCGGGACCGGGACCCTCGGCGTGACGGCAAGGACACGGTCATCGGTGTGCTGGACATCTACGGCTTTGAAGTGTTCCCTGTCAACAGGTGGGTCCCCACCTCTGAACCCCAGCTGTTGTGGCCACTTAGTCCCAGGGAGCTCACTGGGGCTGGGAAGCAGGAATGTCTGAGTTTGTCCTGGTCCCTGGGCCCCAAGGCCCATGCCCCCCAAGCCTGCCTTGGCTGTAGCCCCCAGCCTTTGGTGCCCTGATGGAAAATTACGGGGCTCACTTCTCCGGGCTGTGACCCAAGTCCACTAGATCTTACCTGCCAGAGGTGTTGTAGGGTGCGTAATCCACAGGGAAGCCCTGTGAGGTCCTGGCACCAGACCCCTCAGTGAGCATCAGGGGAGCGTTTAGGGGAGGCACGTCCATCACCGCTCGCTCCACAAGCAGTGACAGCCCGTCTGAAAGGCCATGCCCTCCCCCAGCTTCGAGCAGTTCTGCATCAACTATTGCAACGAGAAGCTGCAGCAGCTCTTCATCCAGCTCATCCTGAAGCAGGAGCAGGAGGAGTATGAGCGCGAGGGCATCACCTGGCAGAGCGTGAGCACCCCGGCCTGGAGGGGGTGTCAGGACCCCCTGTGAGGAGGGGCCCCCTGGGTTGGCCTGGCGGATGCTGAGTGAGGGGTGGCAGAGGGGAAGTGGCTGGGAGGGCCTCGGGAGCCTCCCTGCTAGCTGCCTTCACCCCAGGTCGAGTACTTCAACAACGCCACCATCGTGGACCTGGTGGAGCGCCCCCACCGTGGCATCCTGGCCGTGCTGGACGAGGCCTGCAGTGCCGCGGGCACCATCACCGACCGCATCTTCCTGCAGACCCTGGACACGCACCACCGCCACCACCCGCACTACACCAGCCGCCAGGTGCCCCCAGCTGTCCTAGCACTGGCACAGTGGGCTGGTGGGATCTGCCCCGCAGGCACCATGCTGCCTTTGCCTTGTGGGGCCTGGGCGGGGACCCAGCTTTGGCGCCATTGTCTTCACTGTGGTGGGCTTCTCTGCCCCAGCGGGATGGAGGCAGCACTATCCCCTCATGCAGAACCTCCACGTACACACACCTTCTGTGACTTGGCCTTGGCCTGTCCCCACAGCTCTGCCCCACAGACAAGACCATGGAGTTTGGCCGAGACTTCCGGATCAGGCACTACGCAGGGGATGTCACGTAAGGACCCCCCTCCCACCCACGTCCTGGGCCTTCCCATGGGGCACCGTTGCACGTATCATGGGGCAGGAGCACCCCAGGTGAATGTCCAGGAGACAGGATGTCATTGCCTCTTCTGCCAGCCCTGTCCCTTTAAGACACTGTCAACCTGCCCGTCACCAGATTCACAAGTGAAGTGCAGCAGCCCCTGGCTGTGTTTGTCTGGTCGCCTTTAACAGATAGCCACGTCTAATGTCTGGGCGCTACCCCATTCCAGCATCTGCTGGGGGGAAGCTGCTGGTTGGCAAGGTGGGGGTGCAGGGGGCAGAGGGGGCCAAGATTCTGCATTTCTAACAAGTTCCCGGGTGAGCCCTCGCTGTGTTCTACAACAATGCTCTCAGTACCAAGGCCTGAGGTGTCCTTCAGAGATTGTCACAGTGATTATTAATTTATATGTTGCTCCCCTCATCCCAGAGCAATTTGAGGTGACTCACAGAGAGGGTACAAGTGCCTGATCTGAACTTCTCAAGGAGAGGAAATAGAGTAGATAATGCAAAGTATTCAGATGTCAGATCCGCTCACAAAAACCTGTTCATAAAAATCAGAGTCTTTACAGGAGGAGCCAAGACTTGGCACTGCGCTTTCTAATGGTGCAAGAACGAGGCGATGATTCTGAGGTTCTCAGTACCCACAGATTAAAATGGACCCAAGACTCAGGAGTTCCTGATCATAACTGTGGTCACTGATCTTTATCAAAGCTCAGTAGGTACTGTTCCAAGTACAGTTCCGAGTACACTGAGGCACAGAGAGGTTGAGTGGCTCCCCCAAGGTCACTCAGCATGCACGTGGGAGAGCCAGGACTCAGTGCTAGGACATTTGGCTTCAGAACTGGGGACCTAACCACTCAATTCATCTTCCAGGAGAGAAATTTCTCCCGAGAGAGGGAGTCTTAGGTGATGAAGGAGAAAGCAGGTGTGCGGGGAATGGAGGAGAGCCAGGCAGCAGGGAGAGAGAGACCACCTAGAACAGAGCAGGGGAGGAGAGCGGGGCCTTCTGGGGGTTGTCAGCTTTCTGAGAGGCCCAGCAGCCCCCACCCTAGCTGCCCTCCCCTCACCGGCCCTGGCCTCCGGCAGGTACTCTGTGGAAGGCTTCATTGACAAGAACAGAGACTTCCTCTTCCAGGACTTCAAGCGGCTGCTGTACAACAGGTGAGCGCAGCCAGCTGAGCGTGTGGGCGCCGGAGGCCAGGGCCCCGGGGCCTTCAGAGACCCTGGGGTCTGACAACCCCCTCCCCCGCCCCCGAGCCTGACAGGTGGAAAGCCTGAGGCTCAAAGCTGAGGTGGGGGCCGGTGAGGCTACTCTCCCTGGGGGGGTGGCTGGGCATGACACTTGTGTCTGCAGCACAGACCCCACCCTACGGGCAATGTGGCCGGAGGGGCAGCAGGACATCACAGAGGTGACCAAGCGCCCCCTGACAGCTGGCACACTCTTCAAGAACTCCATGGTGGCTCTGGTGGAGAACCTGGCCTCCAAGGTACACCCCACCCCACCCCTAGTCCGGCTCTTCTGGATCCTTCCCTCTGTGCCTTGAGTACCAAGTAGGGCCCCTAACCACCTCTGCACACCTTGGGGGCCAGGGGGAGGTCTTGTCCTATCTATGTGAGCCACATCTGCTCTACCTGCACAGGTTAGATGTGGGGACTCAGGGGCTGAGGCTTGATCAGTCACTGAGACCACAGCCAGATTCGAACCCAGCCTTCCTTTCACCGCACTGTCTCTTGGGCGGGGGGCGGCCAGGAGAGACCCTGTTGGGAACTTAGTTTGGCCCCCGCCCAGCTCCTGCCAACAGCTGGGGCTCTTCTGGCAGGTAGGGCCAGAGGGACAGGAAACTGGCACTAGCTTTCTTGGGGAGCTTTGGAGCCAAAGACAGAGGGGAAACCGGGTCAGGGGGACATGGCAGGACAGGTTTAACAATGGAACATCCAGAAACGCCGCCCCTCTCAGAGGGAGAAAGGAAGGAGAGAGAGGAGGGTGAGGCCTGTTCCTGCTCCTCCTGGGGTGGAGGCTGGCTCTGGGCCCGGCCTCCTCGCTGGCCCCTGCCCTGGCGCTCTGGGCTTCCAGGGCCCTTGTTCTGCTGTGATTTCCCTTGTCCCCAACTCTCCTCCTGGCCTGGGACATTGGGGACATTGGAGACACCCAGCTTGGGGCAGGGCCTACAGTGCTTGGGCCCTCTCCAAGTCCCCTCCGTCCCCACAGGAGCCCTTCTACGTCCGCTGCATTAAGCCCAACGAGGACAAGGTGGCCGGGAGGCTAGACGAGGACCACTGTCGCCACCAGGTCGCCTACCTGGGACTGCTGGAGAATGTGAGGGTCCGCAGGGCTGGCTTCGCTTCCCGCCAGCCCTACTCTCGGTTCCTGCTCAGGTACTGGCACCCGACGCCCTTGGCTCGGTGGGCTGGATCCCGGGGCGGAGTCTGAGGAGTAGGAGCGGAGGGTCCCTAAACAGCACTTCACAAACATCGACACGAGGGAGAGCCGGCACGCTGCTGGGCTCAGGACACTGAAATGTCTGTGAGGGTGTGTAGGATGACACGTATGTGGGAGGACACACATGAACACAGGTGTCATGGCTGCTCCGGGAGCATACCGGGAGGATTTCAGCCCCAGGGCTCTCAGCACTCCTCCAGTCTCCCAGGGGTGGGGCCGGCAGGGCAGGCCCACGCTCCCTTCCCAAGGCCTGGCCCCCACTACTCTATCCTGTGGTGACAGGTACAAGATGACCTGTGAGTACACGTGGCCCAACCACCTGCTGGGCTCCGACAAGGCAGCCGTGAGCGCCCTCCTGGATCAGCATGGGCTTCAGGGGGATGTGGCCTTTGGCCACAGCAAACTGTTCATCCGCTCTCCCCGGACCCTGGTCACGCTGGAGCAGAGCCGAGCCCGCCTCATCCCCATCATCGTGCTGCTGCTGCAGAAGGTGTGCGGGGGGGACATGATGGGGGGCGCACATGGTCTGGGGGCCACAAGCGCACTTACAAGTTCCACAGGAGTCTGCTTGACAGAGACAGGCCAGGATTGAAACTGACTTAAGCAAAAAGCATGGATGCAGTTGAGGCACAATCATCCTATGGCCAGCTTCAGGCCTGGTTGGATCCAGGTGCTCAAAACAAGGTTTTCAGGTGCTGTCCCTCCTTCCCTCCTTCTTTCCTTCTAACTATTTATTATGACAGACTTCAGACCTGGAGAAAAGTACCCAGCATGGTGTATAAACTCCCACACTCCACCGCCCAGCTTCAACCGTATCACCTCACAGCCCAAATGGTTGTGTGTAGAGGCCGGCACCTCTATCCCAGCAAACCACTGCAACCATAATCATTTCAGTATGCATTTCCAAAGGATAGGGATTCTTTCCCCTCTCCCCATAACTTTTTATTTTGGAACAATTCAAACCTACAGAAAAGTTGAAATAAGCTGTTCACCTGGATTGCTGCAAGGGTGATCCTTCCTTGCCTCCCACTCTGTCTCTGTTTCTCTCTCAATCTCTTTCTCTCTCTCTGTCTGTCTCTGTCTCTCCCTGTCTCTCTGTCTCTCTCCATACACAGACATTCATACATGTATGTATGAATGTTTTTTCCTGAACTATATAAAGCCATGACACCCCTAAATACCGCAGCAGGTACAAGAACAAGGACATGCTCCTTTGTAACCATGGTAACATTAGCACATTCAAGAAACTTAACACTGATAAAATAATAACCTACATATCTGAGCGTCTAATGTGTAGGCCATATTCAAATGTCCACAGTGGTCCCACTGCTACCCATCACATCTGCTAGAAATCCAGGATCCCATCAGGGATCACGCCCTGCGTTTGTTGTTACCTCTGCAGTCTCCTCTAATACACAGGGGCTGTACAGCACCACCATCCTAGTCTAGAAAGCTCAAACTATTTGTTGCTGTCAATTCCCAGTCGGTGCTCAGACTTCCCCAATTGTCTCATGATGGTTTTCTCGGTCTGTTGAGCTCAGGGTCCGTACATTGTAGTCCATTGCTATATTGCTGAAGTCTATTTAAATCTGTGGGTCCACTGACTACCTACCTTGCAGGATGTCCAGTATGGGTTTTTTTTTTTTTTTTTTTTTGAGACAGAGTCTCACTGTGTTGCCCAGGCTAGAGTGCCGTGGCATCATCCTAGCTCACAGCAACCTCAAACTCCTGGGCTCAAGCGATCCTCCTGCCTCAGCCTCCCGAGTAGCTGGGACTACAGGCATGCGCCACCATGCCCGGCTAATTTTTTCTATATATTTTTAGTTGTCCAATTAATTTCTTTCTAATTTTAGTAGAGACGGGGTCTTGCTCTTGCTCAGGCTGGTTTCGAACTCCTGAGCTCAAACAATCCGCCCGCCTCGGCCTCCCAGAGAGCTAGGATTACAGGCGTGAGCCACTGCGCCCGGCCCCAGTATGGGTTTTGATGGTCGCATTCTTGGGGTATTCCTCTGTCTTGGGATATCTTGGGAGTTGGAGACTAAATCTATACCAGGCCAGATTCCAGGTAGACTCATTAGCAGTTGCCCTTGCAGCCGGGAAACAACCTTCATCTGTCTCCACCTCTTTTCCCATGTGAGCTTTCTCCCTGGGGGGACTTGGGGGTCCCCATTGGTGCCAGGTCCCAGCTTTAAAAGCCTGGAACGGGCAAGCAGTCCTTCCCAAGAGTCTGCAGAGCTTGGGCAGGGTTCCCCTGGCATAGCCGGCCACATGCCCACCCAGGAACCAACCACCAGCCAGGCGGACATGGCTCCTGGGAGCCAGGGGGTGGGTCAGCCTCGCTGGAGACACGCAGGGGTGCTCCCTAAAGGCTTAGGATCAGGGTTGGGGTTAGGAGGCTGGGGCCTGGCTGGGCCTGACTGTGTGTCCCATCCCTCCCGGCCCGCCCAGGCCTGGCGGGGCACCTTGGCAAGGCGGCGCTGCCGGCGGCTGAGAGCTGTGTACACCATCATGCGCTGGTTCCGGAGGCACAAGGTGCGTGCTCACCTGGCGGAGCTGCAGCGGCGATTCCAGGCTGTGCGGCAGCCCCCGCTCTACGGCCGCGACCTTGTGTGGCCACCACCGCCCGCCGTGCTGCAGCCTTTCCAGGACACCTGCCACGCGCTCTTCCGCAGGTACTATCCTAGCACGCCATGCTTTCCTGTTCAGCTGGCAGCCACTGAATACCTCGACCGGTCATCCCAGCCCCACGGTGCCCAGCTGGGGGACACGCCAGCCCCCTGGAAAGGTGGGAAGGTGGTGGCTGTGCCACATTAGCCGACTGTCCACATCCCACCGTTGGTGGCAGAGCCTTGACCGTCCTGAGCACCATGCTGGGCATGTGAGGTCCAGGGCCGCAGCCTGCAGGCGGAGGGTGGCCATCCGGAGCTGGGGAGTGGAGGGGCTCTGCATCTGAGCGGGCCCTGAGAGCTGAGCAGGAGTTCTCCAGAAGGAAGGGCCCAGATGAAACAGTGTCCTCAGAACAGGGGGGTGTTGGGCAGCTGCAGGTCTCAGGGTCACTTTCTAGTGACGAGCATTAAGCTCAAGAGGCCGAGACCAGAGAGGCCAGCAGAGGTTGGGACACGAAGGGCAGGCGGCGCCAGGCCAGGCTCAGCTTCCTCCTGGGGGAAGGGGCGTGGGAGGGCATTAATGCAAGGGGCTTCGTCTTACTGCCCACCCTCTCCCAGGTGGCGGGCCCGGCAGCTGGTAAAGAACATCCCCCCTTCAGACATGGCTCAGATCAAGGCCAAGGTGGCTGCCATGGGGGCCCTGCAGGGGCTGCGACAGGACTGGGGCTGTCGGCGGGCCTGGGCCAGAGATTACTTGTCTTCTGTGAGTGCCGAGTGGGCCCCGGGGCTTCTGGGGGAACGTGGGCTGCCAGTGGGGGCTCAAGGCTAACACTGCCTGGTGCCCTCACACCTCCTCTCTCAGGCCCGGGGTGGGCTGTGCTGTTGACTCTGCCCCTCAGTCCCCACGCCTCTCCCTAAGGGTTCATCCCTGAAGTTCAAGGGCTTTCATTTGGCCCCGTCTGCCTGGGTTTTACTGGCCAGCCCTCAGCCTCTCCACCCCACCCCTGCACTCTCAGGTACAGCTGTCCCCATGTTCTCAGGTACAGCTGTCCCCCTCATGTTCTCAGGTACAGCTGTCCCCCTCCGTGTTCTCAGGTGCAGCCCCCCAGCCTGGCACTATCCAACTTCGGCAGTGAGCAGCTTCTTTCTGAGGGGCCATGACCCCACCTGCCCCTGCCCTCTGGGGAGGCTCTCTCCAGAACCCCACAGGTCCAGGCGTGGCTTGAGGAGCAGTGGCCTGTGGAGCACAGGGAGGGTGGGGCTGAGTTGCAGCCTAGAACATCAAAGCGGGCAGTCTGTGCCCTCGGCCCTCGTGGCACCCAGCACTGCTTAGCCAGGGCACACGTCCGTGACTCGGTTTGCTGAGGTGCGGGGTAGCTGTGCTCACGCATGGAGAGCTGCCACCAATGCAATCTTGTCCGAAGCCTCCATCCCATGCAGTCCCCTCCCCTCCATCTGTCCTCAGGCCACGGACAATCCCACAGCATCGAGCCTGTTTGCTCAGCGACTGAAGACACTTCAGGACAAGGACGGTTTCAGGGCTGTGCTATTTTCCAGCCACGTCCGCAAGGTTAGAGGCTGGTGCGGGGGCAGCGGGGGGCACAGGCGAGGGGAGCGCTCAGGAGAGACCGTAGGCAGCCCCAGCCCCGGCCCAGCTGCTCCTGAAACTTCCGAAAGCATCAGCTCCAGCCCAGTCAGTGAGGAGAGGACCCAGGGAGGGAGGAGGGAGGGTCGGCAGGGGCCTGCAGCCCCAGGCGGGTGACAGGAGGGCGGTGGCACCAGCCTGGACCCAGCGCCTTCTCCCACAGGTGAATCGCTTCCACAAGTGCCGGGACCGGGCCCTCCTGCTCACAGACCGGCACCTGTACAAGCTGGAGCCCGCCCGGCAGTACCGCGTGATGCGGGCCATGCCCCTCCACACGGTGAGCACCACGGCGGGCTGGCGGGAGGGCGCACATGTGGAGCATCTGTGAGGGGCACTGCCGGGCTGAGGGAGCCCTGCCCTAGCCTCCTCCCATCCTGCCTACCTGTGACGGTCTGGCGCATCCCACTCCTCAGTGGACGGCAGCAGCCCTGCGGAAAACCCTGCGGTGGCTTCCCATTGCCCGCAGGGTGAAGGGTCTGGCCCTTCAAGCCCCTCCTCATGGCTGCCTCACACACCCACACTCTCACGTCCCAGCTAAGCCAAAGGGCCCCTCTCCCCACCTGTGCCCATCTGGGGGGTCTCCTGCCTGGGCACGCGGGGCCCGCCCGAGCCCCTGCTACGGATCCCATGCCTCCTGCGGGATCGCGCCCTGTCTCTCTTCTGCCTGCTGCGGGACTCTGGGGCCCACGTGCTCCCTTGCATGGCAGCTCCGTGTTCCCATAAAGTCCCTTTCCCACAGGGCAGGGAGCAGCCCGGGGCAGGGATCCGGGCTGGATTCCCTGCGGGTCTCCCACGCCGTCGGGGATCCTATAACTGCCAGAGTAGAAGGGGCTGTTAGTGCCGAGCTGTCTGATACAGCAGCTGAGAGCCGGTGTGGCTGTTTGTGTGTAATTAAAGTGAAGTAAAACTAAAAACTCAGGCCAGGGGCGGTGCTTCCCACCTGTAATCCTAGTAATTTGGGAGGCCAAGGTGGGAGGATCTTTTGAGGCCAGGAGTTCAAAACCAGCCTGGGCAATAGTGAGACCCCGTCTCTACAAAAAATAAAAAATTTAGCCAGGTGCAGTGGCATGCACCTGTAGTTCCAGCTACTAGGGAGGCTGAGGCAGGAGGATGGCTCGAGCCCAGGAGTTGGAGGCTGCAGTGAGCTATGATGAGGCCACTGCACTCCAGGTTGGGCAACAGAGTGAGACCCTGTCTCAAAAAAAAAAAAAAATAACTAAAAACTCAGCCACAGGTGCTCTGTGTCTGCCCTGTTGGACAGCAAGGATCTAGAATCATTCATCATGGCCGAAAGTCCTTATTGTGTGGCTCCTTGCTCAACCTTCCCCTTTGTCAGCAGGGACCAGGAAGGGAAAGGAGGTGGTGGAGGGGGCGGTGGGACACGGGGGACGGGGCTGGGGTGCGTGGGTGCTCTCCCCAAGGCAGGGCACCCAGGTGGGCTGGAAGGAGCTTCTGGGGTAGGTTCCGGGGGCAGGGGGCAAGTCTGGTGGGCTGAGCTGCGGTCCGCGGCTGCACCCTGACCCCATCTGCCTGCTCAGGTGACAGGGCTGAGCGTGACCAGCGGGCGGGACCAGCTGGTGGTGCTGCATGCGCGGGGCCAGGACGACCTGGTGGTGTGCCTGCACCGCTCCCGGCCGCCGCTGGACAACCGCGTCGGGGAGCTGGTGGGCGTGCTGGCAGCGCACTGCCAGGGGTGAGTCGGAGCTGGGCCCGGGCGCAGGCGGGGCACCGGGCCTCCAACAGCCGCCCTGACCCCTCCTCCTGCTGCAGGGAGGGCCAAGCCCTGGAGGTCCGCGTCTCCGACTGCATCCCGCTGAGCCAGCGCGGGGCCCGGCGCTTCGTCTCGGTGGAGCCCAGGCCCGAGCAGCCAGAGCCGGACTTCCGCTGCGCCCGCGGCACCTTCACCCTCCTGTGGCCGAGCCGCTGAGCCAGCCCGCCCGCCCCGCTCCAAGTCCCCGCACTGGCGAGGCCACATAGAAGGTGGCAGCCTAGTCACCCTGCCCCAGAGTTCGCACAATAAAGATGCTGAGTCTGTGCAGTGCGGCAGGTGCCTGGGGTGGAAGCGCTCTGTCCCTCCGGTCCCACATGGAGGGGGCGTCTAGCCACCCAGGGTGTGGCTCAGCCTGTGCTGCCCCCGCCTGGGTCAGTGTCCACCAGGGTCCCCAGCTCACCCCTCTGGGGTTACCCCAACTGGAGGAGGAGGTCTGGAGCCCAGTCTGGGGTGGGGTGGCAAGACCCGGTAGTCAGGCGCAGCCTAGGCACAGGAGCAGTGATTTAAGAGGAAGCCTTCTCCCCAAAAAGCAATGCCCTTTCTGCCCCGTGCTGCCATGGCAGGCCTCTCACCCTTCCCAGCCCTCCCCACAGGGTTGGTGTCCCAGGGTCACCTTCGGGCAGGGCTGGGTGGGCACCCCTGGGGACACAGAGCAGCCCTGAGGGCTGTCACGGGGTGAGCTGCTGGGAGCTGGGGCCCAGAGCTGACGCTGTCCCAGCTGCTGGCTGTCCCTGTCCCTGCTGCGTGCAGGTATCTGGGAGCCAGCAACCAGAGATCTGCTGAACAGCCCAAGCCTCGCAGCACCGAGGAGCATGGCTTGTCCCCGGAAAGATGCCCGGAGGGAGGCCGGGTGGATGCGCACCTCGCCCCTCAGGCTGCCTAAGCCCTTCTTCAGCACACACCCCGCCCCTCAGTGCTCAGCTCCCTCCTCTCTCGTCCATGGTGTCCCCCCTGCCCTCACAGCTGCTCGTTCCTTCTTGTTATGGGGCACCCTAAATTCAGGGGGCATCCTCACTTAGTTTGCCACTTTGGCGTGTGGGGAGATTGGCGTCTGTCGCCATGGCCCTCTGCTTGCTGACGCTTCCCCATCAAATGGCCAGGCATCTGCAGGTGCTGGAGGTTGGGGTCACCTCCCACATGCAGGTCATGTCTGGCCGCTCCTGCTCAGGGGAGAGCAGCTGTCTCTGAGCACAGCCTGGAAGCCCCTGGAAGCCTCCACATAGACAGCTCCGAGCCTCTCCCCAGCTAGGTGGCTTCAGGACTGGGCTGGGCAGTTCCCTCGCAGAGCAATCAGATAGGAGGGTCCCTTTCAACTGCACAATCCTAAACATTAGGTGCGTCCCCTGCCCTTTGTGGATCACCTAATCAGAGAGCCCCGCATCATCCACCCGCTTCCTGTCCAAATTCTCCTCCTCCTGCGCTGGGCGGGGTGGAGAGCCAGACGGCCTGTGTAACAGTTTCCCCAGATCTTCTGGAAGGCCCACCGCCACCAGACTGGGGGGAGCGCCTTAGTGAGCAAGTGACAACTTCAAGGAAGCCCAAAGCAGAGGATACATCTGAGGTCCAGCCTGCCTGGGACCACTCCCTGCCCAGGGCCTCGAGGGAGAAAGGTCACAACTGCCAAGGTAGTTCCTGGGGTAGCGAGGTCCAGCCCAACGAGTGGAGCGACACACTAGGAACGGGGAGGCGACATAAGCTGGTGTCCGACCCTGTGTCAGGCAGTTCCCACACATATCACTTTGACAAACCCCCACGATGAGCCACGGTCGGAGTTACCAACATCACCCCAGTTACTGGAGAGACAGCAGGTTCCATGACTGGCCTGAGGCACTGAGGGGGGTGCCAGGACTTGCAGAGCCACTGGCCCCAGATGCCTGCACCCCCATGTCACACCAACACGGTGTTTTGCAGAGGGGAGTGACGCCTGAGCATTGACATGTGGTCATCAGCTCCCATCAGCATCATCCTCATCTGAGTCCAGCTCCCAGCAGAACAAGTTTGCTAGAACCTTCCCCCCAAGTTGTAATGAGGACTACCTGAGACAGTGTGGGAGATATCGTGCTACAGAGGCGATCCCTATTCTGGGATGCGGGAAGAGGTCATTCCGCACAGGGGCTTGGGGGGCAGCTTCCCTCACTGCCCCGTCTGGTCCCCCAGCAGCCCTGGGAGCGCCATGGCCATCTCCATTTTGCAGACAAGGAAACAGAACCATAAAGGTGACCTTCTTTCTTTTTATTTTTTTAAATTTAATGTTAAATCGGTCTCCTCTCAAAAAATGCTTAGATTTAGTTCTTTTAAATTATCCTGGCATACATTCCTGCCACTTCTTCATTGAAGTGTAATTCATACACCATAAAATTCACCATTTGAAAACATGCAATTCAGTAATTTTCAGTATTTTCATAAGGTTGTGCAACCAGCCAACACCACTAATTTTAGAACTTTTTTCATCACCCCAGGAAGAAACCCATACTCATCAGCAGTCACGCCCCATTACCTCCCCCCACCCCCAGCCTTGGCAACCACTAATCTACTTTCTGTCTCTACAGATATGCCTATTGTGGTCATTTCATGTAAATGGAATCATACAATATATGGCCTCATCTGTCTGGCATCTTTCACTGAGCGTAACATCTTCGAGGTTCAACTGTGTTGAAGCATATATCAGTACTTCACTCTTTTACATACAAATAATATTGTTGTGTGGATATGCCATGTTTTGTTTATCTATTCACCAGTTAACGGACATTTGGGTTGACTATTAGGAATAGTGGGGCTAGAAACATTTGTGTACAAGTTTTTGTGTGGACACATATTTTCATTTCTCTTGGTATGTATCTAGGAGTGGAATCTCTGGGTCAAATGCTAACTCTGTTTAACTTTCTGAGGAACCACTAGGTGGTTTTCCAAAGTGGCCGCACTATTTTACATTCCCACCACCAGCAATGCGTGGGGTTCCAACTTCTCCAACACTTGTTCTTTTCTGGGGTTTTGGTGTTTGTTTTTGCTTTTTTTTTTTTTAATAACCATCCTAAAGGGTGTGAAATGGAATCTCACTGCAGTTTTGTTGTGCATTTCCCTGATGACGGATGACGTCGGACAACTTTTCATGTGCTTATTGGCCATTCATATGTCTTCTTTGGAGAAATGTTTACTCAAACTTTTTGACCATTTTTTAAACTGGGTTGTCATTTTATTCTTGAGTTGTAAGAGTTCCTTGTATATTCTGGATACTCTGCTACTTTTTTATAAGTGTTGACCTAAAAGGAAGAGGCTGACGCACAAAATATGATTTAAAGAGTTTACTTGAGCCAAAGTGAGGACAGTCGCCCGGAAGACTCAGACCCAAGTAATCCTGGGTGTGAGTTTTGCTCAGCAGGTTTTTCAAGGCAAAAAGGGGGCCAGGGAGTGCGCTGATACAAAGCTGTTTGTCACAAATTCTCTTCGGTTTGCAGAAATAACGTTGATTAGTGATTGGCCGTACGTTGTTAAGCTATAGGGTGCCGGCCGTAGCATCCGGTGCAGGAGGATTAGGTTATTTATAGCTGCTGTAGCGATAGCAAGCAGTTTCAAGAGATGAACACATAGCTCAAGGGGGAAGTAGGATGTGATTGCTGTCTCATTTTCATGTCTCTCTGGGCCTGATAATTTATTTAAAAGGACTCGCATTCCTCAGCTAAAAGTTCTTTTCTTTTCTCATAAGTAAAAAAGTAAAAAAAGTTTTTATCTCATATGTAGAGTAAAATCAAAGTCCCACTAAATATTGGGGACAGACCATCAAATGTGTGTCTTAAGCACTAGGAAAAAATCCATTTCTCAACCCAAAGCCAACACTCTGAGAGCAGGTAAAAGTCTAACCCAGTGTTTCCCTTTTGGCTTGTGAGCTTGTGGTTCTGCCAATGAGCCAGCAGGAAGGGAGGCTGACTTGTGTGAGCACCATTTATCTCAGACAAGGTGTGTGCCGTGAGACGGCTCATGGGCCACAGGCCATCCTCCCTCCAGCGGTCACTGGGGTTCTCCTTCTCCAAGCAGGGAGCAGCTAGCTTTGGTCCTGTTTACTGAGACTCCCTCCCTGCCCAACAGTGTGGGGGTGGAGGGGCAAGTGCCGTGGCAAGACGGCGGTTACCATGGCCATGTGGGCATGCCTGCCCTGTGGGTGGGCACGGACAAACTCCCCACCCTCTCCAAAAACCACTCCGGAGCACCAGAAGGGACAGAGCTTTGCCCACGCTGGGAAGCATGCTCGACCCCTCCCCTAGAATGCAGCAGTGTCTTCTGGAAGATCTGCCACGGCCCAAACTGATGCTCAGCCCCAGGGGCTCCTGAAGAAAGGATGGAACAGTGGCCCCTGGCCTGCTGTCCCTCCACTGCAGGCCTGCAAGCCACTGAAGCTGGAGGCCACCACAAGCACGGTGCCACATTGTCCCTCCCAGGAGCTCAGGCCCAGCCTTGATGGGCAAGACAGATCTAGGGACGATGCAGCAAGGCCCTGGAGAGAGGCGGTGCGGGCCAGGGATGTCAGAAACAAAACATGCCCCAGAATCCATATTCTCTGTCTGACATGTAGTAAAGATGAAATGTGAAATTGAGAATGCTTATATCTGGCTGATGGTATTACAGGCAGACAGTTTCTGTCCTATTTTTGCAGGTGTTTTCTTATTTTTCCCTAAATTGCTACATCTACCAAGCCAGGCCAGCCTGTGGATGGCAGGGCACAGAGCAGCTGCAGGCTGGGGGTTGTCTGTGGTCCCAGGGTCCCCCTCGCACTGAGCCCTCAGCAGGAGTGCAGCATTTCCTCAGGGGTGGGGCCGGCTCTTGTCTTGAAAAAGCCACCCAGGACCAAGCAGCAGGTTGGAGGAAGACAGCTGCCTGTTGACCCCCACCCACCCCTCAGGCTTGCCAGCCACAACTGTCGCCTCTGCCACGTCTGTGAGTTGGCAGATGGTACTTTTCCAGGATGGACTTGGAAATTCAACCTGGCTATGGTCAATGTACACGTGATGGGTGGGAATCGGCCTCATCTGTGGCCCAGGGGGCAGGAATTAGGAGGTGGAGTCCTTCTCACAGGGATGCTCCACCTCCAGCACCTGGTGGGCAGTCCTAGGGCGCCAGCTCCGCAGAGCAGGGGCTGGGAGAAGTCCTGAGATTACAGGGCTACACGGACCACCTTAGTAAACACCCAATGGAACTCAGCTGAACTCTTTATTTTGCCTGGGGGGGAAAACGTTCTTATAGGCTACAAAAGGTCAGAATATTCTAGAAACCAAATCTGAATGAGCATGACCATCTGTTCAGTTTAAATCTTCGCTGAGCTGAGCAAACAGGAGAGCAATCCTGTCGATGGAGACACCGCACACATCACGAGGTCCATACCACGGCAGTGTGGGGTTAGCTTCCCCAGCTCCACTCCCCATACACTGTTCATTGCCTCGCCCCGTTTGTCAGAAATGAGAACGTGCCACCGAGCAATCAATACATTTTCCAAGTAAACAAAACAGGCCAGAAACCTTACAGCCTCCTAGCCCTTCCTAAGCCATAAGCCATGCTGAGTGTTCCTCCCCAGGCAGGGCTGACCCACCACGCCACCATGAACCCAGCCTGGGCAGAGAGGAATTGGCCACAGCTGCCACGAGGACAGGCTGGGCATGAGGTGAGAGCATGCGGCAGTGAGCAGCCTTTGGGTGTGAAAACCCGCTACTCTTGGGAATGCAGCTGGGGACAAGCGGCATGGGTGGGTGAGACAGGAGCCAGTGTGGAGTGAGTGACAGGCCAGGCACCAGAGACTGGTGCGGAGGCTTGGGAGGTTCAGATCAATCTGGGTCATTGTGACCCGGCTGTTCAGGGCTTGTTTGGAAAAAATGTGTTCTTAGTAGAGGATGACACTATGTTTTAAATGTGTTCCCTCGAAAATTCAGCTGTTGCCAATGTGCTGGTACTAAGAGGTGGGGCTTTTAAGAAGTGATTAGGCCATGGGGACACCTTCCTTATTAATGGAATTAAGGCCCTTACGAAAGAGGCTTCATGCAGCATTCGGCTAGCTTGCTCTCTTGCCCTTCCGCCTTCTGCCATGGGATGATGCAACAAGAAGGCTCTCATCAGATGTGGGTACCTTGATGTTGGACTTCACAGCCTCCAGAACTGTGAGAAATAAATGTCTTTCCTTTATAAATTACCCAGTCTATAGTATTCTGTCATAGCAATACAAATGAACTGAGACAGAGATTGGTATCAAGAGTGACATGTTGCTATAAAAAATACCTAAAAAGGCGGGAATGGCTTTGGAACTGGGCAATTGGTAGAGGCGGGAACAGTTTTGAAGTGAATGCTGGGAAAAGCCTGTATTGCCATGAATGGAGCATTAAGAGCAATTGCCGGCCGGGCGCGGTGGCTCACGCCTGTAATCCTAGCACTCTGGGAGACCGAGGCGGGCGGATTGTTTGAGCTCAGGAGTTCGAAACCAGCCTGAACAAGAGCGAGACCCCGTCTCTACTAAAAATAGAAAGAAATTAATCGGACAACTAAAAAAATGTATAGAAAAAATTAACCGGGCATGGTGGCGCATGCCTGTAATCCCAGCTACTCGGGAGGCTGAGGCAGAAAGATCACTTGAGCCCAGGAGTTTAAGGTTGCTGTGAGCTACCATGACGCCATGGCACTCACTCTAGCCACGGCAACAGAGTGAGACTCTGTCTCAAAAAAAAAAAGAGCAATTGCGGTGACAGCTCAGGAGAGAAAAGCTGTTGGGGAAGCCTCATTCTTCTTAGAGATCATCTAAGCGGTCATGACAGTGAAGACTATTCTGACAGAGTCTCAGATGGAAAGGAGGAACAAGTATTGGAAATCGGAGGGAAGCCCATCCTTCTTATACAGTTGCTAAGAACTTGGCTGAATTACGTTCATGTCCTAGCACTTTATGGAAAGCAGAACTTAAGAGCAACGAACTAGGATATTTGGCAGAAGAAATCTGTAAGCAGCAAAGTGTTCAGGATGCTGCATGGCTTCTCTTAACTTCTTGTAGTAAAATGTGAGAACGAGAAACAACTTACAGACAGAATTTGTAATTAAAAAGAAAGCAGAATGTAAAGACGGAAAATTCTCAACCTGGCCATGTAAAGCATAAAAAAGTATGTTTAGGAAAGAAAGCTAGTGGCGTGGCTAAATAACAATTTGATAAGGAGATTAGTATGGACAGAGGGAAACCAGGTGCTATCCTTCAAGCCAATGGAGAATGACCCACAGCCACTTTGGATAGCTATGCCCATCACAGGCCCAGAGTGATAGGGTCTTGAAGGCAGAACAGTTTCAAGAGAGGGGTCCATGGCGCCCATGGAACCTTGGGACTTGCTGCCCAGGGCTGCTTCAGGTCTCCACTCCCCACATTCTGGCACAGCACACCTTGCCCACCCCATCTGTGACTGAAGTGGGCCCATGAGCCACTTGGGCCACCACCCCAGAGGACATAAGCGGTGAGCCTTGGTGGCATCCATGTGGTGCTAAGTCTGAAGGCGCACAGGGTGCATGAGTTATAGAGGCATGACCACCTCCATCTAGATTTCAAAGGATGTCTCAGACAACCTCAGGGCCCAGGCAGTGACTTGTGGCAAGGACAGGGCCACTGCAGAGAGCCCCTGTCAGGGCAATGCTTAATGGAGCCATGGGAGCAAGACTTTCCCCAAGACTCCAGACCCCTAGAGCCACCAGCATACAATGCCGGCCTGGGAGAGCTGCAGGCATGCAACTTCAGTGTGTGAGAACTGATCGTGGGCCACGACCAGCAAAGCCATGGGGCAGGGCTGCCTGAGGCCTTCGGGGCCCAAGCCCTGCCCCACTGTGTCCACACGGTGGGGGACATGAAGTCAAAGAAGATTACTCTCAAGCCTTAAGATTTAATGTCATTTGTCCTGTTGGGTCCCGGGACCTGTTACTTCTTCCTTCTTTCCTATTTCTCCCTTTTGGACGGGGAAGGTCTCTCCTATGCCTGTTCCACCGTTGTATTTCGGCAGCATGTAGTTGTTTGATTGCAGCTGGAGAGCAGTCTGCCTCGGATGAATCATGCCTTGAGTTTCACATATATCTGATTTAGACGAGTCTCTGGATTTTAGAATTTTGAGTTGATGCTGGAAGGAGTTAAGACTTTTAGGGCTATTAGGATAGACTGAATGTATTTAGTATGTGAGGAGAACACAAATTGGGAGGGGCAGGAGCAGAATGCTATGGTTTAAATATGTGTCTCCTCTAAAATTTGGGTGTTATCAAAGTGCTGGTATTAGGGGACGGGGCCTTTAAAAGGTGATTAGGCCATGAGGGCACCTTCCTTGTTAATGGCGCGAAGGCCCTTATGAAGGAGGCTTCAGGCAGCATTCGGCTAGCTTGCTGTCTTGCCCTCTGCCATGGGATGATGCAGCAAGAAGGCCCTCACCAGGTGCCGGCACCTGGTCTTGGACTTAGCCTCCAGAACCGTGAGAAATTAATTTCTTTTCTTTATAAATTGCCTAGTCCATAGTATTCTTTTTTAAATTGATATATCGTAGTTAGACATATTTTGTGGGTACATATGATATTTTGATACATGCATATAATGTATAGTGATCAAATCAGGGCAAGTGAGATATTCATCACCTCAAATATTTGTTTTTTCTTTGTGTTGGGAAGTCTGTGATCTGCCACTGCAGCACCAATGACTTAAGACAGAAGGTCTTCATAGATCTTGAAAAGACTAGTTCAAAGATAAGGATTCACACCAGCCTCTATAGAAAACAGTATGGCAGTTCCTCAAAAAATTAAAAAACTACCATATGATCCAGGAATCCCATTTGAGTGTCATTACAGAAGAATTTAAAGGAGGGTCTTGGAGAGATATTTGTACATCCATATGAGTAGCAGCATTATTCACAATAGTTAAAACTTGGAAGCAATTCAATTGTCAGTTAATGGATAAGTGGATCAACAAACTGTGATGTATACACACACTAGAATATTATTCAGCCTTAAACAGGAAGAACATTCTGACACATGCTACAACAGAGATAAACCTTGAGGACATTATGCTAAGTGAAATAAGCCAGGCACAAAAGGACAAATACTGTACGATTCCACTTACATGAGATCCACAGAGTCACCAAATTAATAGAGATGGAAAGTAGATTGGTGGTTGCCAGGAACTGGGGAGAGGAGGAATGGGAAGTTGGTGTTCGATGAGAACAGAGCTTCAGTTTGCGAAGATAAAAAAGTACCGGAGGTGGATGATGATGATGGTTGCGCAAGAATGTGAATGTACTTACCACCACTGAACTGTGCGCTTAAAGCAACGGTTAAGACGGTAATTATGTTATATGTACTTTTACCACATTAAAAAAAACAAATTTATTTTAAAAATTGGCACCTTAGTCCAACTGTGAAGCTGCTGGACATGAATCTCTGGGCAGAGAAGTGTCCTCGGTAGCTCATCTTGAGGTTAGCCCTCTTTGCCTCTGATCTGCTCACCAAGTGGATCGATTAGGACCCTCTGGTTTCGGGAGGCAGAGTGCCTGACTAACGTGCGCCCTAGCCGGGTGGACGCACTGAGCCCGAGTTGGCTATGTGGGTACAACAACCAGTGTCCAAGGGGCTTTTCCCAAATGCCTTAGGTTCATGGACGTAGGCTGGCTGCCTTGTGTGGCCTCAAGTGTCAAGTCCTCACATGACTGTGTCCAAAGGAGGAAGGGCAGGTCCCCCTTACTGCAGTCTTTAATCAGGGAGAAAAATCTCTCCTAGGAAGCCCCATCTTGGGTCAAGGCTTGTGCCTATCCCTATCACCAGCAGGGAAAATGGCACATCCATGATTAGTGTGGAAATAAACAAAGACCACCCACCTGAGAAAAGCACAAGCTGTTTCTTCGGAGCTTGCTCTGGCAAAGTAACCGGTCACCATCACGTGGGTTTGGCCAAGATTCACAGGCAGGCAGACGAGGGGAAAAGCTTCACAGTGGGAAAGGGCAGGCTCCAGATGTGCCTGGAGGGAGGCTTTGGCCTGCGGAAGCTGGGGCGGCTCACTAGAAGGAGCCTCCTGTCTGGCTTGTGGAAGGCTGGTGACCTCCTGGGCTGGTGACTGTAGCTAAGGGGTTGGTTTCCTGGGCAGGTCACTGTAGGTTGTTCTAGTTGCTGCTGGAGTTCTAGTTGTATAAATGCTCTGGCTGTCCGTTTGTATATTCAGTCTTTCGCTAGCTTCACCCCCGCTGGAGGGCCCTTCCCTAAGCACAGGGGCTGACATCTGAGCGTGAACTTTCAAGGAGGGGCAGTGGTCGCGTGGAGCAGCGCTCCAGGGACACTTCTTGGTCCTGTAGTGGGTCTCATGAATGAGAGGCATGACTATTCCAATCACTAGAAAAAGTAGGACTCCACAAAACGTAGCCCAGGAAATTAATATACACTTGCCTATTAGATTTGGGTTATTATGAGTCAGTCCCCCGAAGTCTGCCCAACGCTGCATACACCCTGGATGAGGTTCCAGCAAAGATGAGGATCAGAGTAGGATCTGGTAATGAGACCAGAGTGTCAGAGAAGGGGCCTTCTTGGAATGGGCACCTTCTCTCTGAACTATCACATGACTTCTCTTTAGAATTTTGACATTTATAGCAAATTAGGGGAAAATGTACCTGCTAGATGACACAGTTCTTCTAATCTGATTAGATGGCAGGATATAAACAGTGACAGATTTTGAGTTGGATTATTTACTCAAATTAGGGTTTGGTTTCCTGTTGGGGTTAGTATTAGGTTTCAGGATAAATTTAGTGCTAGAGTCGGCACAGGGCTTAGGGTTATTAAAGTGAGCATTAGAGCTAGAGTTGTTTTTAGTTTTAGAGTTAGGGTTAGGATTAGAGTTAGAGTTTACATAGGAGTTGTGCTAGTTAATGATTGCATTAGGGCTGAATCAGGGTTTTGTTAATCTAGTGTTTGTTTAGTGCTAGAGTTAATATTAGGGTTAAGGTTAGTGATAGGTTTTTAATGATATTTCTAGGGTTAAATTTAAGGTTAATGATGCTGTTGGGGTTAGGGTTAGTATTGGTAATGTGGTGAAGTTTGACTCTAGGTAAGTTAATATTTAGAATTGGTTTAAATGTTAGGGTTAGAATTAGAATTGGGTTAGAGCTAAATTTGGTGTTAGAGTTAAATTTGAATTAGTTTTGGCAATATGATTAGATTTACGATTATGGTTAGGCTTAATACTTGGTTGGGGTGAGGATTATGTTCACAACTAGGGTGTAGTTAAGGATAAGTTTAGTATTTAGATACACGAGACAGAGGAGGTAAAGTGGATTCTTAGAGCTGGGGTTAAAGTTAGGGTTATAGTTTATTTAGGGATAGATTTAAGGTTAGGGTTAGTTTTAGGTTTAAGAGTCAGGTTAGGATTAGATTACATTTGGGTTAGTATTAGAGTTTAGAATTAATGGTAGTTTTAGGATTAGGGTTTGGGTTAGAGTTAGAGTTAGTGATAGAGTCAATGTTAAACTCAGGGTTAGGGTTAGAGCAAGGATGTGGGTTACTGTGAGGATTAGGGTAAAGATTAGTGGTAGAGCATTTTGTTAGGGTCATGGTTTAAGGTTAGAGAGAGCTTTAGTATTACAATTTGTATTTAGTTTTGGTAGTTTAACGTGGTAATTTGGCTTTATTTAATGAAGAGTAAATTTGGGGTTTGATTTAGGATTAGGTTTAAGGGAAAAGTTAGATTAGGCTTGAGTCAGGCTTAATGTTATAATTAGATTTATGATTAGAGATAGAAATAGCGTTAGGGTTAGGATTGATGACAGGGTTAGCTTTTGGGTTGATGCTAGTTAGGGTCTTGTTAGGGTAGAATTAGAATTAAGGTTAAGTTTAGGATTAAGATTGTATTTAGAGATTCAATAATAAAGTTACTGAGATAAAAAATTCACTAAGATACTAGGATATAAAATTAACACATAGGATTCAATAATACCCATCATATACACAAATCCCAACCAGTCAGAGTATGCAGCAGTAGCAAACACTCTTCTGCAGTCCCTGACCTGTGGGCCGTGGCCTGGTACAGGTCGGTGCCCTGTTAGGAACCGGGCCATGCATCACCGGCTGAGCACCGCCTTCCACCCCCCACCCCCACACTCTCAGTTCATGGAAAAATTGTCTTCCATGAAACCAGTCCCTGGTGCCAAAAAGGTTGGGGACTGCTGCCAATAGCACAAAAGAAGATCAAATGCTTAGGAATAAGTATTTAAAATGTGCAAAACCTCTAAGGAAAATACTAAAGCACTCTTGCAAGACACAAGGCTAGATGTGAAAGAATGGAAGACATTTGTCCCTTGTTCTTAGATAGGACAAGTCAACATCACTATGATGTCAGTTTTCCCTAATTTATAAATTTAACACAATTCCAATAAAAACACCAAGCTTCTTTATGAAGATAGACAAGTTGATACTAAAATTCATATGGAAAAATTATCAGGAAATAATAGCCAGGAAATCGCTGAAAAAGAGAAGCTACAAGAGCGTTACCAAACATTAAAATGTGCTACAAAAGCCTTCAAAATGAAAAATGTGATATTAGAATGATAAACACCAGTGGAGTAGAAAAGAAAGTACAAAAACAGAAACAAGTACATACGGAAATTCAGTACCTGATCATGGTGGCATCGCAAAGTACTGAGTCAAAGATGAACTTTTCTCCCCCATCACCTCATTATGAACATTCTCAAACATACAGAAAAGTTGAAAAGAATTTTACAGTGAACACTGTACTTGCTTTGTCACCTATGTATCCACTTATCCTTTCTTCTATCCATCCACCATTCATCGTGCTATCATTTCAAGTTAAGTTACATTTCAAGTAAAGTTGCAGGCAACAGTATACTTCCCCCCAGTGCTTCTGTTTACACGTCATTAACTGGAGTTCATTATTTGTTTGTGGTTCTTCTTTTTCTTTTGAGGTACAATTTACATGTAATGTAATGCACAAATTGTAAGTGTACCATTTGATTAGTTTTTTACCATTTTTTGATGATAAATGTATATACTTTTGTAAGCTAAGCCCTAGAAAGATATAGAACATCACCCCAGGATGTTCCCAAGCCAGATATGCCTGCCCCTTTATCAGGCAACCCCAGTTCTAATTTTTTCCACCATAGATGGATTACTTTTCCCTGTTCCAGATGCCACACACATGAAATCACCCATTAAGTGCTCTTTTCCAAAGTTCCTTTTATTCAGCAGAATATTTCTGAAGTTCATTCATGTTATATGTTATCAATTATTTATTCCTGTTTCTTGCTGAGCTATAGGGAAATACCACAGAATGTTTATCTATTCTCTGGATATAGGGACTATTTCCAGTGTTTTGTGAATAAAGCTGCTATGAAGATTTTTTTTATTTTTTTTTTTTTTTTTTTTTTTGAGACAGAGTCTCACTGTGTTGCCCGGGCTAGAATGCCGTGGCGTCAGCCTGGCTCACAGCAACCTCAAACTTCTGGGCTCAAGCGATCCTCCTGCCTCAGCCTCCCGAGTAGCTGGGATTACAGGCATGCGCCACCATGCCCGGCTAATTTTTTCTATATATTTTTAGTTGTCCAATTAATTTCTTTCTATTTTTAGTAGAGACGGGGTCTCGCTCTTGCTCAGGCTGGTTTCGAACTCCTGAGCTCAAACAATCCGCCCGCCTCTGCCTCCCAGAGAGCTAGGATTACAGGCATGAGCCACCGCGCCTGGCCTGAAGATTTTTTTAATTAAATATTTTATTTTGAGATAAAATGAGATTCCCTTCCCAATCAGTTGTAGGAAATAGTACAGAGATCTCCTGTACACTTTGCCCGGTTTCTCTCAGTGGTAACATTTTGAAAAATATAACCAGGATATTGGCATCGAAAGAATCCATTGATCATTTTCAGATTTCCCCAGTCTTATTTCTGTGTACATGTGTGTATTAAGTTCTATAAATCTTAGCACCTATATAAGTCCATATATATCAATACATCACCACAGTCAAGATACTGAAGAGTTCTCTCACCACAAGGATCCCTCATATTGCCCATTTATAACCACACCCGCCCTCCTTCTTCCTCCTGTGTCCTGGAAACCACTAATCTGTATCCCTTGTCCTGTAGAGACTACAGTTGCCTGGAAAGGACAACCGGAGCTGTCCTTGTGGTGACGGTCGTTCTGTATCCAGACAGTGTCAATGCAGTGTCTTGGTGTGGCGATGCACTCTCACTCTGCAAGATGTTACCATTGGCAGAAATAGGGCAAAGGGTGCATGGGAACCCTCTGTTATTTCTTATAATTATATTTATTTCAAAATAAAAATTCTAATTTAAAAATTTAGGAGGAAATAAGACCAACAGCCTGATAGAAAAATAGGCAAAAGCCACGAACAGATAATCCACAGATATATAGCCATAATAAATAAAAGATGTTCAATATCACTCAAAATTAAAGAAATGCAAACTATTAATATAACTACACTCACAAATCAGAGTATAAAATTGCAAAGTATGACAATGCATTCTGTTGGTGAGTCTGGGATAGAGGCACTCTCACACATTGGTGGTAGGTATACAAAAATATTTTATTAATGGATTTTATGTTTTAGGCTTACAGAAAAATTGAGAGATGGTACAGAGATTACCATATACCCGCTCTCCCCATCACACACACAGATATCCCCTATTGTTAACGTTTTGTGTTAGTGTAGTTCACCTGTTACAACAGATAAGCCAATATTGGTACATCGTTGACTAAAGTTCACAGTTAAGGTTCACTCTGTGTGGTATGATTCTATGGGTTTTGACAAATACCTAATATCATGTACCCCCCACTACAGTATCATACAGAGTACTTTCATTGCCCTAAAGATCCGCTGTGCTCCACCCATTCATCCCTCCTCCCTCCTTCCCAAACCCCTGGTAACCACTGATTTTTTTGTGCCTATAAATTTACCTTTTCCGGAACATCATATAGTTGGAATCATACAGTATGTAGCCTTTTCAGACTGGCTTCTTTCACTTGCTATATGTGTTTAAGTTTCCTCCATGTCTTTTCATGGCCTGGTAGCTCTTTTTGTAATTGTTGAATAATATTCTATCGTATTGTTGTGCCACAGTTTATTTACCCATTCACCTACTGAAGAACAACTTGGTTACTTCCAGGCTTTGGCAACTGTGAATGAAGTTACCAGAAACATTTGCAGACAGGTTTTTGTGTGGACATGGCTTTCAATTCATTTCAGTAAATAGCAAGGAGTGCAATTACTGGAACATATGGTAAGAGTATGTTTAGTTTTTAAAGAAACTGCCAAACTGTCATCCAATGTGACTGTCCCATTTTGCACTCCTGCTAGCAAATCAAAACAACAATGATATACCTCTACACACCTGTTAGAATGGCCAATAACACTGACAACACCAAATGATGGTGAGGATGTGGAGCATCAGGAACTCTCATTCATTGCCACCATGCCCTGCTAATTTTTCTATTTTTTTATAGAGACAGGTTCTATTTTTTTATAGAGACTGGTCTCCAACTTCCGAGCTCAAGCAATCCTCCCACCTCCACCTCCCAGAGTGCTAGGATTGCAGGAGTGAGCCACCACATGCAGCCACAGGAAATTTTTATATTCATATATGGTGTTCTTACAAATCAGTTATAATATCAGCAAACTTCTGAAAAAGTGAATAAATAACACATAGCACATTCACAAAGAAGAAATGATTAATAAATTCATGAAAAAATAGTAAAACGTAATAAGACATGAAAATGAAAATGTGAGACACTACTTTAATGTGGCTTACAGTGAGCAGTGACAGTTCTCAAAAAGGATTACACATTTACACCAAAATTGAACTAGCTGAAGTATCAAGTGCTATGGTCTGAATGTTTGTGACCCGCCCCAAACAATTCATATGTTGAAGTACTAGCCCCCAATGTGTTATTATTGGGAGACGGGGCCTTTGAAAGGTAATTAGGTCATGAGGGTGGAGCTCCCATGAATGGGACTAGTTCTCTTGTAAAAGGGACCTCAGTGAGACCTTCACATCTCCCACCATGTGAGGACACAGTAAGACGACGCCATCTATGAACCAGAGAGCAGGCCTTCACCAGACACGAAACCTGCTGGTGACGTGATCTTGGTTTTCCAGCCTCTAGAACTATGAGAGATAAATTTCTGTTTATAAGCCACCCAGTTTATGGTATTTTGCTATAGCAGACCAAGACATCAAGACAATATTATACAGATGGTCTCTGACTTACAATAGTTTGACTTAATGATTTTTTCAACTTCGCAATGGTGCAAAAACAATACACAACCCCAAGGTTTCAGACTTTAAGCACCAGTGATTCTTTGATCAAAGACTCTCTGAGCTGCGTATTCAACTTAATGATATTTTCAACTTAGAATGGGTTTGTTGGCATGTAACCCCATCATAAGTTGAGGAGCATCTGTATTTAAATTTAAGACTTTGGAAAATTTCAAAATATTTAAAAATAAATTCAATAAATCATGGTTGATCATACAAAGGAACATATGGCTACCATTAAGTCTGCTGAAACAATATTTAATGACATAAAAATGGGTTCACTCTGACAAAATGAAATAAATGTTATACAATATTATAGTTTAATTACAGTTTTGGAAAATAGATGTCTGTGAGAGGGAAAAGGACAGGAAAGAAATACTTTCAATGTTAATGGTGGCTGTCTCTGTGTAGAGATATCATTTGTGTTTATTTCTTTTGCCTCATCTCTACCTTCTGAAGTTTCTTCTCTGGAATACATTGTATGTTGCAAAAGAAACAAATATTTTGAGCTCACATCATATCCTTGACAGGAACTTCTCAAATGAGCCTGTGGGTCTCTGTCTGGAAATACAGGCTTCCCTAGCACTTTTCTCTCCGTCTCTGAGGAGAGAGACAGTGGGCTGCGGGGATCAGGGGCAATGTTGGAGCCCCACAGTCCAAGCCTGGAGCCTGAGCCTGCTCCTTCTGCTGGGGGTCGATTCCCGGGTCTGATTCTCCGCTGTCTTCTGCACCTGCTCAGGGGGCAGCTCCAAGGACGACACAACATCCACAGACAAGGCTTGACTGTGTGTCTTTTATATTATGCATACAGTGGATGTTTTATTACTGCCGTTCCTTTAGTTTCTCAGTGTCTTTTCCTCATAGTATCTTCAAATAGCTACCCTCCGCATCAAGCTGCTCTCTGCTCTCTGGACAGCTCTTAAACTGCAGAAGAAGCTTCAACTATTATGAGAAAGGAGGAGTGCTTGGCGCTGCGTGACCTCTCTGGTCCATCCTGGTCTGATGTGCTTCTTGGGAAAACTGGTGTTTCGAGATCTGCCTTCTCCCCAGATGCTGGTCCAGCCTGCCTCGCCCTCTCCAGCACCTTTTTCTTTCTCTCTTCGGGCTCTAGGTCCGCTCTTGGAAAGTAGGCCCTTTCCTATCACCCTGGGGGGCTGGGACCAGGGAAGCTTCACTCTGGTACTCAGACAGTCGGAGGTGTGACCTTACCTGAGAAGCATTCTAGCCCCGGGAGGTAAGGTGTGGCATCCTTACTCTCATTTTCCAGATGAAGAAACAGACACAGGCAATTTACTTCCATCTACTTTCCTAAATGGTCACTGGGAGTAAATCTCGCCATTGCTAACAATCAGAAACCTTACCTTTATTTGTGTTGCTGACACAGAAGAGAAACGGAGTCGTCTTCTAACAGGATATTATTCCTAAAAAGGTCAGTTAGTTACAGCAGGTGGCATTTTCTTAACTAATACCCTGAAGATGATTTAAAAATAGGTAACATAAATAAATTAGGCTCCAGGTGAAAGCGTGGAGGAATATTACTTGTATTTAATGTATATTTTGAACAAATATCCATTCTGAGTTGGCAAGTGTGTGGGAAAGCAGGCTTTCTGAGGCATAGCTGGTGTGCATAAATATTGATTTAGCCTTTTTCTGAAGATAAAATCTATAAAAATTAAGAAATCCCATAGCCTGATTTGTCGACTGCTTTTTAGCAATTTATTTTGTAGCCATCAACTAGGAGTATTCCATAAAGACATGTATAAAGGGATTCATCATGATATTAATGGCGAAATTTGGAAAGCACGTCATTTAGATACAAACACCAGAGTTGCTGTGCATAGCAGCAGTTGGCCTGTTTGCACAGTTGTATAGTATTCTATTGCGTGATTATTTCCTTTCCTTTTTCTCTGTTGATGGACATTTGGCTTTTTCCAGTCTGGGGCTCTGGCAAATGCCACTGCGCATATGTGCGTGTTTCCACTGGGTGGCGTGGCGGGGTCCTAGGACGTGTGGATATTTATCTACTAAAGATCCTGCCAAACGGCTTGCAAAGTGATCACACCAGTTCACATCCCCACCAGCGGTGCTGCTGTAAGTCCTGGTACTGCCAGTCTTTTCCATGTGGTCAGTCTGTGGCGGTTTTCATGCGCCTCTCCCTGATTGCTAACGAGGCTGAGCGCCTTCTCGCTGCTCGTTGGCCATCTGGGTCTCCTCTTACAGTTTATGCAGCCTAGACACCTTGCATGGCCTCTCGCAAATTCAGTCGCCTCTGCTGAGCCACATGAATAAGGACATTTGTGTGTGAGAATTAAGATATGAAGGGTGTATGAAGGGCCCAGCAAGGTGCCAGCCGCAGTCCTCAACAATAGTGTGTCCCCAACCCCTCGCCTTTCCCACGTGGGGACACAGCCTGTGTCAACACTGGGTGGTCCTGCGGGTGACTGCAAGCCGAGAGAGGAGAAGCCGACGGTGTGGATGTGCTCACGAGAGGCTCCTTAGAAAACTCACCCTGCACCTGGGGTCTCCACAAATCAATAAATCAGAGGGCAGTGGGTGAGTTTTTCATTCAGCTCTATATCCTGGCCATGGCTTTCTGCATTAAGTATCTAGTATTAAGATAACCACACTCTCCTGAGTGGTGAGAGCAGTGCTTCTTAAAACACCATTACTTAGCAAAGTCGAAAGTTGGTAGTCAAAACTTGGGAGGCAGGCACGGTGGCTTGTGCTTATAATCCCAGCACTTTGGCAGGCTGAGGCAGAAGGATCACTTGAGCCCAGGAGTTCAAGGCCAGCCTGGGCAACATAGTGAGACCCTGTCTCTATAAAAAATTTAAAAATTATTCGGATGTGGTGGTGTGTACCTGTAGTCCCAGCTACTCGGGAGGCTGAGGCAGGAGGATCGCTTCAGCTCAGGAGTCTGAGGTTGCCGTGAGCTACGATGACACCACTGCACTCTAGGCTGGGTAACAGAGTGAGACTCCATCTCAAAAAAAAAAAAAGAAAAAAATAAATAGGTGAAATACATTTTAATCATATCTTATCTAACGTGATTTATCCAAAATAATCATTTCAATGAGTAACCAATATAAAAATGATTGATACTATGCTTTACGTTTTTTACACTAAGACTCCAACACCCACGATGTGCTTTACACTCACCGCACCTCTCAACTGAACTCACTGCACTTCAAGTGCTCCGAGCGCATGTGGCCGCCAGAACGGGCAGCACAGCCCTAGAGCCCTGGAGGCCCAAAGGTACTCAGCAAATATTTCAGGAATGAATGAATGAACAAACGCATGAACTGCTGCATTGCCACCAGTTCCGAGTGGGAGGATACTCCTATGCCAGCCCCTCAGGGACAGCCACCAGGGAGTGCGGGTGGACAGGCTCCCTGAGAGCCCAGGGCCGGGGTCAGGGGTGGTGTGGAGTCCCCAGGCAGCAGGTCCCACAGGACCCAGCAACCCAGGACCCTGGGGTTGAGTCCCCACAGTCCCCATCAGCTGTGGGCCTCTTTTCTTTTCCGTACTCTGCCATTCCCTAGTGAGGAGCGGGGGAGGCCAGGCAGGGAGTAGGTCTGAGGGTCTCAGAGGGACCCCGCTGACCACCTAGGAGGGCACAAGCCCCTTGACTTGCCAAGTTCAAGGGCTGGTCCCTGTTGAGCCAGACTCGACAGCTGGGACCAAAGGAGGGTCGATGCCAGAGTCTACCCTCCTTGTGACTCTGGCTCTAACGGCAGAGCAGAGAGACACCCTCCTCCCTTCCCAGGCAGATATCCCACTCGGGCATGCAGACAATACTTAGAATGTCCCTCGTTGCTGCTGTCCCTTCCACAACCACTGGCTCACAGCCTGCCTCTAGCCCCATCTCTCTTCCAGATTGTCACCTCTCCAGCCTCCAGCCCACCCACTCAGGGAACACTCAACTGGATCTCTCCCCACATGACGCTTTCTGCGGCTCCCAGGTGTTCCTCCCCAGTGTTCCTTCAAGTAGTCCTCTAGATGCTCCCCCAGGTACTCCTAGGTGCTCCTCCTCTTGACTACTCCTGAGTGCTCCTCAAGGGTCCTCCAGGTGCTCCTCCTAGATGCTCCCTTAGGTGTTCTCTCAGATCCTCCTCCAGGTGCTCCTCCCATAAAAAGTATCTGGGTGGTTTTCCACTCCGTGAATTCTTGGAACACTCTTCTGTTTCTCATTTCTGTTTTCTACTTAATTTTGCACTTCCCATTAGACTCATCTTTCTAAAGTGCAGCTCTAAAGCCAGGTATGGTGGGGAAGTGCTCGCACGCATGTACCTGAAATGCCTCCAGTGCCATCTCCACCTGAATAAAACCCAGACATCTGCATAGACGCATAGATATCTGCATAGAATGTGTAATGATAAAGTCAGGGTATTTATCATTTCTATGTGTTGGAAATATTTCAAGACCTCTCCTCTAGCTATTTTGAAATATACATTGTTGTTAACGATAGTCACCCTACTCAGCTATCGAACATTAGATCTTACTCCTTCTATCTAACTGTGTTTGTACCCAACCTCTTTTCATCCCCCCACCCTGCACCTTCTCAGTCTCTGGTATCTGTCATAATACTCTCCACCTTCATGAGACCAACTTTTTTAGCTCCCCTATGAATGAGAATATGCAACATTTGTCTTTCTGTGCCTGGCTTATTTTATTTAACATAATGTTCTCTAGTTCCATCCATGTTGCTGCAAATATATATACATAAAATAGATACAGATATTTATTATGTATCGATAAAAAAGTAATACATTGAATAAATAATAAAGATGCTAGTAACCAAAATTAGGCATATCCAGTCTTTTAGAAAACAGTTCTTAAAACAGTTCTTCCAAATTTCCAGAAGATAAATGTTTAGTTAGTTATTCTGTATGTGATATGTTAGGTGGATTGGACCCTTTCCTCACTATTTTTACTGGTATTTTGTAAACATGAGGCCACAGAAGAATAAACAAATTCTACACTGCCCCCAAGGCAAATACAACCGATTATATATCAGGGAGTAATTGAACTTTGTCATTTTTTTTCTTCTGTAAAACATCAACATATAATAATTTGGAAATAAAATAGTTTATATAACTTTAAAAAACCCATACGTCAGGAAGTGGTCTCCCCTCTGAACTCTCAGAATGTTTGTGAACTTGTCTCTTGCCCCCTACCAAAGGCTGGTTTACCTTTCCAGAATGCCACACTTAGTAGGCGGCCAATAAATATTTATAACCCAACAGAATGCCACATTCAGTGGGAGACCAAAAGCAACTCAGGGAATGAATAAGTGATTCTCATGTTGTTCTCTTTCTTCCTCCTCTGGGACATTAGACCTAATCTGAGTATTTGAACGCAAGGGCAGAACTTGCCCAATGCCAAACTTAGAAATGATTTCAGATATTTTCAAAGCATTTTCATATACACACACTTCATTTCATCTTTACAACTAACCTTCAAGGTAGGTGTTAATACCCTCATTTCTCAACTGAGGGAGCCTCCGCTCACAGATGTATAAGGGTGGGGCTCCGTTTCTTTCCACCCAACCAAGTGCCCCTCCCCAAAGCCTGAGACCCTGGGGACCCCTGAGACCTCCCATTAGAAGGGTCTGTTCTTATTTAGATATTGTTTAGACCCTGGCTCTAACTTAATTCACATGGGCGAATTAAATTTTTTCAATGAAGTCTTTAAGATTGTATTTGTTTAACTATTGCCGGAAATACAAGAAGCACTAAAATTCCTAATATGACTATAGATAATTAACAAAGAATTTTTATAATTTTTCAAAAAATCTGTTACATTAATCATTAAGGTGTTTGCATTGCCTGATTTTTAAAAAATCAAACCACTCATACAGATATAACCAAATCCGTTTACTGGTAGAAGTCCCTATTTGGAACAGTATGAGGTTGTGGCAGCCACAAGGCGGCACTGAACCTGCAGGGCAGGAATGGGATTAGAGAAGGTACAGACTTCACCATCGTGCGAGGCTGCTTTTCTATGATTCAAAGAGAAAGAACTTGTCTAAACTACATAACCAGCCTTAAAAGCCTGGTCTATAGTTACTTCTCCCAAACCAAGTCACTATGTCAACACAAGCTACACACATGCACACACGTGCACACACATGTGCACACACACGCGCACACACATGTGCACACGTGCGCACAGTATCTTTCCTGGGAGACTCCCGAACGGGTGCTTGCATGTCTGGGCTGAAACGTGGGCCAGAAATGACATCAACAGCACAAAGACCACTGGCTGTAGCATTTCCGAAGCAGAAATGTTTTCACTCAGCCTAAATCCATAAGCCTTCAAAACGTGGAATATTAATTCACTCTATTATCTTTATCAAATAATTAGAAATGGTACCAGAAAAGATGAGTGAACAACATGTGGGGCATTCACATACTACGATTTGAATGAATTATAATTAGGGATCTAAAACTGAAATTAAAGTAAAAGGAAATTAGAATTCTGTTTTATTTTCTATCTTCTAAAGTACAGAAGTCGTGCGTGCTCACTAGAAGAAACAATGTGTGGAAGGAAAAAAGCTGACAGAGGTCACGAAAGGGCCTCCACTCGGGACAGCCGGAGTGTGTGTGTCGCTAAGGAACATGCCGAGGAGGAAGCAAGTGTGCCCACTGCAGCCACGTGGCTCTGCCTGGCTCTCCTCTAGTGATGCTCAACCTTGGAACCTGCCCCTGTGGTGGGACAAAGCCCAGGCCCCGTGGAAAGGCCCCCAGACATGTCAGGCCAATAGTCCCAGCTGGAGTCCTACCAACGGCCAGGCATCAGCTGCCAGACTGCCCGTGAGTGAGACGTCAGATGGCTCCAGCCCCAGCCTTGAGCCGTCCTGGCTGACACTGAGTGGAACCAATGACCAGTCCCCACTGAGCCTTGCCAAATTGCAGATTTGTGAGCAAAATCAATGTGGTATTACTTTTAGGCACTAAATTTTGAGGCAGTCCAGGGGTCCTGGAGTAGGTGATGGTGACATTGAAGCGGGATACTAAGGACACCTGAGGAGGAGGGAGTGCAAGGGGTTGGGGAGACCACACCAGGTGCAGGGCCTGGGGCAGGGCATGACCAGGGAGCAGAAAGAGTTTGGGAAGCAGAGCCACTTTGGGCGGAGTGTGCAGAGGCCTCGGGGAGCAGGGGCCAGGGCCTGGGACAGTTGAAAAGGTCGTCTATAATGTCACTATTTGGAGCTCAGAATGCACTTGGCCAGAGAAACAAGATGACGAACACGAACTGAGTTTCCACCCTGCCCACTTCCCCATGAGGCAGCTGGGTGCGGCAGCTGTGGGATTCCACCAGCTACCTTGCTCTGACTTCCTGTCTACCTCCATCGTGTACAGCTGCGGTCCCCAAACCCCGGGCCACAGACTGGTACCGGTCCCTGTTAGGAACCAGGCCCCACAGCAGGAGGAGAGCAGCAGGTGAGTGAACGAAGCTTCATCTGTACTTACAGCCGCTCCGCATCACTGGCATCACTGCATAAGCTCCGCCTCCTGTCAGATCAGCAGTGGCATTAGATTCTCACAGGAGCGCGAGCCCTGCTGTAAACTGCGCATGCGAGGGATCTAGGTTATGCTCCGTATGAGAATCTAATGCCTGAAGATCTGACGTGGAGCTGAGGCGGTGATGCTAGCGCTGAGGAGCGGCTGCAAATACAGATTATCGTTAGCAGAGAGGTTTGACTGCACAATAAATGTAATGTGCTTGAATCGTCCCCAAACCATCCCCACACCGCCCCCCAAGTCCATGGAAAAATTGTCTTCCATGAAACCAGTCCCTAGTGCCAAAAGGTTGGGGACTGCTGGTATACATGTGTTACTGACCCAGAATCCAGCAAACAGTAGGTGCTCAATGACTGGATGATTTGTGAGTGGTTCCAAATCTGAGTGTTCCCACGTTGTCTGAGCAGGTAACAGCCTGTGGCTGTGTCCCACAGCCTACCATCAGGAGCAGGCTCTCTAGCGGGCCGCGTGTTTGAACCAAGGCTGCGTACAGACAGCCACACGATGAGCACCAGTGGTGGCCAGGAGTCAGTGACCACCCAGGAGGAAAGGGGCTTTGGGTGGACAGCTGAGCTGAAAGCAGGGCTGGGCCGGGTCGGGGCAGGCAGGGAAGAGGCCTGAGTGGATCCAAGACCTCCCTGGCCTCAGCCTCACTCTCCTGCCCTTAGAAACACGCCCGTCCTGGGGCCTCCACTCCCCACTTTCCTGAAAGCAGACACGTGTCTCCCTCAAGTCTGTGTCTAAGTCCCCAGAGGCTGAGGGGAGGATGCCAGGGTCCTTGTACTTTGTGGTACTTCTATTTGCTGAATCTGGCAAGCGCGTGTCAAAGGCCACGCGACAGATGAGGAGTGGAGGCTGAGGCTGCTAGAAATGGGATTGGAGTTGCCCTTCCCCAGTATCCCACACTGTCCAGAGCTGAGAAACTAAAAGAAATGAAATGCCTCGGGGTCGAGAAGACGGCAGGGACAGCGACCTTCAGGGAAACCCTGACTTGTAGGTCTGTACTTTGACAGTACCAGAAATGCAGCAGGCCCTGGCTCTCTTATTTTGTTTTGTAATCAAGATTTTATTTTTAACATTTAAAAAAGTGATGTTCCTATCCTTCTGTTGACAATGCACTTGGAGAGGATCCAGCCAGGCCTGAGCAGAGTCCAAAGCTGCTCCCTGGGGTGGGCCCCAAGCCCTGGCTGTTAGAAGCCCTTGTCTCTCCCACCCTGCCACCCAGGAAGAGTCACACTGTCTCTCTGGGTGTCAGTCTCTCCTTGTCCTTCCAGAGAGCTGAGTTGGCACACCTCTGAGACCAGCAGTCATCCTAAAAAAGTCCCCGTTATTGGGAAGGAGGCATTTCCCGGTCAGTGGGGAGACTGCAGGGCTGGGTCACGAATCAGGATGGGAAGGCATGGGCCACAGTGGGGGCAGGGTCCCTCCCTGGCAAGGACCCATCTGGCACAGTCCCTGCTGGTCCTCATCCAGCTCTGTTCATTGGAATCCTGATTTATTTTTTCTCTTACTAGCTATTCCTGTTGGTTTTAATTCATCTGCACATTTTATAATAGTGTCTTATTCAAGTCTTGATTAGAGACACTAAGCGGGACTAAACAGGTGGCAGGAGTGCCGACGTGGGCCCGCACCCCGCAGCTGGCCACCAAGGTGCAGCTTGGATGGACAGTGGGGTGCAGGCCACGCAAGAGGCCATTCGAGCTCAATCTGGGGGATAAGAAGAGTCGCCAGGCAGGCGGGCGGGCAGGGAAGGGTGCTCCCACGGCACAGCATATGCTGGGACATGGGGCGCTCAAGAGCCCATACAGGTTGAACAACCCTAATCCCAAAATCTAAAATCCAAAATATTCCAAAATCTGAAACTTTTTGAGCACTGACATGACATTGCTGATTGTCCACATGGGCGGCTGACGATAGTGACACTTTTGCTTTCTGATGTTTCAATGTATACAAACTTTGTTTCATGCGCAAAATTATTAAAAATATCGTATAAAATTATCTTCAGTCCTTCAAAAATGGAGAAATAAAAAATTATCTTCATGCTATGTGTATAAGGTATATAAGAAACATAAATGAATTTTGTGTTTAAACTTGAGTCTCATGCCCAAGATATCTCATTATGTATATGCAAATATTCCAAAATCTGAAAAAATCCAAATCCAAAATGCTTCTGGTCCCGGGTACTTCGAATAAGGGATATTCAGCCTATAGTACATATTCTTTATCCTGCATGCATTTCAATTTTCTCCTTAAGTTTTCCCACATGGTTATTAGTTGCTGATCTCTTAAAATCCATATTTAGAGAAAAATGATCCAACTGCAGTGTGGGGAAACAGAGTCAGGGGTCAATAGAGCTCGGTGGCAGACGTGGGGGAACCTGTGAAAGGGGGGCCTCTGCAAGCGCCTCTGACCACATGGTCAGCCCTGCAGATCGACTGCTCACGTGGGTGTTGCTTACAACAAACAAGAGCCTGGAAACAACCTGAATGTCCACCCACAGAGTGTGCAAATCAATCCTATCAGTTCACTTAGATTGGTAATAGCTAAGACAACATTAAAGATGGCAACCTGTTTGTGCAATAATGTAAAGTAGGAGAGAAAAGGAGAAAACTATCTTTTCATTATACGATATATAACTACAGATGATAATTACAATATGGAAATAGATGTACTCGTTAGTAGAAAGTAGAAGGAAACCAGAGAAACTGAAAATGGGGAAAACAGGTGCATTAGGGTGACAGGATTAGGTGTGAAATTTTTTTTATTTTACATTTCCTTTAATATTTTAGTAAGTCGTCAATAAAATATACTTCAAGAATATTTCCACCTCCTGAATGAAAACTTGAGTTAAACAAAGAAGCAATTCAACCAGAGGAAGACGAAGAGGGTGACAGATCTCATTGCTTATCTGACCCAGCAGGCCCGGAAATACTACTCTGCTGATTTATCAAAAAGAGAGAAAGTAGAATCCCCGCCCTAGAGGAGTTTACCCTTTTGTACTCTGAAGCCAGAAGAGCAGACACGCTCTGGAAATAGAGGGATATTCAAGGCTTCAGTCAATGGGCTTTACCCCTTGGTGTCAGGCTCCATTTCTGATCAGCCATGGCCCACAGCTTGGGAGCAGATGGCGTGGCCAGGCCCCCGACGGTGAGGACAGCTGAGGGGCTGGCAGGACTCCAGGGGGCTGGTCTCAGCCACATGGAGTCTGAGACGGAGGCAGGATGCCCAGCTAGACCTGCTCTGCGCCACAAAGCCAGTGGAGGAATCCAATAGCCACAGAAAGACCAGGGCCAGCGATACAGAAATGGCCCCATTGAAAAAGCCATTAAAGTTCACAGAGAGCCCATCAAATGCTCAAGGGCAAGAATGAAGGGGCCACCGGGAAGCCCAAGGGGGTGACAGGACCAAAGTTAGCAGTGGGAGGTGATTGGAGCAGGCGCATAAGGCGGCACTGGGGTGTAGGTCTGGCTCCACCAGGAGCCAAAGTGGTGAAAACCCAGGTAATTGTCAGCCGGGAAGGACCTCGCTGTCAAGGTGGTACCTCCTGGGAGGGGAAGAAGTGTGAAGGGTGAGGTGGGCATCCCAGACGGGCCGAGGAGTGACTTCCACTGCACTCTGCATGCTCCTTCTAAGTCTTTCCCACTGAGAAAGTATTCGCATACGGCTCGTTTAACTGAGAAGAAGACAATCACACCTCAGGGTCTGCAAGACGAACAGCAGACACACCTGAGATGCACAAGGGACCTTTGCTGAGCAGCAGGTGGGAGCTGCTAGGCTGTAAACCACACTGAAGGGCTGCCAGGCCTCAGGGTCCACCTTCCTGCTCCCTCCTTCGGGTGAGTGGTCCTCAGCTTCATGCAGTTGGTTCAGATGCTGGAAGGTTCCTCATGTCCACTCTTCTCCACTCCACCTCCCCCTTGCTGGAACTGCCTGAATGCTGTCTTAATAAACACGTGTTTTCTTTATTTCTGATTCAAACTGAGCAGCCTCTCAACAGCAGGGAGTGGTTTATGGTTCTCCACCCCAGCCACACGTTAGACTCAACTGGGGAGCTTCGCAATATAACAATGGCCAGACCTCATCCCAGACTAATTAGGTTAGGATGCGACAGGCTCTTTGGGTGATTCTGACACAAGAACACCGCACACTGTGGTATACTGGCAAATAAACATAACATGCGGTCATTAAGAATCCCCTGAAGAGTCTCACGCAACTTCTGTAGAAACAACAGGGAGGTTCCTTGAGAAACTCGGAGTAGAACTAGCATATGACCCAGCAATCCCACTGCTGGGTATTTATCCAAAAGAATTGAAATCGGAACCTTGAAGAGATAAATGCACTCCATGTACATAGCAGTACTATTCACAGCAGCCAAGCTATGGAAACCAACCTAAATGTCCACTGATGGATGAATGGATAAAAGAAACGTGGTATGTACCTTCAATGAAATATTACTCAGCCTTAAAAAGAAAGAAAATTCTGCAATATGCAACAACATGGATGAACCTTGAAGACATTATGCTAAGCGAAATAAACCTGTCTTAGAAGGACAAACACTGCATGATACCACTCATATGAGGAACTAAAATAATCAAACTCATACGAACAGTAGAATGGTGGTTGCCAGGGGTTAGGGGAAGGGGAATTGCTAATCAATGCGTATAAAGTCTCAGTTATGCAAGCTGAGTCCTAGAGATCTGCTGCACAACATCGTCCCTATAGTTAACAATACTGTATTATGCACTTTAAGTCTAAGAGGGTAGATATGTTAAATGTTCTTACCACAATTAAATAAAAATTGTTTTAAATTTTTTTTTTTTTTTTGAGACAGAATCTTGCTCTCTTGCCCAGGCTAGAGTGCCGTGGCGTCAGCCTAGCTCACAGCAACCTCAGACTCCTGGGCTCAAGCGATCCTTCTGCCTCAGCTTCGCAAGTAGCTGGGACTATAGGCATGTGCCACCATGCCCGGCTCATTTATATATATATACATATTTTTTTTTTTTTTTTAGTTGTCCAGATCATTTCTTTCTATTTTTTAGTAGAGACGGGGTCTCGCTCTTGCTCAGGCGATCCACCCGCCTCTGCCTCCCAGAGTGCTAGGATTACAGGCGTGAGCCACCCACCATGCCCGGCCTGTTTTAAATTTTTGTAAATATCCTAAAGAAAGTAAAAGACAAACTACAATTGGGAGAAGACATAATCAACAAATGATTGCGTCATGAATGTGTACAGACCTCGTAGCCCAATAGAAAAATGGGCAAAAGACATGAAAAGGCATTTCACCAAAGAGAAGACACGTAACAGTCAATGAACGCTGAAGAGATGCTTGGCCTCCTCGGCAATCACGGAAATGTCAACCCAGGCAACAAGAGATAGTACTTTTCATCTGTGCCAAAATTAAGAATTGGACAATACCAAGAGCTGAAGAGGTTACGGATCAAAGAGATCTCATTTGTGTATATATATATATATATATATATATATATATATATATACACACACACACACACACACATATGTCCGTGGGGGAAGTGAAATAGGTATGACTTGGGAGAACCACTGGGCATTTCCTTATAAACTCAGACATTCACATGCCTGACAACTCAGGAAACCATTCTCAGGTGCATACCTAAGACAAGCGCCACACATCTGCCCCAGGAGGCGAGTTCCAGTGAGTTCTCATGGGAAGAAGATGAATATATGTTGGTGGTATTTGCCCATGATGCAACAGTATTCAGTGTTAAACCTTAATTAACTCCAGCTAAACACAAAACATGGGTGAATCTATATACCGTAATGTGGAGTGAACAAAAGCCCAGGAGACTATGTGATGGTTAATTTTATGCATTAACTTGGCTGGGCCATGGTATTCAGTTTTGGGTCAAATACCAGAATTGTTGCTGTGAAGATATTTTTTAAATGAGATTAACAATTTTAAGTTAGCAGATTTTGAGTAAAGCAGATGACCCTTCTCCATGTGGGTGGGCCTCATCCAGTAAGTTGAAAGCCTCAAAAAACTGAGGTCCCTCAAGGTGGAATTCTGCCTCCACACGGCCTTCAGACTTGAGCTGCAATGTCAGCTCCTGCCTGCATCTCTAGCCTGCCAACCTGCCCTGCAGATTTCAAACTTGCCAGCCCCCATAATCATGTGAGCCAATTCCTTAAATCTCTCACATAGATAGATAGATAGATATCCTATTGGCTCCATTTCTCTTGAGAACCCTGACTAATACAACTTAATGATACCTTTTTTATAAAATGTTTTTTAAAACTAAATAGTTTTTTTTTATAATTTAGGATTTTGGTCACCTCTGAGAGGTTGAGGTGAGGACAAAATATGGAAGGAACACATATAGCAGATTTAAATTATTGTCAGTGTTCTAGTTCTTGGGTTGGCTGGTAGTTCAAGAAGTTTTATTAATATTAAAACATTATTAGTGAATAGATGGGTGAATGAATGGACTAATAATGTGAGTGCATCATGAGCCAAAGATTTTGATCAATCTAATTCTGTGCATAAAATAAACACTTAATGTTACACATCAGTATGCATAGTAGGATCTTAGTTTTGTAATACAAATGTATGTATATACATAATGTGTAAATTTGCATTTAAAATTTTGCATAAGAAAAACTGAGAAGGATTTTAAGCACTAACATTTCATTTTCTTATTTTTCTTTTCTGAATTTTCAAATTTTCTACAATAAAAGCATATTTTAAAAAAAGAGAGAACATTTTTATAGGAGGAAAAACATAGTGACATCATCAGAATGCCCAGTTATAAGTCAGTTGTGATTATCTAATATGTGCTCTGTTTTCATGCTTAATGAATGGAAAGTTCAAAATTCATACTTCTTCTCAATTTAGTTTCATTAAATATTTACTGAGTGTTTACTATAAAGGAGACACAAAGACTAAGCATAGTTCCTACCCTCAAGAAGTTTGCAGATGTGTAGGAAAATAAGACTTCATAAACAGCTGCACCCCAGGGTAGAACATGGTAAGTGCTTAAGAGTATCCCAAAGGCCCGTGTCTCTGCCCAGGGAGAACTCACGGCTGCTCAGAGGCACTCAGAGGATCTTAACAGAGAGTCTAAATGGGCAATGACCAGTTACAAGGACTACATGCTAAACTAGATAGTGAAAATGAAAAGGATATCATGGGACAAAGAGCACTAACAAAATTTATTCTGAACTATTTTTAAAGCATTTCAACAAGTTGAAGATTTTTTCTATTTACTTTTGATGTAATTTCAGACTTAGAGAAAAGTTGCAAGAACAGTAAAAAGAACTCCTTTACACCCTTGTTAAAAGAAAAACTTTAGAAGCAATAAATGTAATAAAGTTTATTTGAGCAAAGAACAGTTCATGAATCAGGTAGCACTCAGGATCAAAAGAGGTTTAGGAAGCTTTGCCCAGGAGTGTGGACAGTGAGGTTTTACAGACCTAACATGAAAACAGAGTAGAGAAATCACCTGATTAGCTAGAGCCAGGCATCTGCCTCATTTGGGCATGATGTGAGGAGTTGGCTACCTGTGATTGGCTAAAGCTAGACTGTTTGTAATTGGCTGAAATGTGGCTATTTGTTCCAAAAAAAAAAAATACTCCTAAATTAAGTTTCGGTTTGGTTATATACTAAGTTAGATTGCATTCTGTTATGTAGGAATTCAAAGAATGGAGACAGCCTCAGGCTGATGGCCTCCCGCTTATTTAATTTAACATCCTCCACCCATTCTCCAGTTGTTAATATTTTCCCACATTTGCTTTGTCATTCCCTGTGCGTATCTATGTCTTTCTCTGAATCGTTTGAGATTTCAGCCATGACACCGTTTCTACTTCCAAATACTTCAGTGTGTATTTCCTAAAAACAAGGATATTCCCTTACATAACCAAAGTACAATTATCAAAATCAGAAAATTAACATTAACACCATGTTATTCTCTGATCTACAGACCTTATTTACATTTCGCTAATAATGTTCTTTATGGCAAAGAAAAGCCCCAAACACACACTGCCATTACGTCTCTTAATTCTCCTTTAATTTGAAACAGTTCTTCAGTTTTTGTATTTCATGACATTGACATTTTTGTAGAGTTATTTCATATCCTGTAATTTTGTAGAATTTCCCTCAGTGTGAGTTTGTCTGCTGTTTCCTCACAATTAAACGCAGGTTTTGCACTTTGGGTAGAAATACCACGGAAACGCTGCTGTGTCCTTGGTGATCAGATCAAGAGGCTCATAGTGTCCCAATCCCACTGCTGTGAACCGTGATCACTGGATTGAGGCAGTGACTTCCAGGTTTACCATTGTAGAGTTGCTATTTTTCCCTTTGTAATTAATAAGTACTTATGGGGAGATACTTTAAGACTATGTAATACCCACTTGGCAAACTTTCACCCACTGGTGCTGTATTTACCGCTTGGCATTCTACTCTAAGGAAGAGTCTTTCTTGCTCTCATCCTCTTGTGCATATCAGCATGTGCACATGGACTCTTATTCTATTCAGCAGCTGATAATATGTTGCCATCATTATTTATTTGATGCTTAAATTGTCCCAGATTTAGCCAGCCAGAGTGTCCCTTTGACATGTCCCCTCATTTTTTGAGCACTTTCTTTTTTTTCTTTTTCTCTTTTTTTCTTTTTCTTTTTCTCTTTTTTTTCTCTTTTTTCCTCTCCTCAGACTTTCACTTACTTTCTGACACAAGATATTCCAGGCTCAACTTAAGCTTTCTGTCCTCTGCCTTGGAAGCAGCCATTTCTCCGAAGAGCTCTGGTTCCTTTTCATAAAGAATGGTATTAATAAACCAAGATCTGGGTGCTAGGTGTGCTCGTCCCTACCAGACATCATTGCTTCTAGGAAAAATATGTGTATGAATACATAGGGCCATATCTGTGTGTCCATGTGTGTATTTCTGTGTCTACCCACATATGTGTATGTATATGTATGTATAGTCCTGTATCTATGTGCATGTGTGTGAATATGTATATGTGTGTATTTTTATATCTATCTGTGTTTGGATGTGTAAATGTGTGTATTTCTGTATCTTTCTGCATGTGTGTGAATATGCAAATGTGTGTGCTTCTATATCTGTGTGCGAATATGTATATGTGTATTTCTTTATCTGTGCGTGTGTGTGTATTATAAAACCATGAGCTCATACCAACATCTCTCATTCTAATCCAGTCCCACAGGGTTTGTTCTAATCTTCCCTCACTTCAGTATTTGTAACTTCCTTAAGTTAAAGATTTTTTTAAAGGCAGTGAACAAGGCCGGGCGCAGTGGCTCATGTCTGTAATCCTAGCACTCTGGGAGGCTGAGGCGGGCGGATCGTTTGAACTCGGGAGTTCGAAACCAGCCTGAGCAGGAGTGAGACCACATCTCTACTAAAAATAGAAAGAAATTAATCAGACAACTAAAAATATATAGAAAAAAATTAGCCAGGCATGGTGGCACGTGCCTGTAATCCCAGCTACTCGGGAGGCTGAGGCAGAAGGATCACTTGAGCCCAGGAGTTTGAGGTTGCTGTGAGCTAGGCTGATGCCACGGCACTCACTCTAGCCTGGGCAAAAGAGTGAGACTCTGTCTCAAAAAAAAATAAATAAATAAATGAATAAAAGCAGTGAACACAGTGCATGCCGCCATCATTAAGGACAGCACCGGAACCCTCTGCCTTCCATCTCATGGCCTTGCTTTGTGCTCAGTTCATGCTTGGGCATCATCCAGCCTACGTGAGACCCTTGCTCTAATCAGGCAGAAGGGCAGACGGAGTAACCAGGCAGGAACCTGGTTCTGAGCCAGAAGGCCCTTCTGGAAGGTTCAGGGGAGGCAGAAATAGAATCCCTAGGAAGTGAGGGATACTGGTGGGGCATGGGGGAACTGGGATTTTCAGGGTGAGACGAGAAGCCAGAACAGATGGGCTGTTGGCCCACTCCCTGGAAAGACCACAAGTGACCTATGTGGCACTTGGAAAGGTCAAACCTGTTCCCCACAGCAGCTGGGACAAGGGTCCCTGACTGGAGGCTTTGTTGGCACAACAGCTGGCTCTGGCCAGGGCTCGGGGCAGCTGGGAGTCTGGAAGGAGGCGCCTTATACTCAGCTGTCGGCTGAGAGAGCGCCCATGGGGGGCGGAGGCAGCCCCACAGGAGGCCATGTGTGCGTCCTTCCCCTGCTGTTTCGGGACATAAATGAGTGGGATCAAACACTAGCCACCGTCGTTGTGACCTCCTCAGACCTGTTTATTCATCACCAGCTGATACACTTTGCAGCCACTCTGTTACTAGGGGTCCTGTTCCCTTAAAGATTATTGCATTTGGGCCAGGTGCAGTGGCTCACACCTGTAATCCTAGCTCTCTGGGAGACCGAGGTGGGAGGATCGTTTGAGCTCAGGAGTCCGAGACCAGCCTGAGCAAGAGCGAGACCCCGTCTCTACCAAAAATAGAAAGAAATTGGCTGGACAACTAAAAATATATAGAAAAAAAATTAGCCGAGCATAGTGGCGCATGCCTGTAGTCCCAGCTACTTGGGAGGCTGAGGCAGGAGAGGATCACTTGAGCCCAGGAGTTTGAGGTTGCTGTGAGCTAGGCTGATGCCACAGCACTCTAGCCTGGGCAACAGAGTGAGACTGTCTCAAAAAAAAAAAAAAAAAAGATTATTGCATTTGGGGTTTCAACTCTCTCATCCAACAAATAACATCTTCCCAAAGAATGAAAAAAGTACATCTGGGTTTTGTTCGTATGTTCTCCCAACACAACATTGGCCGAAACCGGTGGAGTCCTTATAGAACACAGAGCCGGCTGGGGGAGTTACGGAGGAAGCTCAGCCCCATCCATGAACAGCATCAACAGCAGCACCACTTCTGAGCAAGAATGTGCCAGACACGTCCCCCAAGTGGCCTGCACTCACGGTCCCCTCCCAGCTCAGGCCAGCTCTGTGAGGTACATGTGGCCATCTGCATTTTACAGATGGGAAGGGGGCATGACCCACAGAAGTGAATAACTCGCCCCAAGAGTGCTGGGCAGCAGAGGTCTAGAATGTCCCCAGCCGCCAGTTCTTTAACATATAAATCTTCCAGGGGCTTCTGAGGCCCGTGGGGGGCACGGGGTACATGCAGGCTCAACAGGGCATGGCAGCTGTGCGTAAAGCTGCCTCCTGGCCTCTGTCAGTACCCAGAAAGGGACTACAAATCACAGAGGGTGGCTGAGCTGACTGATAAGCCCCAAGGCCGAGAAACTGTGCTCCCTGGAACCCAACACTAACTCAGGGAATTGACTTTCTACCTTGCAGAAGACAAAAATCCCCAGAATAAACAGCAGGTGTGGGCCTTCTGTCCAGAGCCAGGATGAGGCAATCTCTTTAGATTGTGCAAGACGCAGACACTTGCTGTCAGCCATACGAATCCAAGAAGATGTCACTAGAGGCTTCAAAGCAAGCCAGCTGGATACTCGGCCCGAGTGTCAGGCTGCAACGCATTTGCAGTGCGAGGTGCCTGGCCTGGAAATCTCGGTGCCAGCACCCACTGGGGTGGCGTGCCCATGGCAACAGTGTTTCCTAACCTGCCTCTTGCCTTGTTCCCTCCAGTCCGGGTTCCTCAGATGGAAAAGGGACAGGAAAGGCAGGGAAGACCGCAGCTCCCCAGCAGCTCAAAGCAGGAGGCTGTGGGAGCTCCAGTGCAAGTTTCCACTATGGATTTCGAGGCAACCCCTTTTGACTGCCCCCTAGGCTCCCGCCAGCCCCTTTCTCACTGACTCTGGGACCTTCAACCATCTCCATCTCCAACTCCTCCACCTCCTCCCCGTCCCCCCTCCTCGTCCTCCTTCCCCCCCCTCCTCCTCCTCCTCCTCCCAGCTCCACGCACAGGCCCGGTGGGGCATAACCAGCTCCCTGTTGGGTGTTGAGCAAGCCAGGGCGGGAGAAGTTTTCAGATTGTGATCAAGAAGCACCTCCAAACCCAAAGTGGGAACAGTCTACAAAATAACCAGCCTTCACTCTTGAAAATGTCACTTATGTGAAAGACAAAGAGAGATCCAGGGATGGCTCCAGATTAAAGAGAGAGGGGCACATGGCAGCTCAATGCTACGAGACACGAGACTCTCCTTTGCTGCAGAGAATGTGATTGGCTCTTCTACAATGTTTTCTTAAAAAAAAGGGGGATGCATTCGGGACACTTGGCAAAATCTGAACAAAGCCTACAGATTAGATAACAGCGTCGTGTCTGTGCCAGTTTCTTGATTTTGATCCCTGTGCTCTAGTTAGGCCAGAGGGTGTCCTTGTTTTGGGAAATAGATGCTGAAGTGTTTAAAGGCAAATGGGCATTATATTTGCAGTTTATTCTCAAATTGTTCAGGAGAAAAAAATATATAAATACTATATATATATGTCTATAGAGAGAAACAGAGATAGAGAGAGAAATGGAGAGAGATAGAGACAGAGACAGAGTGTGATGAACCAAACGTAGTGACATGTTAGCATTTGGGGATCTGTATAAAGAGTACGATTCTTGCAACTGTTCTGTAAGTTTAAATTTTAAGTTTAAAAAAAAAATAATGGGAAAACAATGGCATGCCCTTCCTGCAATGTGTGAGCCCTTCCTCGTTCTCCTGGCCTGGTTCCCTTGAGTGCCCAGCTTGGCCCTGCCCGGAGCTGGGCATCTGAGCCCACTGTCCCCAGGATTTAGCACCCCCCGCCGCAACTGTCCCCCAGCCCTGGCAAGGCGCACTTCCATCTGCTGCCTCCAGCCCAGCCTCCCAGCTGCTGGAGGGTGTGAATCTAGCCCACCCTGCTTCTGCCCCAGCTCCTGGGGGCCCTACGGCTGCTCAGCCAGCTTCTAGTCCAGCCAGGCCTCACAAGGCTTTGCAGCCTCCTCCTTAGTGTGGCTTCGCTCTTGGGCCCTTTCGACAGGAGATGCTTCAGCTTCCCTCCTCTCCACCAGAAGCTCCCGTGTCTCCTCTCCCTGATCTCAGAAGAAAAACAACGCCTTTTCACTTTCCACTGAGGGGCTGCTGCCATGACCCCTGGGCAACCTTTCTCCTCTCAGCCTCGGAGCCAGCTTAGGTTTCTCTGGGGCAAAACAGCCTCCACCCTGTCCCCCTTTGCCAGTTCCCGCCCTTTGTCACCCTCTGCCCTGTGGGGAAGCTCCACGCTTCGTGCCCACATGTTCACTTGTGAGCACTTTGACATCTGGCTTCCGTCCTCCTGGCCCCCAAAGTGGCCCAGTGTCAAAGCCACAGGATTTAGAATCAGAAGACTTAAGTTCCAGTCTCTGCTCCATGTCCTAAGAGCTGTGTGATTCACGGGACGTTTCCAAGACCCTCAGGAATCCCATGTGAAGCTCAGTGTGAACTGTCACCTGTGACCTCCCAGTCTTCTGACCCCTCGGCCTTTCTCCTTATCCTCCCTGTCTCTGATTCCCCACACAACCCCCTCTAAGCCTGACATCCGATCTACCTGTCTACTGGGGGCCCCCAAACCAGCACCTCGGTTACTTGTCCCTCTTCTGGACTCCACTTCTCTGGGTCCCACAGCCACTTGGACATCTCTTGGGCATTCAGCTAGCTCCTGAAATTTAACATGCCAACAGTCAGATCCATTCTCATTCATGCTCAATTTGTGAAAAAGCAGTCAAAGCAGGGGCTTAAGGCCACCAAGAAGTAATAAACTTCTGGGGAAAGAATTCAGTATTCCAAAAATGCATCCAAGCAGCTCATCCTGTTGTGTGCTGGGTATTGTGAATTACTTAGGAGAGGAGCACTTAACGTCTGCAGCAGTCTCACTTCAGTGCTGGATATCATCTTCATCCAAAGAGTAAAGGGTTCATCCCCCTGAACAGCCTCATTCTACCAAGGTCAGCCCTGGTCTCTGGCCCCACATCTAGCCACATTTGTTTTGGTTTTTGATTTTTGGGTTTTTTTTGAGACAGGGCACGATCATAGCTCACTGTAACTTTAAACTCCTGGGCTCAAGCAGTCCTCCTGCCTCAGCCTCTTAAGTAGCTGAGACTACACATGCGTACCACCACACCCTGCTTATGTTTTATTAGGGATGGGGTCTCTCTATGTTGCCCAAGCTGGTCTCAAACTCCTTGCCTCAAGCTATCCTCCTGCCTCAGCCTCCCAAAGTGCTGGGATTATAGCACCATGTCCTGCCCCCATGTTCAGTTTTTAAATCCTGACTCAAACGCCCCACATGCTCCTTCCTCTCCCACCAGCTCTACCACCAGCTACACCCAGTCCTCGCTGGCTCCGATTTGCAACTCCATCATTGCCTCCAAGATGAGGGCCCATCCTGGATCCCACCCCAATCCACACATTCTGTCCTCTACCATGAGTCACTTTCTTAAGCACAGAGCTGGAGGGATCACACTTCTGTTCACACGGTCTGGTGGCTCCCCATTGACTTTTAAATCTGGTCCAAGCTCCCTGCTTACAAGTCAAAGTCCTCCTTAATGGGACCCAGTCTAGCTACCTCCCAGATCCATTGTTCACCACCCACTCCTCACATAGAATCTGGGCTCTAGCCAAACTGGACCTCTTGCCATCTGGGGACATATGATCACTCTGCCCAAAATAACCTGCCCCTATCCCCACCTGTTAAGATCCATCCTTAAAGGATTATTCAGTAAATAGTACTCGAACAATTGGTTCATCATTTGAAGGATATTTTAAATTCTTCACTTCATACTCTATACCAAAATATATTCAAGATAAACTACAGTTAAATATACATATAAATAAAAATATAATCACACACATAAAAAATCAAACCAAAAATGTGATTACCGGATATATGAAACGGGAAAAGATCCTAAGCTTAAAAGCAAAGAATGAAATGTCAAAGGAAATAAGCAATAGATCTAACTCATTAAATAGAACCTGACTCATTGAAATCAAACTGATGAGAAATGAACAGAGGGATAAAGAGTCCTATGCATGAACTGAATGTTGGAGTCCCCTGTGCAAGGAAGCTGCATTAGAGGAGAAATCAGAAAGTTGTTTAGTTAGCAAGAAATTAGAGGATGAGTTGGGTGGACATTTTTTAGGAAAGTCAGGTGATACCTGACATTGCATTCCTTTCCTAGAGATTTGAAATTCCACATCTTCTCCAAGGATGGAAATGTTCAAGGCCCACAGTTTAGTGTCTTCCCCCGAACTCTCTTTCTCCTGGGAGCCTGATGTCAAATCCACCATATCTGCTGGCAACTCCCAAACCTGATCTCCACTATTTACCCCTCTCTGGACTCACCCAGAGTCCACATTTATTGAGCACTCACTGTAATTAGGCATTATGCTAAACATTTTTTAAGGATTAAAAAACAATCCTACAAGGTATTTTTTTTAGTGCAGATGTCCCCAACATCCTCATTAATTCCTCTCTTTTAAAAAAAACTATTTTATTGAGGTACAATTTTCCTACAATAAATACATTTTAATGGGCTTTGGCAGATCTGTGAAACCACTACCACAAAGAAAATACAGAACATTTCCATCATCCATAAAAATTTCTTTGTGCTTCCCTTTCCAATCTATTTCTCCCTCTATGTCTGGGCCCAGGCAACTACTGGCTTGCTTTCTGACATATACACATATTTTCTTTTCTAGACTTTCGTGTAAATGGAGTCATACAGTATATTCCATATGTACATTCTTTCACTTCCCTTCGGTAAATACCTAGAAGTGGAACAGTTGGGCCCTATGATAGGTATATGTTTATAAGAAACTGCCAAACTGTTTTCCAAAGTGTTTACACCATTTTACAGTCCCATCAGCAGTGTATGAGAGCTCCAGTTTCTCCACATCTTTTCTGTCACCCAGGCTGGAGTGCAGTGGCACAGTCATAATTCACTGCAACCTCCAACTCCTGGGTTCAAGTGATCCTCCTGCCTCAACCTCCAGAGTGGCTGGGACTACAGGTGCATACCATCACACTCGGTTATGTTTTTTTTGTACAGATGGGGTTTAGCTATGTTGCCTAGGTTGGTCTCCATCTCCTGGCCTCAAGCAATCCTCCTGCCTCAGCCTCCTATGTGCTGAAATTACAAGCATGAGCCACCACACCCAGCTGATGTTAGTGTTTTTAATTTTAGCCATTCTAGTTGATGTTTAGTGATATTTCATTGTGACTTTAGTTTACATTTACCTAATGAAGAATAATGCTGAGCATTGTTTTGTGTGCTTATTGGCTATTGCGTATCTATTTCAGCAGAAACGTCTGTTAAAATCTTTTGTTCGTTTTTTATATTGGGTTGTCTTATCGAGTTTTAAGTGTCTTTATATATTCAGGACACAAGTCCTTTGTCAGATTCATTATCTATTAATAGTTACATTTAAGGATAAGGAAACTTTGGCTTGGGAAAATTAAATTAACTGATCAAAGTCACACAGATCCAAACCTGGACAGTGTGACTGCAGAGCCTGCTTTTTAACACTTTTCCAATACTGCGTCTTATTACACTTCAGCGCTCACAGCAAAAAGACCCCATAGGAATTATTCACATTTTGTTGGTAAGAAACTAGAGCTTGGCAGGGTCAATTTCTTTAACCACTTTAATATAGCTGGCAATCATGGGGACAGCAAGAGATCGGGATCTTTAGATCTGAATCTCACCTCATTCTAAACCATCTTCTACACTGTCCTCACAGTGATCTTTCTAAAATGTGAATCTGATCACATATGAGTCTCCAAACTCTGGGGCACTAAATCCCTGTGTTACAGATGGCCTTCTTTGGATCTATAGATAGATCCTATCCTATCCTCCAGTGTCATCTAGGACCACTCCTCAAGCACACACACACACCCAGTTTCTCTGAGTTTCCAGGGTCAGGCCCTGGGTGCCTCTGCACTGCCTTCTCCTGTGCTGGAAACACTCTTCTCCAGAGTCACTGGGCCAACTACAACTTGTCCTTCAGACTCAATTCATGCCTTCTCCTGGTAGCCCCACAGGCCGATCAGAACCCACTTCTGGAGGCTCTCAAGAATCCCTCTCACCTCAGTCACCTAGAGCGTATAGACTGTGTCCCCAGCACACAGCCAAGGCAGATGGCGGGCTCCCACGTGTGCTGAGCTAACACTGTTACAGCCCAACCAGATTCACTGCCCACTTCTCAAGAGGAAGCCAATACACTGAGACAGCAGGAGCTACAGCAGAGAAAGAGTTTAATATCGCAGGCACCATGCAAAGAGATTGGAGGAATTTCTCAAATCCATCTCCCCAAAAATTTGGGAGAAAGGGTTTTTAAAGATAGTTTGGCAGGCAAAGGGCTAGGGAATTGGGTCTGCTGATTGGCTGGGGATGAACTCATAGGGTCAGGAAGCAGCAATTGTCTTCTTGCACTGAGTCAGTTCCCTGGTAGCAAGATCAGTCGAGTTGGTTCCTTGGTATGGGCCACTGGTCTGGTTGGGTCAGGTGGTCCACTGGAATGCAGGGTCTGGAAGATATGTCAAAGACCAGCCTTAGGTTTCACAAGGGTTCTGTCATCTATGAAAGCAATGAAGAAAGCTAAGAAACTTTAAGACCATCACCTATGTGACTCCTGAGTAGTAAGCAATTATAGGGAAGCAAGCTAGGGAACAATAGCTGGAGATATGTGTGTGTGTGTGTGTGTGTGTACACACACACACACACACACACACACACACACATATATATATATATATTTTTTTTTTTTTTTTTTTTTTTTTAACTATGCCTGTACCTTTGCAGACTTCAGGCCCCTATCACTGTTCCCACCTTACGGCCTTTTATTAACTTTATA
>NW_012148086.1:3770109-3785543 GCF_000956105.1 Propithecus coquereli
ACACACACACACACACACACACACACACACATATATATATATATATTTTTTTTTTTTTTTTTTTTTAACTATGCCTGTACCTTTGCAGACTTCAGGCCCCTATCACTGTTCCCACCTTACGGCCTTTTATTAACTTTATAAAGGGCAGTTTCAACGCCCCAGAAACGGTACAGAGGGATTGGACAACATTGGGTTCTTAAATAAAAGTGTCATAGAGAGGGACATGTGGACAGAGGTACTGGGGACCTGAGTCACTCTAAGAATGGCAAGTCCCCCGGCCCAGCCGCCTAGCTAAAGCACGACCTCACCCCCTCAAGCTGCCAGGCAGCGCGGCCCCTGACGTCACCCCTCTGCGCCCTGCCGCTAAGGCGCTTCCGGCCGCGAGCCCCTGATGGGCGGGGCGGAATGGCGCACGGGAAGCCGCGCGCCGGAAGTGTCCCGGGCTGCGCGGAAGTTGCGGGGGCGGGGCGTGGAGGCGATGGGGGGCGGCGGCGGCGGCCGGCGATGAGCGGCGGGAGCGCGTGAGCGAGCCGGGCGGGCGAGGCTGGGGGGCCCCGGAGCGCGAGCCGCAGGGCGGAGGGCGGGGGCGCGAGCGCGGCGGGCTGTGGCGGCGAGGCGGCAGCCGAGAAGATGGCGGACGGCGACAGCGGCAGTGAGCGCGGCGGCGGCGGGCCCGGCGGCTTCCAGCCCGCGTCCCGCGGCGGTGGCGAGCAGGAGACGCAGGAGCTGGCCTCGAAGCGGCTAGACATCCAGAACAAGCGCTTCTACCTAGACGTGAAGCAGAACGCCAAGGGCCGCTTCCTCAAGATCGCCGAGGTGGGCGCCGGCGGTTCCAAGAGCCGCCTCACGCTGTCCATGGCAGTAGCCGCCGAGTTCCGCGACTCGCTGGGCGACTTCATCGAGCACTACGCGCAGCTGGGCCCCAGCAGCCCCGAGCAGCTGGCGGCGGGCGCAGAGGAGGGCGGCGGGCCGCGGCGCGCGCTTAAGAGCGAGTTTCTGGTGCGCGAGAACCGCAAGTACTACCTGGACCTTAAGGAAAACCAGCGCGGCCGCTTCCTGCGCATCCGCCAGACGGTCAACCGCGGCGGCGGCGGCTTTGGCGCGGGTCCCGGGCCCGGCGGCCTGCAGAGCGGCCAGACCATCGCGTTACCCGCGCAGGGCCTCATCGAGTTCCGCGACGCTCTGGCCAAGCTCATCGACGACTATGGAGGCGAGGACGACGAGCTGGCCGGCGGCCCGGGAGGCGGCGCCGGGGGTCCCGGGGGCGGCCTGTACGGGGAGCTCCCGGAGGGCACCTCTATCACAGTAGACTCCAAGCGCTTCTTCTTCGACGTGGGCTGCAACAAATACGGGGTGTTCCTGCGAGTGAGCGAGGTGAAGCCGTCCTACCGCAATGCCATCACCGTGCCCTTCAAAGCCTGGGGCAAGTTCGGAGGCGCCTTTTGCCGGTATGCGGATGAGATGAAAGAAATACAGGAGCGGCAGAGGGATAAGCTTTATGAGCGTCGTGGTGGGGGCAGCGGCGGCGGCGAAGAGTCCGAGGGTGAAGAGGTGGACGAGGATTGAAATGGGCAGCTTCCCCTACCGGCCTCCCCCACCCCATCATCAACCATACCTTGGCTGGAGAGTTCCCCTTCTTGCTCATCCCCAGTGAGCTAGTGGAGAGGGAGCAAGGGAGGCCCCAGAGGGAGAAAACAAACAAAAGATAATATAGTTAAGAGAAATAACCATAAGAGAACAGTCACGGACAATTAGAGAAAAGCAGTAAAGTTCCAAGGAACTGACAGCAACCTGCAAAGAGAGGACAACAGCATCTCCTCACCTGTGCAAAATAGCCTCAGCTTCTGTTGTTTCCCAACTGAGTTTCCAAATCCCATCGGGATAACCCTGGAGGGATAAATCTTCGCACATCTGGGCCAAGAAACACATCTGGGTTACCCAGATCCATTGATAACTGTTGGATTTGTGTTTTACCTGGGTAATCTGGTCCAAAAGATCTCTCCCGGCCTCACTGTTGCAGTCTCTATCCCTTCACCTCCATTGAAATCCACATTTTGAATCTAAGTCTTCGTGGAATCTTTGAGAAGACAGAGGCCTTTGCAGTTGCCGAATTCTGAGGGTACAGGTTCATGGAAAGGAATACAACTTCAATCATGGACGGGGCAAAAATGGTAATTCAAGAGGCCATTGGAGAATACAGAAACAAATTGGATCCATTTTTTTAAAAATGGTTTTGCTTGGAAGCTGGACCTAGGCCCATGTCTTTTCTTTGCAGAATTGTTTTCCAGGATGCAAATGGATTCAGATATCAATGCTTGAACTAGAATTCATTACTAAAATAGTTTTAAAGTTGGCAAACATTTTTCAAAGATAAAAGCAGTTTTACATTGGGGATTGCTGAGGTAGGCACAAGACAAAGTTGGGCATAAAGCACAAGGCAAACTGTTTGAGTGGATTGGTTGCTGCTCACTAAAGTTCTTCCCCTGATCTCTAAATACGGAGATCATTACCAAGAAATGGCTTAGGTATGAATAAGAGCCAAATCTCCACTGTGTGAGCCAGTGAATTATGGCTAATTCGGCTGTTACGGCCACTGGTTGGCTGGATTTTAAACCATAAAACTTGAAGATTACCTGCAAAAGGAACAGTGTGGCTATAAGCCTGAGCTTTAATGGAATATACATCCTCACGGAAAAGTTGGAAATAACCAAAACTGAAGTCTTAATTTACCTTCAGTTAATCTGTGGATTTGTTCAAATACTAAAGATCCTCAGGTCCAGAATTCCAGCATCATTTATTCTTTTAAAATAAATTTTTAAGAACTTGATCCATTGTATCAGTACCTCACAATCAAAGTTGGCAGATGATGGATGAATGATTCAAGCAGTGCACCCGGTGGAAGCTGAAATCCATCTGTGAATGGAACTGAAGTAAACGTGAACATGCTGACTATATCCTGGAAGCATTTTTATACCATCTTGAAATTTCAACAAACTGGCTTTTGCCAGTTTATCCAGCTGTCTTTCAAGAATAAAAGTTGGGGTTTTCAAGGATCGCCTCTTCTATATTTTAAATGGATTTTCAGTAGAAATGATTTTTACTAATCGAGTTAATCCCACCCCCATCAAAAGGTATTCCTAGAAGTGTCATAGACCTAGGTAACTTTGAATTGAATGGGAGCTAACCTTCTTTCCAAAGTTTTCAGGTATTGTTTGTGTGACACCTTCTCAACCAGGAGGCAAGTAACCCCACCTCCACAATCTTAGCATTTTTTTTAACTGCATGCCTGCCCTTTATTTGAGCTGCCTTTTTAATTTATTGCATATCCTTTTTATTATCTTATTTTGGTATTATTCAATCTATACAATCTTTTTGTATTTATTGGGAAATGAGTAATATACAAAAAGGTTTTCATGTATTTGTGGCTGAGAGGGTGGGAAATAATTATGTATATAAAATTAGGCTTTTTTAAAAAATAGACTGATGCAGAATATTGTTGATCTTAGATTTAAAAAAAAAAAAAAGTGGAAGAGCCACAAACATTGGTGCCCTTTTCAGACTATTTCTCTACTCTCATCATCCACAGTAGAATTTTTAAACAGATTTTTTTAAAGCTTTTCTTTTAAATTTTTCTCCGTTGCAAAGAATGTTTCCTAAATTGTATGGGAGCAATAGTATTTTTGATGTTTTAATGACATCTGTATACTTGTACTGTATTTTGTACTACAAGGCAGCTGTTTTCAATAATGTCCTGCTGTATTTACCTATGTGTTTTGAGTGTTTATTTCTTTGCTGCGGAGAACAAATTCCTAAATAGTTTTAGTAAAGGAGCTGAAAAGCTAGCATTAGGTTTGCAGAAACTGTTTAAGTTTCAAACTCTGAGGCAGCAATGAAAATTAAGGTTGCAGCTATTAGTTGATTGCTGTAACTTTTTCATTTTCAAACCATGTACAATTCCTGTATAGACCAACTTGTTTTCTTGCTTCAGTGGTGGTTCTGTTGCTCAACTGCAGTGAGCCAGTTCAATTTTGCAAAGGTGCAGTACCTCTCCTTTTCAAGGAGTTGGTTTATTCTTTTTTCTTTTTGTTTGGCTGAATTGCAGTAACTAGCCTTGCCTTTCTATTCTGTAGAAATGACAGGGTCTTCACAATCCTTCACCAGTGGCTACCAAGCTATAATTAGCTGAATAGAAAGAATGTGGAAGTGGTCTGAGGCATATAGAGTATATGCCAAGAACACTACCATATATGGCATCAGCTTTGGTTACCAGAGAAATTTTCTTAGTCATTAGACCATATAACAGTAATATATCATATGTAAATCTTTAGATGTCAATTTGAGAATCCTCCAAAAAAAGGAGCAAAGAATGCATAAGCTATGTGTTGGCAAAAGTAATTTATATTAAAACTTTGACCTGCCTATGTAAGATTAAGTGGTAAATGTCATAGTGGTGGGTTTTTAAGTCTTAACCAATCTCTAAGGTTTGTTCCTCCTGCAAGGGGTGGTTCATGGCCTCTCTTCCCACTGCAGGAAGATGCAGAAGGATGTGGATTAATTGTAGCGTTTCATTGATCCTCATTCCAATCACTAGGGACAATAGAAATCTGCAAAGCACAGAGATTCATTCATAAATATCAGCTTACTAAAGGAAATGGTCTTTGTTAATTCCAGTCAGATAATAGAATTGTACAGACTATGGGAAACAACCAGTTTTTTTGTTTTCTTTCTCAGCTGCTTCTGTGAACGATTTAGAGCTTGTTTTTTAAGTTTGGCAAACATCCCAGCTAATCAAAATAGTCATATTTTTGAGAAGTGGGGAATTAAAACCCCTTTTCAAATAATTGGTGGAAGGTTTGTTTCTCAAACTACCATAGTTACAGAGATGAGAAGTCAAATTTTAGGAAGAGAATGAAAAGAGCAAAAAATCTGTGAAGAGATCCTACTACTCTTTCTGGTTTCTATTGTCCCTATCTATCATTTCAGCAAGTGGAATGGTAGTTCTAGTCAGCAAATTTTTCAGTGCATATGCTGCACAAAACAATATGTAAATTTGTATGACACCAAAAATCAAAGTGAAAACCAAACCAAAAACCCAGACACCCTATGTAACTATTGGAGGCATGTAGGTGGTATAAACGACTGTAGCTGTGACACACATACGGCTACTTGTCACGTCACTTTCCATAATTATTTACTGCGAAATGATTGAGAGGCTTTTGGTGCAGGCAGCCATTAACCTCCTGCTTCCTTTGTTACCTCTGGATCACTTTGCAGTAAATTGCAGGTCTTTTAAGAGATTCAAGCTTCAGTTTTCTCAAAACAAAACAATTATCCTGTCTTATCTGAAAATAGCAGGGTTGTGGGCAAAAGAGGCTGGTTATAATAATGCCCTCATATTGAGTGGTCTATAAACGGCTGCACACTTCAGGCACTATAGTTACTGAAGATGCTTTGTTAAATGTGACCTTCACTGGCTTTACGGGGGTGTAGAATGTAATCTACACAAGGTGACTTTGTTTGCATCTATCTTGCTCTTGAGGTGGATGAAATTAAGGAGAAGCTGGAGTGTGTAAGCCATGCACATAAGTATTCTTCACTGTAAATTTTGTTTTCATTTTTAACCCAGTTATGGTACTTTGTCCAATGCACAACTGATCTCTCAGTAGATATTCATTTGAAAATAGTGTGGCCTTGATCAGTGAGAAGGGAAAGGAGAGAAGTGACTTTTTTGCTTATGTAAAAATGACTTGTTTGCTGAGAGTTGTCATTCTGCAGTACTCCTAGTCTAATGTTTGTGATCAGTGTCCTTTTTGATTTGGGGAAGTTAATGTTTTTGACCCTGAAGTTAATTCAATTGAGTTATCTTCTATTTTTAGGAAGTATCAGAATTGCTCTGATGAATAACAAAGTTGACTGCTTTGATGTTCAATCTCAGGTTTTAGAATATAGTGGTGTAAAATCCCACTATTATTAATTCTTAAAATAATTTTAATTTAGTACACCCTAAAAGTCACGTGCAAAAGGCCTGTTCAGAGAGCAGGGCCTCCATCTTTTTGCTCCTTTTCCACTTTGTACTTCACTTGAAAAAGTGTCAAGTGATTTTACATTGTATATTTCCATTTTAACCCTGACATATTTCTCAAAGATAAAGCACTTTTTGATCATGAAATACATAGAATCTTTGTGTGATGTGGATCATGGTTTCTCAGGCTCCCTTAGATAATCTGCTTATGAATATTGTTCTAACTCTGTAAGAAGAGTAGAAATCTTTGCTAATGTTAGAAAGTTTGTATTATTGATCCAGAATGCATTTTGCTAGTTTCCAATGGATGGGAGAGTAAACAATGCTGCATTCACAATTTAATATGTTACTTTCCCTTGAGCCTTAAGGTAACTTTCTTTTCTGTCAACAACAGCACTGAAGTTATAGTAAATGAATGAGATTATCAGTTTTCAGGGTTGGTTTTAGAGTACTGTAAATCAATTAGCTGTCTTCCTAAAGAGTTACAACTCCAATTCAGTATACTGGATTAATGGGTATGTGGGTGGGGCTGGGGCGGGGGTGGGGGGGAGATAGTTTGTAGAAAAGAAAAAAGAAAAAAAGAACCATTTACCTTAAGAAAATACAAAAAAGAAAAAAGTGCATGTCATGTGCTCCGTTTGAAATTCCAGATGTAAAGTGGAAGCGGCAAATTATAAGTTCATTTTTTCCCTGTTTTTAACTTAGAAAAACAAAGTCATTAATTTTCAAATATTAGCCCCCAGAAGTTTCAAGAGATAGTTGGACTCTTGAATAATGAGTTCTATTGATATATCTGACTTTGCTATTTAAAGTCATCTTTCCCAGCCCTCAGCCTTAGAACCTAGTTTCATTACTGATGGATTTAACAGACTCTTACTTGAACAAATGTGGTCCAATTGTCAGTACTGAAAGTTAGATTTGGAAAATGAAAAGATAATAAAATTGCATTGTGAAGACTTATTATTACCATAGTAATTCCCAATTAATATCTGTACCCCTGATCCAAGTAAGGCCTTTATGAATGTATTTTATATTTCCTAAAGAAATAGGGAATATGCCATCATTGTAATCACCTCTATTCACAATCTTTTACTTTCATTTGGAAATCTAACTCAAGCCTCTTAAATTAGACATTCCAGTTGGGATAGGTAGATCCATGTTAAAACAGCAACTGCCATATTGGTAGTTTCACTGCTCAGTACGACTTCTGATAGAGAGCAGAGCTTTATTAGAAGCTAAAACTTTATCATTTTTCTCCATATGATTCTAACAAACAGTTTGACAAAAGAGTATAAATGTACTTTTAAGTAACATGAGATTCTGAGTCTAGGAACAAATTTCAATTTCCCTTATATCTAATGTCCATTAACATGATTAAAGAGGACTAATTATACCTTTTTAGTATGATGAAACGTGGGCCCAGAGTATTGGAGAGAAAGCAATAGACCTATTCAGTGTCCACTACCATATTGCAGAAGGCACGAGTTTGTCTTTTTTCCCTGTCAATAACTCTTCAGTAGTTAACTCAAAATTGATTTAGACCATCTCTTATTTCTTAAAGGCAAAATATTTCATCCCCATTCTTAACCCTGTGTTGTAAGATTAAACTGGTTAGAAAAAAATCTTTATATTTGGAAGTAGAGTTGCAAGTGGTTTATTTCTTGCCTTTTGAAATTCTTTTTTTAGAGACGTAACTGCAGGGACAGTCCCAAGAAAATTGAAGAACTGGATTATATCACTGAACACATTTGTGTTGTAGGAATTTGGGAGTTTCATTTTGAACTGATAAGGTATTAGGCATAAACCCTTTTCTCCCAGCCCACATGTCACCCTGTATACAAAAGCTCTCTGGATTCCTAAAAGTCAATAGATTGGGCAAACTGACTTTAAATCAGTACGGGACATACTTAAAAGAGTCCATGGTTTTGCACATTTTGGTAGCAGACAAGTATATTTGACTTATTTTCAATGAATTGTCAATATTTGAACAGTAACTAAGATTGTCATTGTATTTGGACTTCTTTTTCTGAAGTTCTAGAACAATTATATTAGTAGGGATTTATTCTTCCTTTTGGGCCTTTGTGCAGATGTTTTTCCAAGATCATTTTTAAAAATCCATCTGTCTTCTGATAAATTTCCAGATAATACATTTTCCAGTCTATAGGAATCTTCACTGCCAATCATATCTACCAGTGACTTCCTTAGACTAGACTCTTCACTCCAAAGCTGGGACTGATGTCCTGCCAGTAGAGAATCTACAGAAATAATTTGAATGAATTAAAACCAAATCTTGATAGCAGGAGACAGCTTCCTGATGTAGATGTACAATTAGAGTTTAGGTTGGAAATTACTTTAAAAGGAGTTTTTTGGGATGTCTTCAATCTCTGTAAATACCCACATGCTTATGCATTGTAAACCAAGTGTGTCAATGTATGGATTTGTAGAACTGATTTCTGCTTCAAGAGAAGCTGCACCTTTAATTTTGTAAGGTTCCCTCTACCTGTAACCCTATAAATGTTTGTAAATAGAACACTAAAGTTTGTAGTGATAGGATCAATTTGGGAATATCTGCTGAGAGACCAAAAAGTTCATTTTTTTAAGTACCTTGGTTAAAGAGTAAAGATTATTCCTCTTATTTTTTAAAAGAAGAATGCACTTTAACAAACATAGAGCTGCATGGGCAATTCAAACAAATCTGTAAAGTGCAGTACCCATTCAGAAATCACACTTCCTGAAAACCGTACAAAAGCAGAGTCCAGACGGGCTGTTGATCTCACTGCCTGTAGGTTGAAGCTCAGATTCTGATCAATTTTGAGACGAGCAAGGCTGCTTCAAAAGAGCAATGTGAATACAGCCAGAAGCTTCAGACAGGTCTGTAAAATGGCGGGTCCGGTATTTACCACTAACTAGCAAAACTGACAGAAAAACTCATAGAGAAAAAACTTAAGAATCCTTCCTGCTGGTGTGCACTCCTTACAATAGACTTTTGCAAATGGAGTTTTACAGTCTATATTTAAAAAATTGTATGTTTGTAACAAATAAAGTATGCGGAAAAGTGAATGACAATCTTGTGCTGGTGTCTCTGATTTAAGGAGTTATATGGCAGTGGGGGAGGGAAATACCATCTCCCGGGCTCACAACTGGGTGTGGAATTCGAGTTCCCACTTGCAATGACTTGAAAATCATGGCACATTTCATCTGAACTATAGACAATTCTAGAACTTCTGGGTTCCCATAACCCTTTTCTGGTAAGCCATCTGTGGAGTAAATCAAAATTGCAATTAGTTTTATGCTTTGATCCATAACCCAGACAGACCACTTGCTTCCCCTAATTTTTTCCATCATTTATAATCGTTTGAAAGAAACTACTGTCCCTGATCTTCCTTCATCATTTATCAACATCATAACTGCTTAGGCCAATCTTATCTTGCCCTAATGTTAAATGAAAAATAAAATTACTGTGTCCATTGATCCTAGCCAGAGGTTCCCAAATTTTTGGTCTCGAGGACCTCTTGCCTTATCTATGGCCATACCACCCTGAACGCACCTGAACGCATCTGACCTCGGAAGCTAAGCAGGGTTGGGCCTGATTAGTAGTTGGATGGGAGAACCCCTTTCCACTTAAACTTACTACACTTGAGGAGTTTTTATCTTTCTGGGCTATATCTATAGGTACCTATTATATTAGAAATTGGAACATTTTCAAGACGAAAATAAAGCACACATTCCATCTGCTATCAAAGCAATGACGTCATCACATCATTTGACCTCTGGAAAACTCCACTGTAAACTTAGAATGAAAGTGAAAAAGGCAAATAATGATGTCATTAAGAAAGCAGTTTTGACCTCCTGGACTCCCTGAAAGAGTCTCAGGAAGCCCTGAGGAATTTTGGATCACCCTCTGGGAACCACTGAACTAGACTGGTACATAAATTATACCTTTCTGAAAATCAGGGATGGGTCTATATATAGCTTAATCTTTTAGTTGTCACGTTTTGTTTATATTACAAGCTCTTGCTATGAAATACTTTCCGCCTACACACACATACCTGTGATTGTCCAATTCTACGGTCTCTGGCAGTGGTTCTCAATGCTGGCTGCATACCACCTGGAGAGCTTTGAATACTGATGCCCAGACACCACAACCGCAGAGCAACTGTATCGCAATCGGTGACAAGGGGTTTTTGGTGGTGTTTTGCCCGCAGGTGATTCTAGTGTACAGTCAAGGATGAGAACTAGTGGCCTGTGGGATCTTAAGGTATAAAGAAGGGGAAAGGAATGAAGGCTTGAGAATCTCCACCAGAGGAAAACGAAGTTCAATATAACAGAACATTCCTTGAATGTATGTATGGCTTTCACCTTGTAACCACTGTGCCTGAATTACATACACTACCACATAAACTTCTAAGATATTATAACTAACCTTAGGAAAAGTATTGCCAGGCACAGTGGCTCACACCTGTAATCCCAGCACTCTGGGAGGCCAAGGCAGGAGGATTACTTGAGCTCAGGAGTTCAAGACCAGTCTGAGCAAGAGCAAGACTCCATCTCTACTAAAATAGAAAAATTAGCCAGCGTTGTGGCACACATCTGTAGTCCCAGCTACTCGGGAGGCGAAGGCAGAGGATTGCTTGAGCCCAGGAGTTTGAGGTTGCAGTGAGCTATGATGACACCACCGCCCTCTAGCCAGGGCCGACAGAGCAAGACTAGCTCAAAAATAAAAAAAAAAAGAAGTTTGCTTATGAAATCCTTGAGCATTGTTAGTAGTCCCCTCACTGGGAACATTTTGGGTTTTACTAGCACAGAGGATCCCTTAACATGGATCAGAGTTACCCTGGAGGGCTTATTAAAACACGGATTACTGAGTTTCTGATTAGCAGGTCTGGGGGTGGGAGAAAGAGGGGTGGGGGCTGAGAAGTTGCATTTCTAACAAATTCCAGGTAATGCTGATCCTACTGGTTTGAGGACACTACTTTGAGACTCACTGCAGAAATCACAGAAGTTCTGGGGAAAATTAGCCTAGTTGTTGCCAACTGACAGAGGTCTCCGGAAGTATTTGCCCTGATGAATTGGTGCTTCCATCCCCTGCCATGGCTGGCTCTGGTTCACTAGAAAGTCTGCAAGTGGTTTGAATTTTTTAGATTCATGTGAAATTTGTTACTACAAAAAATTAAGAATAGATGCAGCCAGGCTATAGCCTGAAGAGCTGTATTAGAGCCAATGCCTCAAGGAATAATAGGAATATTATTTTATAGTTTTAGTATTTTTTAATTTTATTTTATATTTTAGCTACCTTATTATTTTTTTGAGTTGGGGGCCTCACTATGTTGCCCAGGCTGGCCTTCAACTCCTGGGCTCAAGCAATCCTCCCACCTCAGGCTCCTGAGTAGCAAGTACTACAGGTTTGAGCCCCCACCCCAGGCTGGTTTTGGCATTTTTTAATGTTGTGAGTTAGGTTCTATCCTTGACTCTGTCCTAAACTAATAGGTAATTCTGGGCAAGTATCTTTCATACATAGAATTCCTTAAGGTCGCTGAAAAGTGTCCTTGAGGAGAAACCACTGAGACTTGGGAAAATGAGAGCCACCTGGTGGTCAGTACCGAATTTGTTTTTTTTTGGGGGGGGGGGGACAGGGTCTCTCTCAGCCTGTCTGTCACTCAAGCTGGAGTGCAATGGCACAATCATAGTTCACTGCAGACTCAAACTCCCGGGCTCAAGTGATCCTCCCGCCTCAGCCTCCCGAGTAGCTGAGAATACAGATGTGCACCACCACACCAGCTAATTTTTTAATTTTTTGTAGAGACGGGTCTCACTGTATTGCCCAGGCTGGTCTTGAGCTCCTGGTCTCAAGTGATCCTCCTGCCTCACCCTCCCAAAGTGCTGGGATTACAGGCATGAGCCACTATGCCTGGCCAGAAAAATTTTTATACAGTATCTTTTTAAATCTCAACAGTGTTAGGGGGCCATCATATTTATGCATATATTGATATATGTTGAAAAAATGTTGTATCAGCTCAATAGGCTAAACGATAAAGAATTTACATCAGGCACATTGATGGCTATTTCCTGAGGTATTTTCTGATATGCATGTCTTATTAAGCTGTGCCACAGGGCCCATAATTCTTATGTAAAGTAAATTGAAAAGTAATTTAATTCCTCCTTCTTTTAGGTCCCATTCAATCAGGCACAGGTAAATACATCTTCTCTAGTGGTAAAATGAAAACTCTTAGGCCTCTGGAGTTTAGAGAAAAACGTCTTCATTTCCTGACCTTCAATAAACAGAGCGTCGGCTGGTTGCATCCCATAGATCTGTCCCACTCTGTAAAGGTGCATACTCCCTTTCAGGTAAACAGCTTCCATTGAAAAATTAACGAGTCAGTAAATGAAGTGATTCTCTGCTAACAATTCACTGGGTGAAGGAGTACTGGGATCTACTTGGCCTTAGCTTTTGTGTTATGAGACTATTGCTAAGTTTAGGACAAAAAAATTTTTGGCTTTCTTGGTTTGTTATAGGATCTTCAGTGAGCCGTTTCTCTCCATATAAAAAAAGTTCCTGCCCCTACCTATATCTAGCTGATTCTGACCTTGAAGCTTTGGCTTGGAATTCAGAAAGAGCCTTTATATTCCTTTATTTTTATTGTTTCCTCACCTTCTGGTATAAATAATATAAAAAGAGAAAGCATGTTAGTTAGGTGCTCTAGCAGAATGGCAGAAAACAGACTTCTGGGGGAAGAAGAGCTATTGTCAGTGATGTGGAATGTTCTAGTCCAGCAGCTGCTGATTTTCTGGCAGTGAAAACCCAGCTGGTGACATCACTCAGGGAAGTGACTCATCAGGGCAGTGTGATCTCATTCATCTGCTCCTCATCTGACACTACGTGGTTTCTGCGGGGATTGCGAGCTCTCTTTTGGATGCAACTGCTGAACTCTGCCAAACCTTTGCCAGCTCCAGGTTATCTGTTTTGTGGGCAAGACTTAGGATAGAAACAAGTGCGCAGGGAATTCTTGGAGTTTTCATTGCAGTGTTTCTATACTATACCTACCATTTAGCCTTCAAAGTCCACATTTTAAGGGAGCCAGCAAGCTGCTCTCATGCACCTTCTAAGGGCCAGGCCTGACATCACTGATAGGGTGTGTTCCAGAGCAAAGCTGGAGGTAGCAGTCATTGTTCCGGTCATTAAGCCCAGCAGTGGGCTAGCACAGCCTTAGGATTAACACTATCCTTCCCAAGCTCCCACTGAGCCCACACCTGGTCTTCTCAGGATTCAGTAACCAGGAAATGCAATGTTCTGATAATAACTTTTAAATTAGGAGCACATTTAACCTATGCTCGGAACAAATCATTTGGTGCCCAGAAGGAGATACTCTTCCCTTGGTAAGTCAATAAATATTAATATATTACTGAGGAAGGTAATGTTCCAATTACAACTCTCCAGATGGATCCAGAAGAGTTGAGCTACTCTCCACTTCTGGCAACGTTTCAGTGCCCTATGCTAGAACCATTTGTGGCATTATAGACTTACTTATGGCTGAAAAGCAGCAACAGTTAAGAATATGAATATTGTGCCACGGCGGTTTCTGGATCCTTTATTTGGATCCTGGGGATTCTGAATACACAAAGGTAAAAGCAAATCATAAAAGTGTAAGAGATATGTACATACAATTCATAGAAAAAGAGATACAAAAGGTCCATAATTATACAGAAACACGTTCTGTCTCACTCATCATAAGATAAATACAAATTAAAACTGCACCAAGATGCTATTTCTCATTTATCAGATGAGAGAAAGAAAAAAAAAACCCCGCGTAGCCCAACAACAAACTCCATTGGTGATTCTGTGGGGAAATAGGCACTCTCCTGTGTTACTGTGGGAATTTACACTCCCCTGTGAAGGAATTTGGTGATCTCTAGCAAAATGATCTAAGAAGTTACCCTTTAATCCAGCAATCCCACTTCCAGGACTCCATCGGAAAGACATACTGGCAAAAATGTGTAAAGAACACGGCAGCTAGGCCCTTGATTATTTTGTTCCCTGTAGTGAAGGCCTGAAAAGCAAATTCTTACGGCCAAACACTTATTTTTATTATGTGTTGAACTATTGAACATCTGTGTTGAGCTATTATAAATACAGCAGGTCCTCAAACGATGTTGTTTTGTTCGAAGTCATTTTGTTATAATGATGAGAAAAAAATCGGTTCCTGCCAGGGGCCACTGTTTGTGTGGAGTTTGCATGTCTTCCCCACGTCTGTGTGGGTTTTTCTGGGTACTTGGTTCTCCTCCCATGTCCCAGAGATGTGCATGTTAGGTTCATTGGTGTGTCTACATGGTCCAGTCTGAGTAAGTGTGGGTGTGTGTGTGAGTGTGCCCTGTGATGGGATGGCGTCCCGTCCAGGGTTGGCTCCTACCTTGCGCCCTGAGCTGCCAGGATAGGGTCTGGCCACCTGCAACCTTAAACTGGAAGAAATGGGTTGGAAAATGAATGAATGAATGAATACAATTATTGTAAATTAAAAATTGGTAAAGAATATGATAATTATGCAAACACATGACAATAAATGATGAGGTACAAAATAGCTCAGCAAGTCTGCCATATTTGTGATCATTTTCGAACTTTGTGGTGGTAGGAGGTATTCCTTACAGTTTTTGCTTTATGAACATTTATTCCTTGATTTAACCCACCACCGTGACTGCCGTTACTCATTAATTCACCAAAAATGGAGTAAATAATTATCTTACTTGTTTTTATTAATCTTTCTTAAATATATATATATATTGCTCACATTTATTTTGATGTTTAATATTAGAATTGTTTGGGTCTATTTAGGAGTTTGGTGATGTTATCGTGACCAAAAATATGCTGTAGGAACTTAACTCTTGTTTATATCAATTAGCCTGTGAACCTAAAAAAAAAAAGATGCTAGAGAAAATTACCTCTAAATATATTGGGTTTACTCGGGAATAGAAATAAGGATTATAATCTAGAATGCATGAAATGGCAAGCCAACAGGGCATTCAGTGAGGGAAGGGTAAGGGGAGCTTTTGTTAGCAAAAAAGTGATTTACACGAGCTGCTCAGATATAGAGTTCATTGGTTCCAGAGGTTCAAAGCCAGGGTTGTTGTCAATTCACTGATGGAGAAGCTGTTACTGGGCAAGTGTTCTTTCAAGAACGTCTTAATTAAATTACTGCAGTGCTAAAGAATTTCTAGTGATAAACCCCTTATCAAAGCAGGAGATGGGCCGGGCATGGTGGCTCACGCCTGTAATCCTACCACTCTGGGAGGCCGAGACCGGCGGATCGTTTGAGCTCAGGAGTTCGAGACCAGCCTGAGCAAGAGCAAGACCCCGTCTCTACTAAAAATAGAAAGAAATTGGCCAAACAACTAAAAATAGAAAAAATTAGCTGGGCATGGT
>NW_012148086.1:3785908-3788357 GCF_000956105.1 Propithecus coquereli
TTTCCAAGAACATATCAACAAAATTGAGTGAGGACTTACTGTACTATCACCCTAGCCCTCTTTTCATTTACGGCAAGCTGAGAAATGTTTTACTTGAAATGTCAAAGGTTATTTCCTTGTTTTCTGATCTCTTCACTGACTACAAGTCAAATTTAAAGAGGCTCAGAATATTGTTTATTTATTTATTTATTTATTTTGAGACAGAGTCTTACTCTGTTGCCCAGGCTAGAGAGCCATGGCGTCAGCCTAGCTCACAGCAACCTCAAACTCCTGGGCTCAAGCCATCCTCCTGCCTCAGCCTCCAGAGTAGCTGGGACTACAGGCGCACCACCATGCCCAGCTAATTTTTTTTTCTATTTTTAGTTGTCTGGCTCATTTCTTTCTATTTTTAGTAGAGATGGGTGTCTTGCTCTTGCTCAGGCTAGTCTCGAACTCCTGCCCTCAAGCGATCCTCAGCCTCCCAGAGTGCTAGGATTACAGGCTTTAGCACCATGCCCAGCCCAGAATATTGTTTAAGAGGAAATTATAAGCAGGTAGGTCTTTTTTTTTTTTAAGACAGGATCTCACTCTGTTGCCCAGGCTGGAGTGCAATGACCATCATAACTCACAGCAGCCTTCAGCTCCTGGGCTCAAGAGATCCTCCTGCCTCAACCTCCTGAGTAGCTGGGACTATAAGCATTCACCACCATGTCCAGCTAATTTTTTTATTTTTTGTAGAGATGGGATCTTGCTATTGCCCAGGCTGGTCTCAAACTCCTGGGCTCACAAGTGATCCTCCCTCCTCAGACTCCCAAACTGCTAGGATTACAGGTGTGAGCCACCGCACCCGGAGATGCCCACAGATATTGCCATTTTATACACTGTTCTACACCTTAACTTTTTTTTAGTCTAACGTTTAAAATAAATAATATATTTACATTATTCCGAATTGAAATAATATAAAAAGGAGATTGAGAAGTCTTGATCCTAACTGTCTCTATCCACCCCCTTCCTTACCATCAGCAGCACTTGCCTTGGACAGTTCCATTTCATCCGTTGTCCCAGTGTTCGATCCAGTTTAGCATTTGTCCCAGATTTTTCACTTTTTACAGGGTGAAATGATTTTTACTTTTATTAAAAAGCAGGAGGCTGGGCATGGTGGTTCACACCTGTAATCCCAGCACTTTGGGAGGCTGAGGTGGGAAGATTGCTTGAGATCAGGAGTTCAAGACCAGCCTGAACAAGAGAAAGACCCCTATCTCTACAAAAAAAAAATAGAAAAATTAGCTGGGAATGGTGGTGAGCGACTGTAGTCCCAGCTACTCGGGAGGCCGAGCCAGGAGGATCGCTTGAGCCCAGGAGTTTGATGTTGTGAGCTAGGATGACGCCACTGCACTCTAGCCCAGGCAACAGAGCAAGACTCTGTCTCAAAAAAATAAAAATAAAAATAAGCAGGGACTAGTTTACTAGCCCTTCACTTTGTGCTCCCAGCTTGTCATGGTCTAGTATTGTGTTCAACGAACAGAGTTCTCACTTGAACACCTGGTTAAATTTGAAGAAAGAAAAAAAGATTGAAAAACAACTAGCAATAACATCTCTGTGCTTGACCCTTTCCAAATTCAATATAAAACTTCCCTCTCAACTCAGCATGGAGTACACTTGCTGATAAAACAAGTGCACTTGGAATGGCTGGGAACAGCTTGCTCCTTCTGTAGCAGTGGTGGTTGGAGAAGTATTTGAGGCTGCTGTCCAGGATCAGGAATAAGTCACAGGCTAGGGACATGTGAACCATGTACAGACAGAACTCTAAATGTTTTTGATACAGTGATTGTATCACTTATTGTATGGTGGAAATCTATAACTATTTGTTATTTTATAATGCTTTTTTATTTTGCAATAAACCTATTCAGCAACAATAAACTAAGAAGTGTATATCTAATAAAAAATGACTGAATACTAAATTTCCATTTCTATGTGTAACCTGCACAAAATTTTTGTTGACATTTACTATCAGCGCCATATTGAGATCAACAACCATGGGAAAACCAGTAGACACAAATTTGCTATAGAAGTATCTGCATCTACTTCAAAAATTACTTATTACTTTAAATATAATTTGCCCAGAGACAATGATTTAATTCATACAGAAGGCGCATTTATAAATCACTCTGTGAAGCAACTTTTCACTTAAATCAATTGACTATTTTTAATTAATGTCACTCACTTTCAATTCCAAGTTTTCTTATGCCCATACAAAAAGTGAAATGATGGCTATTAACATGTAGACTAACAAAAGAATTTCCAGTTATGCGATGCCAGTGCCATCAGCTGATTCAAGTTGAAAAATCCACTTCATTAGTTCTGGTGGGGTTCAAATTTTTTACTCAATTCTTATAATGAATGTTGAAGATGAAACAATCTGATATTTGAAGTTACTATGAAATTAGTTTAAAAGTCCAAAAATTAAGAT
>NW_012148086.1:3789075-3822285 GCF_000956105.1 Propithecus coquereli
CTCAAGCAATCCTCCTGCCTCAGCCTCCGAGTAGCTGGGACTACAGGCTCACACCACCACACTTGGCTAATTTTTTGGAACTTCTCTCTTGAATCGAATAAATGTATATTCTGTACTGAAGTGCAATAAAATTGAGAGGGCTTACTATTTTGCAGCATCTAAATTTGGTGAAACAGTCAAATAATGACAAGTTATTTGACATTTTGTCTTATAAACATATTTGTCAAAGGAAAGTACTTTGAATTGAAAGCCAAAAGATAGTGACTATGAAAAGATTTGGGCTGAAATGTTTACATATTTCAATTCGAAAAGAATCAGAATTGAGAACTGAGACTATCCTTCATGTAGCAGAACTTTCTCTACTAAGATGCAGCTCTGTAGGAAGAATATTTTCTCAATCAAAAATATCATAATCTTCAGAAGTAAGAGTATTTTTATAATAAAAAGAAAGCAAAAATATTACAATCTGCAGAGAAGAGTCAATCAAAAGCGTTAACAATTTCATATGTGTTAATCACAGAATATAACTTTGAAGAAGACTGCAGGCAATTTTATGAGAAACAATAAAAATAATAAGGCCACATAAAAGTTACATTTCTATCGAAAAAGTTTCATTTTCAGTCTGTTCATTGCTCAAGTGAATAGAATAGGTAATGCATACCCATTGTACAAATTCGAGACAATCCAAGGTTTTCTAAAGAAACAATTTTCCTGTAAAAACATTTGTTGCCAATTTACTTTTAATTTACTTCAACATACTCGGTTGGGGGTGGGGCAAAAATATGAATGTGGATATAAAATAAAGCAAAAGTGTTCATGAGTTGATGATCATTGTAGCTGTGTGATAGGTACATCAGGTTCATTATATTATTTGTTTTACTTTCATATATGCTTAAAATTTTTTATAACAGAAGGTTAAAAAAATCATATGCTGTGTCAGTCAAGGTTCATTCAGTTTCCAAAAAACACACCAGTTATTTGAACAGAGAGAGAGAACTAATATAAAGTATTGTTAACTGGATATAAAGTTTTTAACTACTAAAGGGTAAAAAGAGAACTCTAAGGTGTCATGGAGGTAGCAACTAACAGCTACCTTGAAAAAATAGAAGGAAAATCTTAGAAACCTAGAGGAGCGGCCTTTTAGAGCTGGAACTCAGACCTCTGAGGAGGGTGCAGTTTGCTGTTCGTGAGGGGTTGGGGGCGATGAGGCCGTTTTTGCCAGTGTTGGAAAAACTTGAGTCAGCTGCTGCTACAGAAGGAACTGCTGCTGCCAGAGTGAAGTACTGCTTGGGTGACACTCTGAGAAATAGAAAGCAGCCAGGAAAGAACAAGTCCCTTCAATCTTGCTATTTCACTCTAGTGCCCCTTATTGGCAAAGCCTAGCAGGGAAGCAGAAGGCAAAGCAGAAACGTGGTTTGCAGAGTCCCAGCCCCAGCATCACAAAGCTAAGTACGGAAGGGTGGGTGGTGGGTCCTGCATCCTGACTGACCTCACTTAGGACCAGGCAAGTTCTGGTCATATAAGTAGCTGTCTTGCCACTGCCATGTGCCCTAAATCTCTCCAGAGACATCCACAAAATCATAATAATAATAGAATCATGCACCACATAACGATGCTTCAGTCAACAATGATCCCACATGTACAACCGCGGTCCCGTAATATTATAATGGAACTGCAAAATTCCTATCACCTAATGACATCATAGCCATTCTAGCCATCGGGTAATATCATAGTGCAATGCATTACTCACATGTTTGTGGTGATGCTGGTGTAAACAAACCTACTGCATATTGAAGTACAGCACATACAATTACGTATAGTACATAATACTTGATATGATAAACAACTGTTACTGGCTTACATATTTACTATACTATACTTTTTATCCTTATTTCAGAGTATACTCCTACTTATAAAAAAAAAGTTAGCTGTAAAACAGCCTCAGGAAAGTCCTTCAGGAGGTATTCCGGAGAAGGCATTGCTATCATAGGAGATGACAGCTCCATGCACACGATTGCCCCTAAAGACATTCCAGTGGGACAAGACATGGAAGTGGAAAACAGTGATATTGATGATCCTGACACTGTGTAAGCCCAGGCTGCTGTGTGTGTTTGTGTCTTAGTTTTTAACATAGGAGTTTAAAAAGCAGAAAAAAAAAAATTAAAAATGGAAAAAAGTTTATAGAACAAGGATATAAAAAAGAAAAATATGTGTTTTAAGCTGTGTAGAGTCAAAAAAGTTTTAAAAAATTAAAAAGTTTATGAAGTACGAAAGTTGTAATAAGATCAGGTTAATTTATTAAAGAAAAATTTTTAATAAATTTAGTGTAGCTTAAGTGTACAGCGTTCCTAAAGTCCACAGTAATGTACAATAACATCCGGGGCCTTCACATTCACTCACCACTCACTCACTGTCTCACCCAGAGCAACTCCCAGTCTTGCAAGCTCCATTCATGGTAAGTGCCCTATACGGGTATACCATTTTTAAGTATTTTATGTTGTATTTTTACTGTATCTTTTCTATGTTTAGATACAAAAATACTTACAATTGTATTACAATTGCCTACAGTATTCAGTACAATATCCTGCTGCAGAGGTTTGTAGCCTAGGAGCAATAGAGTATACCATATATTCTAGATGTATATAGTAGGCTATACCATCCAGGTTTGTGTAATAAACTCTATGATGTCCACTCAATGATAAAATTGCCTAATGACATATTTCCCAGAACATATACCTGTCATTAAGCAGCACGGCTAATTTAAAAAAGGAGAATTTGGCTGTCCTTTGCAATGTAGAGTGGCCAAAAGAATTTTTCTGTCTCTTAAAGGCTTTATATTTTGAAGAGCACTGCAGCATTAAAATGGAGTTTAAAACTGAGCACAGGGGCCGGGCGCGGTGGCTCACGCCTGTAATCCTAGCACTCTGGGAGGCCGAGGCGGGCGGATTGTTTGAGCTCAGGAGTTCAAAACCAGCCTGAGCAAGAGCGAGACCCCATCTCTACTAAAAATAGAAAGAAATTAATCAGCCAACTAAAAATATATAGAAAAAATTAGCCGGGCATGGTGGCGCATGCCTGTGATCCCAGCTACTTGGGAGGCTGAGGCAGTAGGATCGCTTGAGCCCAGGAGTTTGAGGTTGCTATGAGCTAGGCTGACGCCACGGCACTCACTCTAGGTTGGGCAAAAGAGTGAGACTCTGTCTCAAAAAAAAAAAAAAACAAAAACTGAGCACAGAGATTAAAAACTCCTGGTATCTCTGTATAGTAATCATTAGTGCTGAGCTCTCAAAGGCTAAAACACTTTATACTATATTGGCAACACTAGTTGCCTCTACAGAGGTAAAACGGATAGCTAGGGACAGGGATGGGAAGAGTCTTTTCACTCCTTTGTACCTTTGTACTTTGTACCTTTTGAAATTATGTACATGTAATTTTGCCCACTCAAAAATTGACTAAATTTTTTCAGAGAAAAGCCATTGTCTTAGGTCAGGTTTCCCAGGAAACAACAGGGATTTGCTTTCAAGAGGTATACCTTGAAATGGTCTTGGGCATGTTATTATAAGAAACTGAAGGAAGCAGGATTAACTAGAGGGAGAAGTTGAACTGCAATGCAGTTAGAGCAAATTGGTATTAATCACACAACAAACTCTGAAGTTGCAATGACCCTTCAGAGTTGTCCCAAATTAAGGCAAAAGAGCTGAGAACTATATCCCACGTACCCACCAGACATTCGAAGTAGGCTGACGAGGGATGTAACCTTGGGCAATACAGCTCCCTTTGGCCAAGTCTAATTCCTGGGGAGAGACTCCTGGGTAATGCTCTGTCAATACTCTCAGGAGCTAAAGGAATAAGTGCCCCAGTCTTGATGTGGGCTCTGGACTGTGCACCATGGCATATACAGTACCAATCGTTCTCAAATTTCAGTGTGCACCAGAATTCCCCGCAGGCCTTGTGGGCCCCACACCCAGTTTCCGATTCTGTAGGTCTGAGGTGGGGGTAAAAATGTGCATTTCTCACAAGTTCCAAGTCATGTTGATGACCACACTTTGAGAACCATTATACTATACATCACTGCTAAGTCCAGCAAAACTGAATAATCTGTCAATGTTTGGTAGTTTATAATTTACAGATGCTAATACCTAAAATTCTCTGGTTAGACTGGTGTTCTTCATGAGCTCATTATATTGCCTTCTTTGTAACCCTAGTTCACTAGAAACCAGACTTTACTCACTAATACACTAGCTTTATAAAATTGTTAGTAGGCCAGGCCTGGTGGCTCATGCCTATAATCTCAGCACTCTGGAAGGCCAAGGTAAGAGGATCACTTGAGCCCAGGAGTTCGAGATCAGCCTGAGAAACGTAGCAAGAGCCCGTCTCTATAAAAAATAGAAAAATTAGCTGGACTTGGTGGCACGTACCTGTAGTCCCAGCTACTTGGGAGGCTGAGGCAGGAGGATCACTTGAGTTCAGAAGTCTGAGCTATGATGAGGCCACTGCACTCCAGCTTGGGCAACAGAGTGAGACCTTGTCTCAAAAAAAAATTGTTAATAGGCAGAGTTTCTCTCTTTACAGATGCCAGAAAACTTCCATCCATTTTTCTCCACTCTGTGTGCCTCAATACCTTTTTCTCATCTCTAAACCGAGTATACAAATCAGTTAAGGGATTACTATTGTCTGTGATGAGAACCAGTTTTTTTCAACCTAACTCCATTTTCATCAAAATCTGAATTGAAGGCTTAGGGGTAGAGAGTGCTAGGTGAGAAAATGATTTTCCTGTTAAGGAAGGAGGTTAATATTTATTGGATATTTCTTATGTGCTAGTACTTTCTCATACACTATTGAATCAACCCTCATTCCAAACCTATAAAATATGTACTGCTTACTTTCAGTGTTACCAATGACAAAACAGGCTTGGTAATATTAAATACCTTGCTCAGATCATACAACTAGCAAGGAGTGCAGATTCAAACTCAGGTCTTTCCACAAACCACTCTGCCTATTTAAGTGGCTTAAAAAATGTGTTAGTATTTTTTTCCTTTCATTTACCAACTGACATTTCAGGGTACTAGGCACCGTATATCAAAAAAAGAATAATGACCTGAAAAAGAGTTCTGTACACTGAGGGAGAAGATAATTCAGCATGATAAGGACTGACGATAGCAGTATATATACTGGTGCTGTAGGTATACAGAGGGCACTTAATCCAAATCAGGATGTCAAGGGAAGGTGTTCTGAAAAGCGTGATGTCTATTTTGACTCTTGAAGGACGATTAAAAGTTATTTAGGGAGAGTTTGAGAAGGAGGATTGTTTCAAACAAGCAAAGGCAAGAAGGAGTTTAGGGTATAGTAAGGGTGATGTGACAAAATATGAAATAAACGAGGGCCAAAAAATGCAGGGCTTTCTATGCCATGCTAAAGATTTGAATTTTGTCCTAAATTTGATGAGGTTCAAGGAAAATATGATCTTTATTTTAAGAAGGAGAAGGTGGAATGAAGGAAGAATGGACAGGACATTAGTTAACTGGCTTTTGCAGTAATCCAGAAGAGAAATGACAAGGCCTAAACTGAAGCAAGGTGACGGACATGGACAGAAAAGCGAGATTTAAGATATTCAGGAAGTAGATGTGGTAAGAGGGATCTGGTCAAATACTAGCTTTCTTTTAGTCCCTTGACAGCAATAAGTCTTTGTCACGTCAGAGGCCTATATACATGCTTTCTTATGTAATACCACACACCTCATCTAAACTACTATTGTGAGGTGAGCAAGTATATGCAAACCTGCCCCCAAAGGCTAAGGGGAGAGGCCTACGAAAGAGGCTGACAAGTGCAATTTATCAGAAAGAAATATTTAATAGGGACTTACAAAGAGAAGCGATGTCTCAGGCACCAGCAAGATAGAGGATCCTCGCACCCACCCTCCAGAAAGTATCCTTTATATAGCAAGCTTTTAGGGTAAAGATAGGTAAGCTGGTCATGCCTCAGACTTTCTTGCCAACTCGTGACCACTGGGGAGGTTAGATAAGCATCTCTATGAGGGGTTATCTGTGCCATAGTCATTGTTTAAAGACCTTGCTGCAGAACACCTTGGCATGCAGGAGTCAAACACTGGTCACCACTCTTTTGTTCACATGTAGGTGTAAAAAAAAAAAAAGAAAAAAGAAGGCATCATCGCTCTTGCCATGCAACATGCTGTTTTCCTACAACTATTTAATACATTCCGTTTCACTCTCTCAAAGCACCCTTTTCTTTTCCTTCAGCACACCTGCACTTCTTAATAATTCACATACAATGTTTCACATACAGTATTTGCCTGTTTACTGCTTTAACATCTGACTCCTGCTGTAGAGGACCCTGAAGGCAGGGACCATGTCTGTCTTGCTAACCATCAAATCCCCAGTATCTAGCACAGCGCCTGCAAACACCAGGCACTCACTGATTTGTTGAAGGAATATCTCACAAGCTCATGCCTTGGTAGACTGGTAATGCCACTCACTAAGGCCAGAAACAAGAGGAAGAGCAGGAAATTAACAATGGCTATTACTCAACCAATTCCAAACTCTTTTACCTAGCTTTCAGGAGTCCATTAACCTGGGCAAATTGCTCCATTCGTTCCAATTTCGCTGGACCCTCCTTCCTAACACTAGTCTATGTCTTCATTCATATTTTTCCAAACTCTTATTTAGAAGCCCGCCCTCTTCCTCTTCTCATATTCAAGTTATCTTTCCTTAAAGACTCACTTCCCCCAAGTTACTTCTAACTCTGAAGTTACAGTACATGTCAGAAGAAAGATCAAACTTTGGGACAGGTATTGCCTGCCTGGTGATAAATTTCTGAAATGCCGGCCTGGGAAAATCCCACCACAAGAGCGAAATCGCTACTAACGCAGGAACCTGTTTCGTTCACTATTGACTCCCCAACACCTAGAACACTGCCTAGCATAGGCAGTGCATCACGTTGCGAAAAGAATACAAGAATTTAAAGCCGGAGTGAGGACAAACATGGGACTGTATCCTGGTTATCTGTCACCTCTCTGATTTCTGGCGAACGACTACGTTTGCCTAAGCCCATTTCCTCAGCTGTGAAATAGAGCTGGTTCTCCCAGAGGGCTCATATTGTCAAGGATGAAATAGAGATGATGATGATATGGCGATTGGCCTCTTTAAATCGTGGAAACATCGTGGACAGAAGAAAAACTATCGCTGGAGAGCCTACTATGTGCCAAATGCGTTGACATACATTCTTTAATTTTCACAACAGCTTCTGGAGGCAGGCAATTCCACTTTGGGGCTTTTTTTTCCTTTCTAGTTAGGAGCTACTCCAAAACTTTTTCCTAATGACGTAAGGATAATAAGCGAACTAAGGGGGCCAACCCGGACCTTGCCCGGGTAGGCGTTGAGGGGACGTCAGGGAAGTCAGTCCGCCAGGAGAGCGGCTGAACATCAGGACCTCCCAATCTTGAAACCCAGCGCCAGCGCGATGCAAAGTCCTGGCTGAGACGAAGAAATCTTCAGAGTCTGTGTGAAAATCCGCCAGGAGAAAAATGTCCAACAGCCTTTACCTTCCCAAACAAGTCTCAGAACTGGGAGAACCAACACCGAGAATGGGCGGGAAAGCCACAGCCGCCTGAAATCCCTCCACCTCATTGGTTAATTCTACTGTCCTTCCCGGCGGCCCGCCTCCCTTGCTCGCGGGCGATGTTCTCATTGGCTCTCTTCCGCCCGGCGTCCGCTCTCACTGGTCCATTGTTCTGTTTGTCGGCTCGGGCGCGTGGAGAGAGGCGGAGAGTGCTTTAGTGCTGGGGCTGAAAGCCCCGCCTCCGCGTGCCGTGTGCAAAAACAAACAGCCGTTAGGGAGGAGGCGCCGGGGGGGCGGAGTCTTTGCTAGAAGGAGGTGCGCGATTGGGCAGCCTCTGGGGTTCAAACCAGCAAGGCAAGCGGACATTGGCCGCCGCGGTGCGAGGCGGGCCTCGGGTATTGTCCGGCTCCGGCGGCGGCGGTCGGTGCTGCAAGAGCGGCAGCGGCGGCGCTGGGCAGCAGTGGGAGGGCGCGCGGCCGAGCGGAGGCAGAGTCGGCGCCGAGACCATGGTGAGGGCGGCCGGGCGGGCCGGGGGCGTGGGCCTTGGGGCAGGGCCTGGGGAGCCGAGCGCGGAGGCCCTGCGTCTGCGCCGCTACCTGTGGAGTCGGGAGTTTGCGGACGTCGGGGCCGTGTCCGGCCGAGCCCCTAGCCGCCCGCCGGGGGGCGCCAGGCCCGGGCCGCGGACCCCGATTTGGGCGTCCCGGTGAGAGCTGGGCCCGGCTGTGTCGAGCGCGAACTGTGTCCGGAGCAGGACAGGTCTGTCCCTACCCGACGCCAGAGACACCGCACTGCCGGTCCGAGAGGAGGAGGACACCGGGATCCAGCGGCCGGGTCTGGCTTGGAAATGTAGAAACAAGTGCTGGTTCTTATCGTGATCGCGATCGCTCTTTGGCACGAATGAGGTCAAACAGGATGCCGCTGTACAAGTTAGAAGTCTTTGGCGATGTTTGGTTACGTAATCTCCGTGGTAGTAAATTTGAGATTTTCTGCGAAAAGGGGCTTGTATTCGTGGTCTTTTGAGCTAGGAAGAATGGTTTTATAGACCAGAACCGCACAGTTTGTTCTAGGTGATTGCATACGTTTGAAATGAACGTCCGTTATCTTCTGACTCCTTTGCAGTTTGCGTTTTTCGTTACACAACAGTATCTTCCTTTGCCCCCGCTAGGGATTTTCAGTCTTATATTATCCATCTTTTTATTCTAAATTTCACATTTAGGGAAGAAACATACGGCTTTTAAAGAATAGAACTTTAGTTCCATTTAAAAGTTGAGGGAAAGGAGAAGGTGCTAAACTGTGTATTGCATCAAAGATTGTAAAGATAGAAATACTTTTATTATGCAATAACATAATGTTATGTCAGTATTTATTTCTACTTTAAGTATCCTGTCGAAAGACAGGTAACTTCAACCAGAGCTGCCTGCTTAAAACTGAACCCCAGGTTGTCATTCCTCATAGGACGGATAGTGTTAGATGATTTGTCTTGTGTTTGATATGACAAGTATGGGATTTAATAGACATAACACCTAACAGTAAATAGATTGGCCAATCAAGAGGACAGAAAGTTTGGTTATTGTAAAATTCTCAGATCTTAGAACTGGAGTAGACCTTATGGATAATTGCATTCAAGCTCTAATTTATGGTTTATTATTATTTTACAGTGCTTTACAGTAAAGTACTTTAACAAACCGAGTTACAGATTACATCTTAATCTGTAAATTGATTTGCTCAGGATGATGATTTTCATGTGATTATTGCTAGTTTTTAAGATGTTTCTCAGTCTCTAGTGATATACTATATATTTATGTCCACTTACCCAGTACCTAAAAATACATAAGCATTAACATAAGCTAAAAATTAGGAGATTTTCAACTTGAGGGAAAGTGAGCCTGTGTCTATTAAATTAATATGAAAGTACCTTGGTATCTAGTTTCCAAGCTTTTCCAAGTGAAGTGTACTCTAGCTTCCTCTCCCTACCCCCTTCTCTTTCTCTCTCTGTCTGTGTGTGTGTGTGTGTGTGTGTGTGTAGTTTTTAAACTAAGAGACTTAACTAATCAGGTTAATACTATTTCAATTAATAGAATAAAAATCTTAATATTGCTTATATTTTGTTTCTAAAAGTTTTTGTTAAGTATAAGAAATATGTTTTATCTGCGTCTCCAAACCTAGGAAATAGTCATTTAATGTAGTGAGGTTTTTAAAACCTGGTTATATGTCTACTTCCTTAAAAAGCAAATAGATAAAACAGCAAATGTGCCAGATTTGAAACAATAAGGATAAAATTGCTTAAGCTGAGTAGTTACTGTATAAATTGGAAAGCCTGGGGAATTTTGCATTTGGTGGCTTTTAGTTAATAACTAGTTCTTATTTCCTAATCCAGTCATAGGGAGATAGACATTAGACTCATGTACCAGTTGAGAGGTGTTTAAATATTTTATACCAGAGCAAACAGAGATGCAGAGGTTTTCTTATTTGAGGAATAAGTGAGAATATCTTGTTAATGGAGCTGACCTCAGAAATCCCAAAGTTATACACTATCTTTATCTTGTATAACAGCATAGTCAGAAATTACTATATTTCTATTATAAATATATCAAAATTATATTTCTATTTATAAGTAGAGAAACCATATTTCTGGCTATATTGTTATACATATGAAGGCACCCTGGTAGAAATCTAGAGAGACTCAGTCTTCCCTGGTAGACTGTCAGTTTGTCTTGCTTAATTATTTAACGTAAGGAAGAATGTTAATTAATTCTTAGATTTTTCTTTCCTGCTTCTATACCTGCCAAAGCTTTACTATTTTTTTTCCCCCCATATGACTTTGGGAGATAGGCATTTAGTCCACTGAGACATGCAATTAGGGGGACTATACAAGTTCGATTTTAGTTTTCATCACTTTTTAAGGAAAGCATTACAGGGGGGATTGCCATTTCAAAGCTTTATGCTCTACTTTGAAAGTATAGACCCTCAAACAGCCAATCCTGTCAACTGATTTTTTTTAACAGCGAAGAAATAATAGGTTTAAATGGTAAAATCAAATGATACAAAAGAGAAAATTAGTTTTCTTAAGTCAGATCCTTAGTATTCCCTCCCTAGAGACAAATAATTTCTCTAGTTTGTGTCACCTCCTAGAAATGTGTGTGTACACACATACTCTATAATACCTAATTTTTACTTAAAAGCTCATTGCACTTTCACATACCTTGCCTTCTTTAGGTAGAAATAGGTTTTGTAAGTTCTATATCAGTACATATGTGTACCTCATTTGTTACAATGGCTGCGTAATACTCCATTTCATTTACATACCATGATTTATTTAACCATTCTGTTAGCGGACATTAAGATTATTTAAGAAATACTGATTTTCCAGCAGTTCAAAGTATTTGTTTAACTCCCTAAGAGTTTGAAGGCCCTTTTTATGTGTGGTAAAATATATATAACATAAAATTTACCATTTTAACAATTTTTAAGTGTACAGTTCAATGGCATTAAGTACATTCATATTGTGCAACCATCACTGCTATGTATCTCTAGAACTTTCATCTTCCCAAACGGAAATTCTAGTATTAAACAGTAACTCTCCATTTTCCTCTTCCCTAGCCCCTGGCAACTGCAATTCTACTTTTTATCTATGAATTTTAACTATTCTAGGGACCTCATATAAGTGGTGTCATAGAGTATTTGTCTTTTTATGACTGGCTTATTTCACTAAGCATAATGTCCTCAAGGTTCATCCATGTTGTAGCCTGTGTCAGAATTTCCTTTTTTAAACTGAACACTGTGCCATTGTATGTATATACCTCATTCGTTTATCCATACATCCATCAATGGATACTTGGGTTGTTTTCACCTTTTGGCTGTTATGAATAATGCTGCTATAACATGGGTGTACCAATATCTGCTTAAGTCAGTTCAGTTTGGGGAATATATACCTAGAAGTGGAATTGCTGGATCATATGGCAATTCTGTTTAATTTTTTGAGGACTTTTTTTTTGTAAAATGCTTTCTAAGAGCTAAGTTCTAAACATTTCTGTGGAAGGCAATATATGTTATGTTGACATTTTAAAAAATTAATTATGAAATATTTCAGGCATGCATAATAAGTTATATTGACTTACAAGATTCTTCAATTTGAAAATTGAGAAATACGTTCAAATTTTCAGAAATCTCATTTTAAGTGGGTATTTAAATTTCGATCTCTTTTTATGTAAATTATAAAAGGTGATATATCCCATGTATATTAACAGTTGAGGAAGGAGATCACCTAGATATTTTTAACTATTTAAACTACAAGAAATTTTGTTTCTAAATATTTTTGAAGTAGCAGTTCAACTCTTCATTCAAAACTTTTTTTCACCTAGGCTGGAGGCAAAGCTGGAAAGGACAGTGGGAAGGCCAAGGCTAAGGCAGTGTCTCGCTCACAGAGAGCTGGGCTACAGGTAAGTGAATCCATGCTGTCCTAGTTCGTTATTTTCTTTACTATTGCAATTCATGACCTATAAATGTTTCATCAGTTACAAAAATGTACTTGTATTACTAAGACCTTTAATGAAATTAATTGGTCAAGGCTTAAATCTTAGTTATCTAAATGTGTATTCTCTTCCTCTAAACAAGAACAAGTTATAAAAAGGTCTTAGGCCAGGCACAGTAGCACACACCTGTAATCCCAGTGCTTTGGGAGGATCACTTGGGGCCAAGAGTTTGAGACCAGCCTAGGCAACAATCGAGATCCTGTCTCTACAAAAAAGTTTTAAAAATTAGCCAGGCGTGTGGTGGCATAGCCCTGTAGTCCTAACTTCTGGGAAGCGGGGAGATTACTTGAGCCAGTAGTTCAAGGTTACAGTGAGCTGTGATCATGCCACTGCACTCAGCCTGGGTGATAGAGTGAGACCCTGTTTCAGAAAAAGGAGTCTTAATGAACTTGGTAATTTTGTTCTGTTAAAATCTATTATTTTAAGATTGTAATTATGTTCCTGGTTCTTTAATAAATTGTATCATATTGAGGTGGGTATGCTATCGTTTTTCTTTTGAAGGTGTTTATAGTAATACATTAACTGTCAGGATGAGATATAATTTGGGGGGACAGTACTGAACTATCCATTCATCCTCTGAATATTTTCCTAATACCCTCAGTTTTAGACCGAGCAATATACTCAAAACCACTAAAATATTTTCAAACTTCATATATTTGAACTGTTGCAGTTTTAATCCACGAACTCAAAATTTTCTGGATAAGAATTATTCCCTACCTATAAGAAACACTTAAGCAAGAAATTTGGAAGGCCAAACTGTAAGGTTTGGATTTTATCATCTTGGTGCTGTGGTGAACCATTGGGAGTTTGAGCAAGAGAATGACATGATCCAGATGATACTGAAGGAAGTGTGGGATATTATACTTGATGCACACATTGTCTTTTAGCGTGTCATGTAAATTCTCAATTAGAGTTTATTTGAAACATACTTAATTTGAAGTGGGAAATGGAAGGCAGATGGGGGTTATTGAAGTGGTGTAGGAATAAGGTAACATATTTAGAGTGGGATGGGAAGGAATAGAAAACGTGTGTACAGAAAATGGGTGAAGAGGTAATAGGGTTGAGAGGAAGTCAAAGTTTTCGCCTAGGCTTAGAACCTAAGGAACAGGAGTTTGTGGTAGGCGCAAGTTAAGAGGTAAATTTAAGTGGAGTCATTTTGAAGTTCACTAAAACATACATATGAAAATGTCCAGAAGTTGGAAACGAGTTCACATTTCTAAGGTGATAGAATTAGAAATTTTAGACCATGTATGTAAAAGTGATAGTTCATGCTATGGATCAGTTTCCTAACCTAAGAGAATGAAAAAGGAACACAAGGACATTGGTGGACCCCTCAGAAACACACGGTTTTTGAAAGAAAGAGAGAGAGAAAGAGGGAAGGGGAGGGAGGGAGGGAGTAGTCAGAGATAGTATGAGAACTCTGTGTAGTCTCTGAAGCCTAAGAAGAAATGTTTTTGAGGTCCTACTGTGTGCCAGACGACATACTAGGCGCTAAGGATGCAAAGGGAAGGAAGGCATGGATCCTGCTTTTGAGAAGCTCATAGTCACTTAAAGAATAAGTGTAAATGCAAAAAAAATAAAATAAAATGCTCTTTCTCCTTCAGGATGAGATCTAGAAGGCTAATAGATTTAATAATTAAAATGTCACTGCTGGCCTTCAAAGATAGTGTTTAACAGAAGGGAAATTTGTGTTGGGAGAAATGGGTGACAAGAAAGTAAGGATTTCAGGATTTGGTTTAAATTTTGCCTTTGGAAAGGTGATAGCTAGACTGTAACTGGAAGCAGTTATCATAGACGTGTGGAGAAGTTTTCAGTGAAGTCTGCAGAAGGAAAGCCAGTGGAAAGGAAGTAATTGGAGGTATTGAAATAATGGGGCAGTGAAGGGGTGAGGAAGGTCTGTAAGAAAGTTGATTGGGACAGTTAAGGGCACAGACAAGTGGGATTAGAATACTTTGGAAATGAGAAAGTGCCCTTGTTCTCAGAAAGTAGAAAGTCACAATGAGAGAATGGTACTGATTTTTCTTAGCTATCAGGTCACCTCTTAAAACTGAGTAAAGAACAGAGGTAGGGTGCAACGAAGGTAGTGAAGGTTCCAGGTCTCATGTGGCTATTATGTAAAGGAATAAACTAGGTATGAATTCCATGACTGGGCCACGTTGAATGTGCAGTTGATGACAGCACAGCATAGTTTCTCTTCATTTTGCGATGAAACTCTCCATATTATGCAAAAGGTAAAGATTTGGGACTGATTACCAGAACATATACACAGGTGTTAGGAACTGTTAATTGCCAGATAGGTTTGACTTCAAAATGTGCTTTACCCATATTGTTCAGCCTTTGATTACACTCCATGCAATGATGAGACTCTGTATTGCTTCCCACTAAAACACCTGTCTTTCAGTTTCCTGTGGGCCGCATCCACAGACACTTGAAGACTCGCACCACAAGCCACGGAAGGGTGGGTGCCACTGCTGCCGTGTATAGTGCCGCGATTCTGGAGTACCTCACTGCTGAGGTTTGTGGGGAATGTCTGTCATATGTGGAAATCCAAAACGTTCACTAGTCTAAGTGACTGAAACTCATGGAATATAGTTCAAAAAAAATACATGCTTGTTGGTTTCTTTAAGAGCAGTTTTAGATGCATCTTGTCAGCCTATTTACCAGTGCCAATGTCAAAAGGAACTTTGGTATACTTGTTTTTAAAGTTAAGCAAGGGCCAACAATCCGTATTTTTAAGTGACCTCACAAAGGAGTATAAAATACTGTACTACTAATTTAAGTGAACGCTGGTGTATATAATCAATAGGCAATATTTGTGAAGTTACAGCACAACCTCTTAGTTTATGAAGATTTGGGGCCAGGCATAGTGGCTCATGCCTGTAATCCCAGCACTGGAAGGCTGAGGCAGGAGGATGACTTGAGCCTAAGAGTTCAAGACCAGCCTGGGCAACATAGCAAGACGTTATCACTAAAAAAAAACAATTAAAAATTAGCTGGGCGCAGCGGTGCCTATAGTCCTAGCTACTGGGGAGGCTGAGGCGAGAGGATCGCTTTGAGCCCAGGAATTTGAGGCTGCAGTGAACTATGATCACACTGCTGTACTCCAGCTTGGGTAACAGAGCGAAAGGTTTGCCAGTGTGATGTGTAAAAATCACATATATTATGATATCAGAGGTGAACAACCTAATCTTTCTGGTTCTCTGCACGGTTGTACATACGAAATGCTGTATCTTACTCAGTTTGACGTTTCAGGAAGATAAGTTAATTAGGCAAGAGTTCTTAATTCTTGGGTCATGGACTGCCACTTTTTCTATCCCTAACCCCCTCCTAAAGAAGATTCATTGGAAATCATGGAACACCTTCAACTATGTTCAAGGCTGGGGAAGTAATTTGAGTAGCAAGCAAATCAGGTGGTAGAGACAGCTAATCTGGTAGAAACAGAAGGAAGCTTCTTACTTGGGGAAGATGTGGTTGGGAGCTGGGCTGAGGAATTTAGGTTTAACCTGTGCGATGGTTATTATTGCTGTCATTTCATTAAGCTCACCAAGTCATCTGTGTCCCACTGGAGATTTAACATTGAATTCCAGGTAGTTTCAGCTTTGCTGTGTCATGAGCAAGGGGTTTTGTGTGGGTACTGTGATACTAGTTGAGAACCTCATTCTCAGTCTTAACATCAGTTTTTACTTGTTTACCTGTAGACTCTTTAAGAAAGGTGTACATTTTGTTCACTAATGTTGAAGCATGGTATTCTGGTTCATAATGTTCAAGTCCCATCTAAGCTCCCATTTTCTTTATCCTTAGGAACATTGGTTAAAGTTTTTTAGGTTAAGAGTAGACAACACATATATAAGCAGTCAACATATTTTCCAAATATTTAAATTTGGAGTTTTAGTCATTTGGTAGAGGTAAAATACTGAAATCTAATCCAAGAGTTTAGGTGAGGGGTGATCACTTTTCAACCTTGGCTTTGCACTGAAATCTCTTGGTGCAGGGCCTCCTCCCAGACCAGTCAGAGTACCCAGGGAGAATGGAGTAGAGTACAGGTGGTTTTAAAAGTTCAACAGTTGATTCTGATGTACACCCAGGCTTACACTGCTCTATTTTAAATGAGGAGGCTCTGTGGAGTTTTTTAAAATTACTTCCATCAAAGGTTTAATAAGGTCGGTATAGTTTATGGAGGCAAAAACAAACCAAAAAAAATGCAGTTTTATGGCCGGCCAGGACTTTGAAATTCCTCTAGTTGAAAATCCCATTATAGAATAAAAGGCTTCTAGCTTACTGCCTGTGTATTATAGGGCCCACTGATGTTAAAAACTGTGAATAAAAGATTATATTAAATTACATTTTAAAATTTTTCTACAAATGTTAAGAAATAAATTCCAGCCATTAAGTGCTGTGCAAAAAACAGACTACATGGATATATTAAAATATATGACTTTTCTGAATGTGTTCATATTTAGAATCTTGGCTGAGGGGTAATATTCCTTGTCTTTATTTTTAATTTCTTTTTATTTAGAAGCAGGTTTTTGCTCAAGTTTCTGTGTTGCAGAGAATGAATATAAAAGGGGTCATATGAAGTAATGAGAGTTTTTTATGAAAGTATAGAAATACAAGAAAGAAAAATAATATATTTTGTGTGTTGTATGTACAGATGCTAGAGTGATCTTTTTAGCTATAAGTGGGAGTCTGCACTGAATCCTTAAACATCTTGTCTTTCATTTGCTGTGTTATCTCACGGATGCTTTGTAGGTGTTGGAGCTGGCAGGTAATGCTTCCAAGGATCTCAAAGTAAAGCGTATTACTCCACGTCACTTGCAGCTTGCAATCCGTGGTGATGAAGAATTGGATTCTCTTATCAAGGCCACCATAGCTGGGGGTGGTATGTATTATTACTTAAGCCTAGATTGTTATTGGTCTTTCTAACCAATACATCAATCATTCAGATCAATGATCCAGTGCATTTGGTTTTGGTTTTTAGGTTTTTTGCTCCTGCCTCCTCCTCCTCCTCCTCCTCTATTTTCAATCCAGTGCATTTGAATGGCTAAGCAGAAAGCATATTAACTTTAATTTCATAGGTGTCAAGTCTACTATAATTCTAGGCTTCTTTTCGTAATGATCTGAATAAATATTTCTTTTCCTTGTGGCCATACATAATCCTATTTTTTTACTTTAGCCAATTCTTTGTCTAAATTCTATGTGACACTTAAAGCCTGATGTTTAAAATATTTCCCATGCCTTTTAAACTATGTTTGAAGAATGACCTTGAGAAATTGCTTAACATAATACCCTTGAAAGGGCTGAAATAATCAAAATGGATCAGGATCAGTGAAGGTGAGAGGTAAGTTGGTGGTTCTTAATCTTTTTTGGAGAACTTCATGAAAGCTGTGGTTACTGTTCTCTAAAAATGCACATAAACTCACACAAGTTTACATACAGTTTTAGCGGGGTTCACAGATCCCTGGGGATACCCTGTGGTATAATACTTTAGGATCAGAATGTGAAAAGAGACTTAAGTAAATTCCATTTCTGTAATTGCTCTTTTTGCTTGAGGCACTAAAATGTTACGATGTAGTCTGCTGAAGTTTTTAATAATAACTTTTTTTAATTTTATTCTAGGTGTCATCCCTCACATCCACAAATCTCTGATTGGAAAGAAGGGACAGCAGAAAACTGCTTAGGGGGTTGCTTTGACCAACCCTCTTCCTCCCCGTCATTGTACTGTAACTGGGACAGAAGAAATAATGGGGATATGTGGAATTTTTAAAAACAGTTAAATGGAAAAGCATAGACAATTACTGTAGACATAAAAGAAACATTTGTATGTTCTTAGACTCAAAGTTTGATAAAAATACCTTTTCATGTGGTAACAGTTGTGTGTTGATTGGCCAGGTTTCTCGTGTGTTTTATACAAAAATGGAATTGATAAACCATTTTTTACAAAATTAATTGTCTCAAAACTGTTCTGTTCATATGTATTGGAAATATTTTGCTCAGACTTTGAAATTTTTTAAATTTCAAATTGGTTATTCTGAGTAATCTTAAAACAGAAATTGGGGATATAGCTTTACAATGACTTATGCCATGTTATATTGAATCTTAGACGCTGTTGATCTGTAGCACCATGTTTTACATACCACAAAGAAAAACTGCCAGTTAAACCGTGATACACAACCAGTTATGAGTCACATCCCAATTTCAGAGATGTTAGAATGTGGAAAAGTACGTTTATGACTGAAATGAGGTAGTGGAATTATTTGAATTCTATACTGAGCAACTTTCCATGTGCCAGGCCCTGTACTAAGTCTTCGCTGATCAAGAAATTTCATTACCCCCATTTTATAGCTGTGGAGCCCGAGACTCAAAGATACTAAATGATTTGCCAAAAAACATTCAGCTAATAGAAAATGGCAGAGCTAGAATTCAAACCTAGATCTGGCTGACTCCAGAGCTCAGTCTTAACCTGGAATTGATACTAAATTTATCAAAGTTTGCTGCATTTGGCTTAAAATCCCAACTTTAATGGTCTTTTATTGATACAGTAACAGTACTTTGTACAATGTTTTAAAAATTATTTTTCTTTGTCAATTTCTAAGTGACTGTTGGAAGATATATTAGAAGGTATAAGTTAATGCACTAGTTATTGGTCCATTAGAAAATTCTATTTTTCTGCCTGGAAGTCTTCATTAAAGAAAGAAATTTTTTAATGTTTTACAGTATAACACTATCAAAACTCATTTTTAAAAATGTTTTATTATGGGCATTCTCACAAATACACAAAACTAAAGAGACTAGCATAACGAAGCCCCATGTACCCATCCTGCAGTTGGAATAGCTGTCCTATGGTCAGTCGTCTTTACCTGTGTCCCCACCTTCCCCTACCCCCAGTGGATCATTGAATCCCATTACAAGCATAGCATTTTCATGTCTATATGACCTAAGAGACATACTCAAATATATCTCTAAAGATAGGGCACTTTCTGTAACAACCGTAGCACCGTTGCCTAAGACAGCTAAAATATTTTTAATATCAAATAGCAATCAGTATTCAAATTTCCCTGATTGTCTCATAATTTTGTTTGCGGTTGGTTCATTTGGATGAGACAAAATATATCTTGCATTTAAATATCTCTTATACTTTTTTTTTTTTGAGACAAGAGTCTCACTGTGTTGCCCGGGCTAGAGTGCCGTGGTGTCATCCTAGCTCACAGCAACCTCAAACTCCTGGGCTCAAGCGATCCTTCTGCCTCAGGCTCCCGAGTAGCTGGGACTACAGGCATGCGCCACCATGCCCGGCTAATTTGGCCGATTAATTTCTTTCTATTTTTAGTAGAGACGGTGTCTCGCTCTTGCTCAGGCTGGTTTCGAACTCCTGAGCTCAAACAATCTGCCCGCCTTGGCCTCCCAGAGAGCTAGGATTACAGGCGTGAGCCACCGCGCCCGGGCAAATATCTCTTATACTTTTTAATCTATAAATTTCTCTCCCTTTATTTTTCTTGTAATTTTTTGAGAAACTGAGTTGTTTGTCCTACAGACTTGTCCCTCAGTGTGGATTTTACTCAATGCATCCTAATGGTGTCATTTAAAATTTTTCTGTCTCCTATATTTCCTATAAACTGACAGTGAGATCTTAAGGGCTTTTCTATTTTGCTTTTTCACAAAAATAATTCATAGATGATATTATGTACTTTTATTGTATCACATCAGAGGGCACATAATGCCTATCTCTCATCTTGTGATGTTAAGCTTGATGGTGGGTTTGGATGCTGCCAACCCATGCCATCCATTAATTATAAAGTTCTCTGTCAGCTTTTCCCCTAAAAGTTTTAGCCACCATTCATGATACTTCCCCAGATCTGGAATTCCATTAGGGGTTGCCAACTGGTGATATCCTGTCATCCCTCCTGCATCTATTAGCTGGAATTCTAGAAAGAACTTTTGCCCATCAATTCACAGGACAGGATAAAATAGAAGTATTGCATTCTCTGGACACATATTTCAAAGTTTCTATATTGAGAGGCCCACAGTTTGTCCCTCTGTGAGGTTTTAATAAAGTTTTCAAATACAAAAGCAAAAGAAAAGAAGGCAAAATAATATTTTGACTGAATCACTTGAATAAGGATAATTTTACTCAAGTTTTCTAGGTAATTGCTTCAAATATCTAATTCATTTTAGTAGTATAGTTACTTGACTACATACTGTGTTCCCAGGATTGTACTTTTGTTTTCTAACAGAAAAGTAGAACAACTGTACTCAGCCTAGCTCCCATTCATTGTTAGGATCAATCTCGTTTCATTCGTATCCAACCCTTTCCTCCCACTGAGTTACTTTAAAGCATGTCCCAGCCATATCATTTCATCTATAATATCTTAATATGTATCTTTAAGAGACAGCATTTCTTTTAAAAAAAATTTTATAATTAGAAAAAACAGTCAACTACTATAACATCTGAAAAAGGTTTAAAATCATTCCACACCTGTACTTTAGATAGTACTGCACAGACAAGTGTAACAGTACTCAGCAGATGTCTTTTTTTTTTTTTAAACAGAACTTAAACTGGTAGAATGGTTATGTTTGTGCAGAGTCCAGTAGGCAAACAACAGGAATAAGGTCTTAGGAAGGAAGATTGGCATTTATATGAGAAGTTATGACCAAGGGCCTGAAGAGTATCTGACTCTTCTTTTTTTCCCTTAAAGACAGCTAAGAGCTAAAGGAGTGAGAAGTGAGACACTGGCTTTGGTGCCTATCTGTGGTTGAATTTCTTGTCATGGTTCTTTTCTGACAAAATTTTTATGAAAAATTTCAAATATGCAAAAAAGTTAAAATAGTTATACAGTAAATAATTCTTACACCCACTACCTAGATTCTACAAATAACATTTACTTGTGTTTTATCACGTAAGTCATTTATGGGATGGCCCTTATTTGCCTGCTGTTTTTATCTTTTATTTGTCCTGTTATGTCTTGTAGATCAGACGATGTCATTGTATGTAGGTGACTTCGAGGTTTCGGTGATCTAGTGAAACAAGATTCTGGGATGTATGCTAAGCTAAACCAAGGGACCAAGGAACAGGCTGAATGTGCTGAACAGGGACATTTCCTTTTATATGTATGAATCTGATTTTAAGCAAGATTCTTGATCTGCTTTGGAGGAGATTTGGTTTAAAGTCATTTCAGAGCACATTTTTGTGCATACTAGCATTCTGAATGCATAAAGTGTCCTATTTATGCTTGTCCTTTTGGATAAACCATGTTGCTGTAGTGTCTACCATCCTGAGTGAAGACTTAGCAAGTCTGGGGACCTCCAGGCACTGGAAAGGGTGAGAACGTGGGGGTTGAAGGGGTATAATTAGTGTCCGTTTCTCAGTTTTTATTTCATAAGGGAATCCTGAGTGTGGTAACCTGAAATGTGTAAGTGGAAGACTGCCCCACTCCCATCCCTGGTAAAAATAAGCTTTTCCACAGTCTACCAGTTAACTAGCATTTGTTAAAGTACAAATACACGGTGTTAAATTTGGACTCTTGGCAGCAGGCAGAGTACTGCAGAACATTTTTAAAGGGAGAGAGCCTTTTGCCTTGGGGGCTGTAGATGTACAAGAGAGATTCCAGGAGGAGATGATAGGCAGGATTTTGGTCCCCATGACCTTCCCTCCCCTGGTGTTACACTGCTGAATGTGTTACATTATGGGGTAAAAGGGACTTTGCAGATGTAACCAAAGTTTCTAAAATAGGGATATTATCCTGGATTATCTGGGAGCGTGCCCAGTGTAATCACCTGAACCCTTAAAAATGGAAGAAGCAGCAGGAGTCAAATTCGAAGGACTAAAGATGCCATCACTGGCTTGAAGATAGAGGGGCCCCAGGAAAACCAGGAGAAAGAAATGAATCCTGCCAACAACCAGTGAGCTTGGAAGAGGACCCTGAGGCACAGATGAGAACTGCGGCCATAGCAGATACCTTGGTTTTAGCCAGTGGGACCCTGAGTGTAAAATCAGCCGTGTTGTGTCAGACTTCTGACGTAGAGAAACTGTTTAAAGCCACTAAGTTTTGGTAATTTGTTATAGCAGCAATAGAAAACAAATAGAGGAATATGCACAGGTTTGCAAGCTTCAGGCCCCCAAGGGAGAGAGATTTGTGACTTGGTACAAGTAGAGAGCAGAAGAGAGTTGGGTTTTGTAATTCTTTTGAAGGTGATAGGTAGTTCTGGAGTCTAGCCCACCTGAGTTCAAATCTTTCTTGGCTGTCCCTGGCTGTGTGGCTTCACGACTTCAAGCTTCTGTCTTCATCCCAAAAGTAGAGATAATAGTACCTACCTCTCATACCCTCATCTCTGAATGAGAACGCATGCATGACACTCAGCATAGTGCCGGTTACCCAGAAAGCCCCAAGACCCCCTGAAAGCACTTTGTTTTTCAGTCAGCATTTCTAAGCAGAGACTTTATTACCAGAGGCACAGCAAGAATGTAGGCAGAGTAAACTCAAAATGCAAAATGTGAAAACAGGGGCTCCCAACCCAGTCACTTAGGAGACTTCTGCAGAAAGTACCAGGGTCAATGTTAAGAATCAGGGCTGATAAAGTAATGTGTGAGTCTATTAGAATGTTGAGAGGTAGACCCATGCGTGACATTTTGGAAAGCTGTATGAGGATATCTTCTGTATCCCCAAATTGGAAAGTGTCGCCGTGCAGAGTTTCATGAAACGTTCAAAAAGTTACTGGTAATGTGTGAACTAATAGAGAAAAGATAGCTTTGTTAAAATAGGAGTGCCTGGCTTTGTTCATCTTGTCTCCTAGCTACAAGCACCCGAGATTCAAATGATGCACCTAGAAAACTCAATTACTGTGTATGTTGTGGAACTTTGAAGTGGGTACGTGCAAATTAGTGAAACTAAGACTATGAACTTTTCGCCTGCCAAAGATCTATGGTACTCTGTATGCGATACAAGAGCTCCACGGCCACATCTCTACAGAATGGGCCCTCCCTTCGAGAGCTGGTCTCGAGAGAGCAAAGGGGTCAGCTCCCTAAACAGTAGCTGAGACATTCCTCCCTGGTGGCATGGCCTGGTTTCCTGTTAAGGTGACAGTTGAAGAGTCAAATTTTGCAAGAATTTGTGACTCTCACTTCCAGTTAATGATCACACAAAATCTTCCTTTAAATTTTTTTTAAATCATTTTAATTCTGTAAGTAAACTCTGAAATCATACAGCCACTATACACAGCTAAAATCTCAACAATGGAGGTTAGGCTAGTTTCTTCCCATTTGGCTCAGATTCTTCAGGGAAGCCCAGTTCGGACAGACAGCTCCTTACACGGTCCTCACTTCAGAGAAGATACAGGCCTGCCCGCTCGCCTCCACCTGCTCTTTATTGAGTCCGTTGTTCCTGGATGTTTCCTGTTTTGGGGACTTTTAGGAACTAGCCTCTGCAAATGCTGATAGTTTGTAGCGTTAGGAATGTTGTGTAACACATTAATGTAGATTACAAAGATTAGTTCTTTGGCAATAGTCTAGTCTGGGCTTAGTGTGTACTTTTGAGAATAAGACTGTGTTTCTTTTTAAACTCTTTCTGTAATTAGGACCTTTTGCTGTTTGAGTTGTATTCCTTTCCAGCTTCAACTGTCTGCATTTGTGTATAACAGAAATAATTCACTTTATGGACAGATGAAATTAGGGTTGGTCATTGACGGTGATTGCCACACTTTTTTCACAGATGTTTCATTACCTGGATGAATGTATTACATGATAAAATTGAATTAACAGTAGTCTTCTTCAAAATGACAGAAGAAAACAAGCTAGTTGATTGTCTTGTCAATCTTAAGTTTTAAAATCAAAGAATAGCATACTAATATTAATGGAAATTCTGAGTATATTTATTTAATTGGCATGATTTTTCCATGTATATGCGTGCTTGATCTTTTATTGTATGTAGCTTGTGTTCACATTTTCTGTTGGTAAAGTTGTTCCTAGTTTATATAATGGAATTAAATATATTCTGTGTAAAAAGAGGTGGGCTGGACTAAATAATATCTGGACAATCGCTTTTAGCTTTAAAGAAACTGAGAAAGTGAGTCTCCCATCACTGAAAGTATTCGAGAGAGCTGGCAGCACCTAGGCCACAGTCTGTGCTGGGTGCTCTGTGGAGCCTCAGGCTCCTCTCAATCTTCTATCTCTGCAGCAGGAAGGCAATAACTAGCTTCATTTCACAGATGAAGAAATTCAGGCAGAGGAATATGATTGAACATCCCAGGGTCACATATCTAAAATGGGAAAGCTGAGAATCTGGTCTGTTTAACTCCAAGACTTAGAGTTTGGGGTTTTTTTTCCCTATAGATAGAGAAGATCGCTAAACATTTCTTTGAAAACCTACCAACATGCCTTATGTGGATTTATCTCATTTAATAACCTGAATAAATCTGGGAAATAAATTCCAGCTTCATTTTACAGGCAAAGAAATTCAGATTCAGATATGTTAGATAGCCCAAGCCCAAGGCCACACAGTTCCACTTGGTGGCACAGCTGGAATCTGAACCCCGATCATTCTGACCCCAAGTCCAGGTCAGCGCAAAGAGCTTCATGATATACAAGGGGTCTGCTGCCAGCCTGCAGATGGGCAGCAGCGCTTACAACATTGTTCAGGTTTGCTTGAAGCTGCATATAGAAAATAACGATAAAGCCCTCGTGCTAATGTCTCACATGTAGAGCCAGGAGGCCCTGTGAGCTTAGTTTTTTTGTGCCTATTTTCTGGGCTTTTGCAAAGAATCCATACAATAGGTACATAAGAGATGTACACATATCTCCTGGATGGACAGAAGCCGTGGCTCCCTGTTTAGTGCGGAGCTGGGAAAGCTTGGCACTTGGCGTTCAGTTGACTGTGCTCTAGGGAAAGTGACATCAGTTGGTAGTACCTGAGCACAGGCGTGCTCAGATAGTCTCCAGCCCAGCCCTGCAAGCCCCTCGCGTTCCCAGAATGGCCAGTGGGGCGCTAACATGCTGGGCATCGCCCATAAGCCTGTAGACTCCTAGCTTTCCACCAAGAGTGGCTGTGGGTGTGGAGGCAGCAGTTGAGGAACGCCACCCCTCGGCTTGGCTTGGTGGAGTGCAGCAGCATGACCCTATGCTGCAGTCTGTGTCCTGGCAAAGGCTTGTTCCCGCCTCCCACACATGCCCTGACGCCAGGGACATCAATTCCTCAACCCCATTCGGCTTTTGCTCCCTCTATCCACATTCCTCCTATCTTCTTCCCCAACTGCGAGTACAGCCACATACTGGAAATTTTCATGAGAGTCCAGTTTCAAATATTCTTCCTGGAGCATGAACTATATTCACACATTGCAGAGAGCACGTTCTGACCCTCAGTTCTGACCATTCTTCCTCCAGGTTCACTCTCTATGCTCTTGTGGTCACCTCCTAAGCAGTCTCCAGCTTTAACCCATTCTACTACACACCACTGCCAGACTGTCCCTAAAGTGCGTCCCTTTGGGTTTGTCAAACCTTGCTCCAGTACTTCCAGCACATCCCAGTGCCTGTCTCACCCAGGAGTGTAAGGCCCTGTGCCTGCAGCCGAGGACACATGTCGAAGCTGCTTTCTCTGCTTGGTCCTCCGTCACCGAGTTTGGTTTTCTCCCATAAGTGAATGTGATTTCCTTTCCATCTCTTCCTCTGGTCCTGACGCATTGAAGTCTGCCAAATGCTGTTGCGAGGGGGTTGCTAGTGATACAACAACTGGCTGCCACCCTCAAGAAGCTTACGCCCTAAGTGAAGGGAGGAGAAATGGGGGTGTAGAAGGTTTCCAAGCGCAAGGCTGCGTATTGTGTATGACAAGGCACCAGATGAGTGGTGCTGGTCCCTTCCCACTTCACAGATTGTTCCAGTAACATCTATCAAGATTTCTTTTTAAAGTTGGATGTGGTGGTGCATAGTCCCAGCTACCCGGGAGGCTGAGGCAGGGAGATGCCTTGAATCCAGGAGTTCGAGGCCAGCCTGAGCAACACAGTGAGGCCCCATATCTTAAAAAAAAAAAAAGTTTTTTTTAAAGGTATTTAAAAAGAAAAAGAATGGGCCAGGCTTGGCTTGGTGGCTCACACCTGTAATCCCAGTACTTTGGGAGGCTGAGGGAGGAGGATTGCTTAAGCCAGGAGTTTGAGACCAGCCTGGGCAATGTAGCAAGACCTGGATTTTACAAAAAATGAAAAAATTAGTCAGGCGTGGTAGTGTGTACCTATAGTCCCAGCTGCTGGGGAGCCTGAGGCAGGAGGACCACTTGAACCCAGGAGCTGGAGATTGCAGCGAGCTGTGATTGCACCACTGCACTCCAGCCTGGATGACCTCAGAGTTCTGAGGAGATTGCCACTGAGGGGCTGGGGATGTTCTGGGAGTGAGAAAGAGAAAGGCTTGGAGGAAGGGGGACCGAGCTAAGGGGAAGGAGGGAAGGAGAGACAAAACAAAACAAAACAAAACAAAACATGGAGAGTTGCAGCCAGAGGGGTCAAGGCTTTGCAAGTACCCCAGGACCTGAGGCCTCAGCCCAGAAGGAGGCCCCCAGAGTTGACGCACAGCCTAAAACGGCTGCTGCCAGAGGGCAATGGGGAGCCCTTTAAGATTCACAAGTAAGTTGTTCTTGAGATTACCCCAGTCAGTTCCCATCTTTTTCTTCTTCTTCTTTTTTTTTTTTTTTTTGAGACAGAGTCTCACTGTGTTGCCTGGGCTAGAGTGAGTGCTGTGGCGTCATCCTAGCTCACAGCAACCTCACACTCCTGGGCTCAAGCGATCCTCCTGCCTCAGCCTCCCGAGTAGCTGGGACTACAGGCGTGCCCCACCATGCCCGGCTAATTTTTTATTTCTATTTTTAGTAGAGACGGGGTCTCACTCTTGCTCAGAGCTGGTCTCGAACTCCTGAGCTCAAGCGATCCTCCCGCCTGGGCCTCCCACAGTGCTAGGATTACAGGCGTGAGCCAGCACGCCCGGCCAGTTCCTGTCTTCTGATACCTTCATCCTTCCTTTGGCATGAAGAGAAGAAAATAAAACTTCCTGTTTCGCCAGCCCAGTCCAGAAACGGGCAGTCACATCTACCCACTTTTCTGCAAGGTTGGTGAGCCATCCTCAAGGCCATTGATTTATCATTGCAAGGTCATTGATTCACCCTTCTGCAAGGTCACCGACCCTTCCTTCTACCACACGGCTTACTACGCCAGAATACCTGGTGCTCCGTCTTCTTCCCCGTTGATGCTGGAGAGGGTGCTGCCATGGGAAGGTCCCTACTCCACGCATACAGACATGCCAGATAAAAAGATCAGGAAATTATTGCCAGTGGAAGAAGAGGCAAGCCGCAGTGGTGAGTGGTGCAAAGGAGCTGCAGCCAGAGGCGCAGCGGGAGCTGACAGGACGGCTCACTGGGGAACAGAGTGCGTGGCATCGACGAGGACCAGAGGCCCATTGTGGCAAGGGGCTGGCTGGGCTCAGGACTGGCCATGGAACTAGAAAAGACTTTGTGTCCTTGAAATCAGCCTGGATAAATGACACGAATACCCTAACGGAAAATCGGAGAAGTTTCCTCCCGCCCAGCATCACATTGAGCATCACAGAAAAGAGCCCCCATCCTGAGCCCACACTGGCCTGTGGCATGAGGACCACTGTCCCTCCCCAGCAGCTCAGTGGACATGAAACGTGGGCCGGAAGCAGAAGATCTGCAGGAAGTGAACTAGGCAGACTGAAAACCACGCTGTAAAGGTGTTTCCATGTCCTCGGACATACGGGACTTTAATGGAAAACACCTAACAAAAAAAAAAAATCACAAACCATACAACAAAGCAACCAGTAACCAAAAAAGCGGCAGGATTTGAAAAAGAATTAGAAATGCCAGAAATAAAACATACATGGCCGGGTGCGGTGGCTCACACCTGTAATCTCAGCACTTTGGGAGGCCAGGAATTCAAGACCAGCCTGGGCAACATAGCGTGATTCCCATCTCTACAAAAAATTTAAAAATTTAGCCGGGCGTGGTGGCATGCATCTACAGTCCCAGTTTGTCGGGAGGCTGACTCAGGAGGATCCCTTGAGCCCAGAAGTTCGAGGCTGCAGTGAGCCACGATCACACCGCTGCACTCCAGCCTGGACGACAGAGCAATACTTCGTCTATAAAAAAATAAAGAAGATACAGATATTGAAATTCAGTCCCCGTGGAGCAGGTTGGTAGTAGAGAGGACGAATAAACTGGGAGGCAAACTGAGACAGCCGCCCAGGAAGCAGCGAGTGCGAGGCCCCATCAAGGGGCCGCCTTCGGCTTCCGACTCAGGGAATGCGAGGTGCCCTAGACTCCGCATAGAAGCCCTCGCCCAGCTCTAGGGACCACGCTTTGAGTATCGAGGTTCCAGAGTAGATCATGCACAGCTGCAGGTCGGCAAGCGCGGGAGCAAAGCAGTGGGAAGGAAGGAACAGCTACCCAGAGCCTTGTGTTTGAGTCTGCGGATGCAGCGGTGGAAAGAGTTCAACCAACAGTCTTGCCCTCGGACTTCAACAATCACCTGAGGGATGGTCGAAACACGGGGTGCCTGAACCCCTTTCCTCCCCAACACGCATGTGCTTGCTAGGTCAGGGCTCCCAGGCCTAGGACCCGGGAATCTGCACTTTAAACAAGCATCCCAGGTGATCCTAAATGGACTGTTGGTTAAGAACCCCTGAAAAAGACATGGGCTTGTTCTCTTACAGGAATGGTGAGCAGGTGATTCCTCCTCAGGGAGAACAGTTCTACCATACAAACTCAACTTCCAAGAGGGCTTTAGGGTAGCTGCCTTAATTTCTTGATCCAGAGTGTAAAATTTGGATAAGAGAGGTTAGCTTGCATCCTACTTTTTTTTTTTAATTAAAAAATTTGTTTCAATTAAAAACAAATCATGTAGGTGAGCAAGGTTTACTTTTTTTTTTTTTTTCTGAGACAGAATCTCACTGTGTTGCCCGGGCTAGAGTGAGTGCTGTGGCATCAGCCTAGCTCACAGCAACCTCAAACTCCTGGGCTCAAGCGATCCTCCTGCCTCAGCCTCCTGAGTAGCTGGGACTACAGGCATGCGCCACCATGCCCGGTTAATTTTTTCTATATATATATATATTTTTTTTTTTAGTTGTCCAGATCATTTCTTTCTGTTTTTTAGTAGAGATGGGGTCTTGCTCTTGCTCAGGCTGGTCTCGAACTCCTGACCTTGAGCAATCCACCCACCTCGGCCTCCCAGAGTGCTAGGATTACAGGCATGAGCCACGGTGCCCGGCCAGTGAGCAAGTTTTAAAGGGCCCTGCACTTCTTGGGAGGCTGAGGGAGGAGGATCTATTGAGCTCAGGAGCTCAAGACCAGCCTGGGCAATATAGCAAGACCCCATCGCAAGAAAAAATTAAATAAATAAATAAAGGGCTCCACACCTGAGCTCCCAGCCAACCCCCTCAGCCCTCCTCCCTCTGCTCTGTGGCCAGAGCAGAGGTCCCCAGTGAATCCACCTTTTCCCTTTTCCCAGAACATCACTGACCTCCTGGCCCATCCTGGGGACACCCTGGACCCCAAGCTGGAAATAGCCCTCAGGAGGGCCCAGTAAACCATGGCCCTGCCACAGGATCTGGCACAAGGATGGTCATGTGTGGATGGAGGCCAAGCCAGCAGCGAAGGCACCATAAGAACAGGCTCTGTGTCCCCCACATCCCGGAGTTTTGAACCTCCGAATGAGGTTGGGACTTGTGCTTGGATAGGGGGATGACACGACATGAAGGGATCTGCAGTAGGGTCCAGGGGGATGGGGAAAAGGGATCCAGAAAGAACCCTGGGAAGATCGTTCTGGCTCCTAATGAGTTCTGCCCCACCCGCATGACACACATCCCTAGACGACTAGATCAGGCTGAGAACATGGCTGACCTCAGGAGGAAGACAATATCTTATTTTGTATAGTTTGCCAAGTGCTGGCATGATTTCTCAACTCCTCGACGTTATCTTGCAGCCAGGTTAGTGACCTCTCCATCTCTCCCAAGAGATAATAGGTGGAGGTAGTTGAGAGTCTGGACTTGATTCTCCCTCGAATCCCACGTGCGTCCACCATGTCACTGCCCCACCTGGCTACTGTGTGACTTGAGGGACCCAGGTGGAAAACCTCACAGCCAAAACTACCGTCTAAAATGTCTCATTAACCAGCCTGAGCAACATAGTGAGACCTTCATCTCTACCAAAAAAATAGAAAAGTTAGCTGGGTGCAGTGGCGCACGCCTGTAGTCCCAGCTACTGAGGTGGATGCTGAGGCAGGAGGATCGCTTAAGCCCAGGAGTTTGAGGTTGCTGTGAGCTAGGCTGATGCCACGGCACTCTAGCCCAGGGGACAAAGGAAGATTGTGTCTCAAAAAAAAAAAAAAGAAAACAGCAGGTTAGAGGCTTTAATAGCACATCTTCTAAAAGGTGCTATAAGGGAGCAGTTAATTTTACCCTCATCAAGAAAATTAAGAAAGGCCTTCCCTGAACATGAAGACTACTTTGCTGAGAGTCAGGTTGCTTAATATCTCCATTAATACCTTTTATCTTAGGTGTCTTAATACCTAAGGTAAAAAACTTAGGGAAGGGAATAAAAGCATTTGCCCTTATGGGGAAAGGGAGAAGATAGATTGTTAAATATATAAGTGTACTTTATCTATTTAGTTTTGATTTAGAGACAAGGTCTTGCTCTGCTGCCTGGGCTGGAGTGCAGTGGCATGATCATAGCTCACTGCAGCCTCCAACTCCCAGGCTCAAGTGATCCTCCTGCCTCAGCTTCCAGAGTAGCTGAGACTACAGGCAAGCACCACAACTGGCTAATTTTTTATAAAATTCTTTTTGTGTAGAGATGGGGTCTTGCTATGTTGCCCAGGCTGATCTCAAACTCCTGGCCTCAACAATGCTCCTACCTCCTCCCGAAGTGCTGGGATTAGAGGTGTGAGCCATCCTGCCTGGCCTCCAAATGTACTTCAAACACAGAAACAATTACAGATTGTGTATCCCTTATCCAAAATGCTTGGAACCAGAAGTGTTTTGGATTTCAGATTTTTGTTGGATTTTGGAATATTTTCATATACATAATGAGATATTTTGCGGATGGAACCCAAGGGTAAACATTAAATTCATTTATGTTTTGGGCTGGGTGTGGTGGCATGCACCTATAGTCCCAGCTACTTGGGAGGCTGAGGCAAGAGGATCACTTGAGCCCAGGAGTTAGAGGCTGCAGTAAACTATGATTGAGCCACTGTACTCCAGCCTGGGAGACAGAGTGAGAACCTATCTCTAAAAAAAATAATAATAATTATATATATATATATATATACACACATACACACACACGCACACACTTTATACACATAGCCTAAAGGTAATTTTATATAAAATTTTAAATAACGTGCATGAAACAAAGTTTTGACAGCATTTTGGCTGCAACCAATCACATGAGGTCAGGTGCTAAATTTTCCACTGTGGCATCATGTCAGCACGCTTAAATTTTTAGATTTTGGAGCATTCTGGATTTTGGATTTTCAAATTAGGGATGCTCAACCTGTACTGAAAACAGGCAGTACCAGAGGAAGTAGGTACTGTAATTATACCCACTTTACAGGTGAGGAAACAGAGGCTTAACATAGATCACTGTCCCAAGGTCACTCAGGTGGTAATGGTAAAAGTGGACTCAAATCTAGCCTGACCAGACTTCATCTCAGAGTAGGGAATGGCCTAGAGGCAGCACAACAACCAGTGATGGACCCTATGCCTGAAACCAGGTGCCTGAAGCCCTAGCTGGGCCCAAAGTGGTCACAAACAGTTAAGTCTCCTACCCCTAGACACAGCCTGCCCCTGTGGACTACAGCTGGCGCTGGGGGTTGACTGGTTGTAGACAGAGTTAGAAATTTTGAGAAACCCTAAATACCTACAACTTTCGGGATGTACAATAGTTACTGTTTGCCTAAAGTATTCCCCCAGAATACTGAGATTCAGGAAATTCAGTGGATAGCTGAACAACAGTCATGTTTTCTATGGCAAATTACAGATTGTAAGATTTCAGGCAGATGGGAAACTACAGTCGCAGCTTCCCATTCACGCTGGAAAACACACCCGCTGATGTCCCGGGCCACTTGGCTCAGCTGGTGGGACATGCTTCAGGCCATAACCTAGGTTGTCAAATTAACTAGGGGGTTGCCACCAACGTTTTTTGAGGGGTTGCTTGTTTGGTTTTTTTAAAGAAATAGAATAGAAAATATCACGATGCAATTCACTGGTTAGAGTCATTGCACCTGTTTCAGTTCTGTGTGCGTGGGGATCGGACCAAAGCGAGCATGTTCTACTCTCTGGGGTCACAGCAGACACTATTGCCTAGTCCCGCCCTCTCGTGCGTTCACGGAAAATCAGTTCTATTTCTTCCCAGATCTATTATGAGAGCCATATCTATTTTAAGTGTGTAGTTCAGTTAGCAATTATGTAAACCTGTTATGAAATAAGTGTGAAAAAGTTATTTCTATGAAAAGCAGGTTTGGAAAGAATAGATTAACACAAATTGCTTTTTTAAAAAATGAGGCAACTGTAAAAGATCCGGGGGAAGGTAGCAGACATACGGATTCTACGGTATGAAGGACAAACTAGCACTGCAAGGAACATGGCCTGACAAGACACATGAACAAAATCGAAGAGTATTTTTTAGGTATGAAGAATATGGTTGCTGGTTATGGTGGCCTGCACCTGTAGTCCCAGCTACTCTGGAGGCTGAGGCAGAAGGATTGCATGAGGCTAGGAGTTCTAGGCCAACCTGAGCAACATAGTGACAGTCCATCTCTAAAAAAATTTTAGGCCAGGCACAGTGGTGGCTCACACCCGTTATCCCTGCACTTTAGGAGGCTAAGGCAGGAAGATCGCTTGAGCCCAGGAGTTTGAGGTTGCAGTGAGCCATGATGACACCACTGCACTCTAGCCTGGGCAACACAACAAGACCCTGTCTCAAGAAAAAATAAATAAAATCTTAAACACTTTTAAGAATTAAATAATACACCTGTAATCCTAGCTCTCTGGGAGGCCAAGGCGGGTGGATTGTTTGAGCTCAGGAGTTCGAAACCAGCCTGAGCAAGAGCGAGACCCCATCTC
>NW_012148086.1:3822865-3827630 GCF_000956105.1 Propithecus coquereli
TCACTTAAATATAAAGTGGAAAGGCAAAGACTACATAGTATATGATTCAATTTAAATGAAATGTTCAGAAATGGCAAATCTATAGCGATAGAAGGCAGATTCGAGGCTGGACATGGTGGCTCACACCTGTAATCCTAGCACTCTGGGAGGCTGAGGTAGAAGGATTGCTTGAGCTTCGGAGTTCGAGACCAGCCTGAGCAAGAGCAAGATCCCGTCTCCTACAAAAAAATAGAAAAATTAGCCAGGCGTGGTGGAGTACACCTGTAGTTCCTGCTACCTAGAAGGCCGAGGCAGGAGGATCACTTGGGACTACAGACATGCACCACCATGCCCGGCTAATTTTTTCTATATATATATATTTTTAGTTGTCCAGATCATTTCTTTCTATTTTTTAGTAGAAACGGGGTCTCGTTCTTGCTCAGGCTGGTCTCAAACTCCTGACCTTGAGCGATCCACCAGCCTCGGCCTCCCAGAGTGCTAGGATTACAGGCGTGAGCCACCGCGCCCGGCCCCAATTTCTAGGTTTTGTTTAGGAAAACTGCCTAATAATTAATGAAAGTAATAATGAATGGAAAAGTCTAATTTTAAAATGGACTAACTTTAAAATAGACCAGTTAGATTTTATATTTTGTAGAGACGAGGTCTTGCTATGTCACTCAGGCTGGTCTTGAACTCCTGGGTTCAAGCGATCCTCCCATCTCAGTCTCCCAAAGTGCTGGGATTACAGGCATGAGCCACCACACTCAGCCTATTTTTTTATTGATGCATGAAAGATGTACATAGTTTCAGGTGGAAAAATCTAATTTTTCAGCAATATCTTTGTTTACATTAAGCATTTTTAAGTAAGCCAAATACTATTGATTTATTTTAGAATGTACATTTTGAAATTTTTCATATGTAATACAGATGAAAATAAGTCCTCTCTGCCCACAGCCTTTGAGACTCTACCTGGAGATGCCCACTGTGAAACATTTCTTCCATGCCCTCCCAAGGATACTCTAGGCACATAAAAGCACTGTGGCTGGCGCAGGTAGTCCCAGCTACTCGGAAGGCTGAGGTGGAAGGATTGCTTGAGCCCAGAAGTTCAAGATCAGGCTGGGCAAAATAGTGAGATCCCATCTTAAAAAAAAAAAAGATATATTTAATTTTACTTTTTACAATAAGACTGGCATGTGTTCTATTGCATTTTACTGTTCTTTACTTTGTTTTTTTTCATCTAATAGTCTATCTGAGGCTATTTTAGAGGTGTACTACCTTGATTTTTTTTTCTTTTAGAGATGTACTACCTTGTTTTGTTTTGTTTTTAGAGATGGGGGAAAGGGGGGATCTCACTATGTTGCCCAGGCTGGCCTGGAACTCCTGAGCTCAACAGATCCTTCTGCCTCAGCCTCCCATGCAGCTGGGACTACAGGCACATACCACTGCACCTGGCCTCCCTTGGTCTTTAGACAGCTGCATCCTACTTCATCATGTTGATGATTTTCAGCAGGATTGCAATGCCCCATGGAAGCACTTTGGAAATTTGTGGGCCTCTAGATGTGGATGAGGGTGACACTGGACATCTTATAGTGCATGGGACTGCCCACGTGGCTTTCAAATGTCCAGCCAGATGTTCGTGTACATGAAAAACTCATTTATAATCATTATCTAAGCCTATAACTCCATTTTATGTATAAACACAAAAAAGTTTCGTTTAAGTTTTGGTTGTTAAAAATTTTAACATCCTCGATATTTTCTATGCCTGCAACTGTTGTGTCATCAGAGAGAAGCATGGATTTCATTGTTTGGAATTTTGGTAAGAGGGGTTCATCATTTCTGAAAGTCCAGTGATGTCACCTGAGATACTGAAGACACCTAAAGTGCAGCCCGTGCTTATCTGCAGTCAGAGCAGGTGTGCCTGACCCCATCCCCATCCTCTCCAGTGGCTGCAGGGACTCGAGCATTCACAGAGTAGAACACATGGGGTTTCATTATCAGGGAACGCCTCTTCCTTTCTGTTTAATTTTTCAGTTAGACATTACTGCTCTGTAAAAACTATGTATGTGAGAAAGTCATACCTATAGTTTGAGGTCAGGATAGTAAAGGAATATTGTTATAAAAGGGGGTGTTGAATCTGCAAGGCTACTATCAATCACTACGTTGCTGTAATTTATTTAGCCTGTCCCCAGTGATGACTATTTACATGACTTCCAGTTTCTCAATGCTATTTATTTGCTTTACTTCCCTGAAATTGCATTCATACAGAACCATGGATTCAGGCAAAGCCAGAAAAACTTAAACGTGGACTAGAAAATATAGATAATTCAGAGTTCAAGGTCATAAAGATAACCAATCTGCTTTCCTCTTGCATTGAAAGCAATCCTGCCTTTAAAGCAAATCTACTTTTCACCACTGACATTACTACCCTGAGCCAAGGCCCACCCCTCACTCCTGGATGGTGCAGTCGCCTCCAGAGTCCACTGGTGACGCAGTCTTTCCTCAACAGAGTGCAGTCAAAGTGACCTTTTTAAGAAGTAAGGCAAATGCTGTCACTCCTCTGCTCAAAGTTCTGTAGATGGATGGATCTTACTTGGATTTAAATTCACATAAGGCAACTGGGGGCACAAAAGCATTTATGAGACAGTTGGGAAAATCTGAACAGTGATTTGATAGTTAATGGTGTTAAGAAATCATTATTTAGAGCCAATAGTGGTATTGTGGTTATGTTAAAAATAACATATTCATATCTGTAGAGACAAACTATATACCAGAATTTTTTTATTTTTATAGACAGGGTCTCACTCTGTCGCCCAGGCTGCAATACAGTGGCACGACCATGGCTCACTGCAGTCTTGAACTCCTGGGCTTAAGCAATCCTCCCACCTCCGCCTCCCAAGTATATGGGACTACAGGTGTGAGCCACCAAGGTCAGCAAATTTGACATGACTTGAGCATAAAAAAAGAATGAGTGCAAGTGTTTAACATTTTGAATAAAAATGTGTAAGTCCATAGTGCTAGGAGGGGGGAGGGATTAGATGAATACTCCATTTTTGCAACTACAAAGCGGAATATTTGATTCAGACAAAGGTCATTAATTTGTGCCAAAACAAAACAACCAAGTGAAAAGTCTGGGAAGAGGATCTTTATACAGAGGCAGAGTGTGACCCCTTAGGTTACTTGATCTTCAGAAAAGGTGCAAGATACCTTTCCAGTGGAGCAGTCTGGCAGGCACCACCTTAACTACAAGTTCAAATTTAGCCTCGCTGCTGAATCAGTCTGAGATTTTGCGCCACATGTAGTGAGGCAAGATTAAGTATACACGGCATCACCTATGAAATCTTCTGGCTAAAAATGCTGAATTTAAATCCAGGCACGCTTCTAGGCCTACTGTAATTTCCAGTTTACAGAAGGTACAGCAGCTAGAGGAACGAGTAAATAATACAGAGGAAATAATTAAATAGTTCCAGAATAAGGGACATTCTACAAAGTCACTATCCTGGCTTCTTTAAAAAGTCAATGTCACTTAAATATAAAGTGGAAAGGCAAAGACTACATAGTATATGATTCAATTTAAATGAAATGTTCAGAAATGGCAAATCTATAGCGATAGAAGGCAGATTCGAGGCTGGACATGGTGGCTCACACCTGTAATCCTAGCACTCTGGGAGGCTGAGGTAGAAGGATTGCTTGAGCTTCGGAGTTCGAGACCAGCCTGAGCAAGAGCAAGATCCCGTCTCCTACAAAAAAATAGAAAAATTAGCCAGGCGTGGTGGAGTACACCTGTAGTTCCTGCTACCTAGAAGGCCGAGGCAGGAGGATCACTTGGGACTACAGACATGCACCACCATGCCCGGCTAATTTTTTCTATATATATATATTTTTAGTTGTCCAGATCATTTCTTTCTATTTTTTAGTAGAAACGGGGTCTCGTTCTTGCTCAGGCTGGTCTCAAACTCCTGACCTTGAGCGATCCACCAGCCTCGGCCTCCCAGAGTGCTAGGATTACAGGCGTGAGCCACCGCGCCCGGCCCCAATTTCTAGGTTTTGTTTAGGAAAACTGCCTAATAATTAATGAAAGTAATAATGAATGGAAAAGTCTAATTTTAAAATGGACTAACTTTAAAATAGACCAGTTAGATTTTATATTTTGTAGAGACGAGGTCTTGCTATGTCACTCAGGCTGGTCTTGAACTCCTGGGTTCAAGCGATCCTCCCATCTCAGTCTCCCAAAGTGCTGGGATTACAGGCATGAGCCACCACACTCAGCCTATTTTTTTATTGATGCATGAAAGATGTACATAGTTTCAGGTGGAAAAATCTAATTTTTCAGCAATATCTTTGTTTACATTAAGCATTTTTAAGTAAGCCAAATACTATTGATTTATTTTAGAATGTACATTTTGAAATTTTTCATATGTAATACAGATGAAAATAAGTCCTCTCTGCCCACAGCCTTTGAGACTCTACCTGGAGATGCCCACTGTGAAACATTTCTTCCATGCCCTCCCAAGGATACTCTAGGCACATAAAAGCACTGTGGCTGGCGCAGGTAGTCCCAGCTACTCGGAAGGCTGAGGTGGAAGGATTGCTTGAGCCCAGAAGTTCAAGATCAGGCTGGGCAAAATAGTGAGATCCCATCTTAAAAAAAAAAAAGATATATTTAATTTTACTTTTTACAATAAGACTGGCATGTGTTCTATTGCATTTTACTGTTCTTTACTTTGTTTTTTTTCATCTAATAGTCTATCTGAGGCTATTTTAGAGGTGTACTACCTTGATTTTTTTT
>NW_012148086.1:3827710-3832035 GCF_000956105.1 Propithecus coquereli
AAAAAAAAAAAAAAACTTGTCATGTTTTTAAGGACACACAGATGCTAGAGACTGATGAACACAAAAATCAGAATCATGGTTACCTCTGGTGAGGGAAGAAAACGTATGCAACTGGGGAGGACTCACAAAGGGCTCTTCTAGGGCACTAGCGATACTAGATAGATACACTGGGGCTCTTTGTTTACATGCTTTACAGACTTGCGGCGAGCCCGCCTCCTGGTGTACTATACACACACGTTTTAATCCTCCCTCCCTCCTTGAGTGTGAGGGGACCTAGTGACTTGCTTCTACCAGAATACAGCAAACACGATGGGTTGTCATTTCTGACTCCCATCTTGCATACTTCCATGAAGCAAGTTGTCAGGTTGGCAAGGTCTTTGTGACAAGGGTGACCTCCCATCAAAAGCCCACAAGGAACTGAATCCTGCCAACACCCACAAGAGTGAGCTAGGATGTAGCCCCTTTTTCACCGGAGCCTTGAGACAACTGTGGAAACCCTGACTACAGCCCGTGGGAGACCTTTGAGCAGAGGACCCAGTTGAAACATGCCTCGATTTCTGACCCACAGACACCAAGATGTTGCTTAAAGTCACCGTTTGGGGGTAATCTGTTACACAGCAATAGAAAGCCAATACAATATATTCTGTGTGTTCACAATAAAAACTTTTAAGTTCATAACACTATAAAAATATAAAAACAGGGCTCAGTAGGAGGTCTATATTTAAATTTCACACACAGTTCACTGTGGTATTCCTTGTGAGCCTTTTCTGGTCTAAGCACTGGCCTACACACTGGAATCCAGTTGTGAACAAGCTAGACAAAATCCCTGTTGGAAATTTACACAGTAACAGAACTGTTCCTACATACACCACATGCTAACCACTCTTAAGTACTTCCTATTTGATCCTTACAACTCCACGAAGCAGAGTATCTTATTTACCGTATAAGGTGTGGTTATATATGCATATGGAAAGCTTAGTTCTCGAAGAATGGGCTCAGCAACCCCATTCTCAGCTTGGTAATTGTTTCTTATGGATATCGGTGATTGTCTCCAAACAGTGGAGAAGTGATGGGTTCAGGTGGTTAACTTACCTTTTGTTCAAGCACCTCTTCTTCTATAGGGAAGCCGTTTGGGGCCTTTCTGACCACATCAAATCTTACCACACATGCTGATGACACCATGTGATTGACAGAGTACTGATCTGCCTTAGCCTCAAGTCTGTTAAGGGAGGAACCTGTCTACTTTGGCTCATGTTCATTTTCCCAGTGCTCAGCATGGTGCCTGACATCCGGTATTATGAATACTTGGGCCAGGCCCAGTGACTCACGCCTGTAATCCTAAACACTCTGGGAGGTTCACTTGAGGTCAGGAGTTTGAGACCAGCCTGAGCAAGAGCAAGACACCATCTCTACAAAAAAATGGAAAAATTAGCCAGGCATGGTGGCATTCACCTGTAGTCCCAGCTACTCAGACTGAGGCAGGAGGATCCCTTGAGCTTGAGGTTACAGTGAGCAACGATGACGCCACTGCACTCTAGCCCAGGTGACAGACTGTCTCAAGAAAAAAAAAAGGAAAAAGAAAAAAACCTTGGATGGGCTGGGCATGGTGGCTCACACCTGTAAGCCTAGCACTTTGGGAGGCAGAGGCAGGACTGCTTGATGCCAAGAGTCTGAGACCAGCCCGAGCCAACAGTACGAGACCACATCTCCACAAAAATTAGCCAGGCATGGCAGCACATGGGCCCACAGTCCCACTGCACTCTACCCAGGGCAATACAGACCCTGTCTCCACAAAAAAAAAAATAAATAAAAACACAACACACTGGAATACAGAAGTGGCTGGGCCCATGCATCAGTCATCAGTGCAGAACCACACAGGCAACACCCCAAGTGCCCAAATTAATACTTCACACCTTCAGAACTCCAAACTGTTGGGTCAACTAAGAACCCTGTATGTAACTAGGTCAGCTAAGGTGGGCAGTGTGCAAATGGAGGGTATTCTTAGCTTTTATTTCTAGGTTGTTCTGATAGGTTCCCTTCAGCCTGCACCTGCAATTTCCAGCACAGTACACTTAAACTTTCTAAGAAACCAAGTTTTTAAGGGCCTTGTCTTGACCAGATCTTACAGCTCAGACTAGCCATGTTTGCCTTATGGAGGGGTCTGTGAGACCCTAAATGATCACAAGGTCTCCATAACCAAAGCCAGCTCTATTCCAAAGGTTAACTGGAAACTTAGTAACCTGGCCTTTTAGTCTCACTACCTTTCTTAGAAGCTATACAAATGACCTACATTCTCAAACTGAAATAGCTCCAGATGTCCCAGGAACATGGCCCAAAGACCCTTCCCCAAAGAGCCTAAAGCCCGACACATTTTCTTCAAAGAATGCCAACGTAGTGTTCAAGTTAGGTTTTGTTATTTGAACCATGAAAGATTTTTCAATTGCCATCTCAACAGACACCTCTAAATACACAAAATAGGAACTACTCACAGCTGTTACAGGAGCACTGGTCCAACCTCTAAATCCTGGCTCCTCGTTTTTCCTACCCATGTTTTCACTGTTCCACTCAAAGCCTACCTTGGGATACCCTGATACTGAAACTTCTTGGGTCAGGGAAGTCAAAACAAAATAGTATGTGAAATTAAGCAGACACAGCAAGCTGTCTTAGAACTAAATAACCTGTTGCTGCTTAAATAAGACCTATGTCAATACCCTAAACCCAAACAAGGACAGACAATTGTTTTTTAGTTTTTATTTCATAATCATAAACTTAACTCTGCAATCCAGCTAGATGTGGAGGGGAATAGGAAAATATGGAACCCAAAGAACTGTAGCGAGAGCACAAAGATTACAGGATATTGCGAGCAAATAGGGTAGGGGGTGCTCTCCTGAGCTACAGAAGGAATGGTCTGGTGGTTAAGATAAAACATTTAAGTCAAATTTATTAGAGTTGTCCACAGTCAGCAATGGTGATCTTCTTGCTGGTCTTGCCATTCCTGGACCCAAAGCGCTCCATGGCTTCCACAATATTCATGCCCTCTTTCACCTTGCCAAAGACCACATGCTTGCCATCCAACCACTCAGTCTTGGCAGTGCAGATGAAAAACTGGGAACCGTTTGTGTTGGGTCCAGCATTTGCCATGGACAATATGCCAGGACCTGTATGCTTCAGGATGAAGTTCTCATCATCAAATTTCTCCCCGTAGATAGACTTGCCACCAGTGCCATTATGGCGTGTGAAGTCACCACCCTGTGAACATATAGGAACCTGTCATTTTTGGCAATATAACCAAAAAGCATGCCAAGTCAGCAAGGTTCAAACTTTAAAACCCAAGTCCAAACTGGGTAGAAGGGTTAAATGGAACCAAAATGTTAGAACAACAGCTCAATACATACATCCTGAAACATTCTGGCTCAATCCCCAATTATGGAAGTAACCCAAATAAAAATCCAATTTCATACCTGGCACATAAACCCTGGAATAATTCTGTGAAAGCAGGAACCCTTATAACCAAATCCTTTCTCTCCAGTGCTCAAAGCACGGAAGTTTTCTGTTAAAAAAAAAAAAAAAAAAGTATGTATTCATACACACACATATACACTGTTACTATATATACACATACATACAAGCATATACACACAAACATACTGTTACATTGTTAGAAAATGGAACCAACCTGCTGTCTTTGGAACTTTGTCTGCAAACAGCTGTAAGAGAAAATGATAGTTAATTAACAACATCTGCTTACATATTTTGTTGCTTAGTACCCACGTCTGCATTGGCTTCTGAATCATAAATTCATTTTCTCACTAGAAGAGAATGCTTCTTCAATAATTACTTTGAATCCCAAACAAAAACTGTTTCTGACAGCTTTAAGGTCCAGGTTGGTGACATGAGAACCAAAGATATGCCCAAAATACAGAACCAGTAATGACTTACAGTGAGAGACTTCTAAAAAGTGACTTAGAATTTTTTCTATTACATATGCTGAACAGATATATGGCTTCTCAAATGTACATTACCACCCCCAACTTCAATTGGAACCTAAGGACAAAATTCTAAGGAACAGCAAGTACTGCTGCATAACTAGGGGTAAGTAACTGTTGTTTTAGTCACTTGTAATGAAAATGCTACTACCTCCAATCTGTTAACATAGCTTTATGGATTAGATGAGCAGTCACTTCTTGGTTTCCAGGTCCCTTACCTAGTAGTGGGGTAAAAAATAAAGATTGGTTTCTAGTGCATCTGCTTTGAACCTTTCCTGAATGTACATTATAGCTAGAGATGAACCTTAAATACCACAGGAAAACATTTACAAGCCCTTT
>NW_012148086.1:3832085-3838925 GCF_000956105.1 Propithecus coquereli
TGGAATAATTCTGTGAAAGCAGGAACCCTTATAACCAAATCCTTTCTCTCCAGTGCTCAAAGCACGGAAGTTTTCTGTTAAAAAAAAAAAAAAAAAAGTATGTATTCATACACACACATATACACTGTTACTATATATACACATACATACAAGCATATACACACAAACATACTGTTACATTGTTAGAAAATGGAACCAACCTGCTGTCTTTGGAACTTTGTCTGCAAACAGCTGTAAGAGAAAATGATAGTTAATTAACAACATCTGCTTACATATTTTGTTGCTTAGTACCCACGTCTGCATTGGCTTCTGAATCATAAATTCATTTTCTCACTAGAAGAGAATGCTTCTTCAATAATTACTTTGAATCCCAAACAAAAACTGTTTCTGACAGCTTTAAGGTCCAGGTTGGTGACATGAGAACCAAAGATATGCCCAAAATACAGAACCAGTAATGACTTACAGTGAGAGACTTCTAAAAAGTGACTTAGAATTTTTTCTATTACATATGCTGAACAGATATATGGCTTCTCAAATGTACATTACCACCCCCAACTTCAATTGGAACCTAAGGACAAAATTCTAAGGAACAGCAAGTACTGCTGCATAACTAGGGGTAAGTAACTGTTGTTTTAGTCACTTGTAATGAAAATGCTACTACCTCCAATCTGTTAACATAGCTTTATGGATTAGATGAGCAGTCACTTCTTGGTTTCCAGGTCCCTTACCTAGTAGTGGGGTAAAAAATAAAGATTGGTTTCTAGTGCATCTGCTTTGAACCTTTCCTGAATGTACATTATAGCTAGAGATGAACCTTAAATACCACAGGAAAACATTTACAAGCCCTTTTCATAAAGACAGCTTGTTTAAAAGTAGTATTTTATAAAACATTCCAGAGATGTGACTAAATCAACTATTAACATCCCTGTACATTTTTTCAGGAACATATTTATTTTTTTATTTTGCACCTAAAATACATGGTCTATTTTTAAACATTCACTTTTCTCAGAGCTCTGTAGTCCATATTTCCACAATTACAAGTGACTACTGCTTCCCTAAATAGACTGTCACTAAAGTTAAAGTCCTCATTGGCAGTTCTACATCCATTCTCACCAAAGGACCTATGGGGAAGTCCCGTCTCCTTTTCATTAAGCTCGCTGGCTAACCTGAGACTAACCTGCTGCCCAGCATCAGGCTCAGGCCAAGTTTCCACGAGGGCCCTTGTCAATTATCAGCTCTGACTACAGATAAAAGTGGGGTGTAGACTGATTAGGATGTAATTCTCCAAGTGTTTAGATGCCTACTATGTGCCAGGCACTGTGGACAAAGTAGGCAACAAGGAAACCTCCTGCCCTCACGAAGACTGCAGGAGACGGAAACCTATTTTTGGAATAAGATCCCTAACCATTAGTGGCTTTTTGAGAAGTGGTTTCAGAGAATAACACCTTATTTCACTACACCCTAAGGCCTACCATATTGAGTTAACTGGAATGGAATTCCATGTAATACTTAACTTTTTAAAAGAAACACCAAATTTAGATATTCTGCTGTAATTACTAATTCATTTTTAACTACTCGTTTAACGCCTTCAAACCTAATTAGGTAACCATTGGTAATTCACCTTCGACAGAAAAGGCCTGCCCTGTGGCCAGTCTCGACTTGCCTATCATGTTGTACACGGACAATTGGGAGGGGCTCAAGAGCGCCTCCCCAGCCGGTGCCGTCACTGCGGCGAAAGGCGGCCCTTGGGCACCAGCAAAAGCAATGCCCGTTTTCACATTTCCGCTTGGGGTTGGCGGACGTGGAAGGATGTTTGGGGCTTGGTTCTAAATAAAATTCCCTATTTTAACAAACTGGATGTGCACTCAAGTCACAATCAATCACATCCTCTTAACAACAAATCCTACATCTTTAACACCGCCTCCCAGGATTTACAGAAGATCTAAACTAACGTGGATGGGCTCACACCGCGCCTAGGTCCTTGAGAAAAACCCCAGGCAGGTAGCGCCCCAGCTCAGCGTGCAAAGCACCCTGGTGCCTCCTGACACTTCTCCAGATGGAGCTTCCCGGGAGAGTGGTTATAAATGCTCGCGAGCGCGCTTCTGGCTCCGCTCTGCAGTGCCCAGGACGAGCCAGGGCGGGGCCCAACGGCTCCCAGAGCGCAGGCGGGAGCGCGGCCGCCGAGCACGTGCGCCAGGCAGGGCAAGGCGCGGCCACGTGGGTCCCGCGGGCGGGCGTGGGGTACGGGCCCCCTTCCCCAACGGCCGCGCAGCCGCCCCGCCCGCCTTTGTCAGCCGCCGCCCCAGCTTCCCCCCAACGCCTCGCCGCCTCCCAAAATGGCCCCTCGTCAGGAAATGGCGCCGCCGCCCGCCCGCCCTCGCTCCTCAGGAAGGGTCGGCCAGCGCCCCAGTCCTCTGGGGCGCCGCCGCCGCCCGTCTCTCCCTCCGGCCGCTCCCTGGGCCCAACCCCGGCATGCACCGGTCCGCCCGACCTCAAAGGAGACGCGGCCCAAGGGCTCGCCGTCGACGGCGATATCGAAGAACACGGTGGGGTTGACCATGGTTAGTAGCAGGCAACTCCAGGAAGCAGCAGCGTCTGCAAAGCCGCACGAGCCTCCTCGCCCGCCCTTTTTATAGCAGGTTCAGGCCCCGCCCACAGCCCGGTCTCGCGCCTCAGTCCTGGCCAATCGCGACTGCAGTTCGACCAGAATGACGGTGCCTCTGGCTTATGGGCGGAGGCCAGCGCCGGGAGAGCGGCACGGCGGGCGCGCGTGCGCGCTGACGCGCGGAGGCAGGTTCCCGCCCGCGGGCTCCGTCGCGGTGGCTGCGGCGCGGGGTTCTGGGCGGGACCGCGGCGCGGAGCGAGGGGGATGGGTCGGTGCGGAACCGGGCAATGCGGGAGGACGCGCGCCATGGCGCGCACGCGGGAGGGTGACTGCAACGCGGTGGCTCCTCGGTCCCTGCCCCGCGACGAGGCGTGTCTCCCCATTGCACAGAGGGGGCAACTGAGGTGAACGCAGGCCTCAAGGTCGCACTGCCGGTCAAGGTCGCTCAGGATCCATCGGCCAGACCCTATGCCTCCGCGGGCGGAAATGCAGACGGCGCGTTCCCGGGACCGAAGAGCCCCAGTGCGACCGCATCTTGCCCCGGCGACCTCCGCGCCGGCTCTGGCCAGGCCACGTCAGGGAGGCGAGCTTGCCTTTGAGTATCTCCGTTTTCTCTAACCCGAGGATGGAATACAGGCAGTCCCTCCATCTGAGACAGGTTATGAAATGCTTTCAAAATGCCCTACTTTCCGAAAATATCTTGCATACGCTGCTCGAATTTTCCTAAGGAGGAAGCCGTGAAAACAGGAGCCTGACCAGGGTCTTAACCTGTGAAGACACATTGTGCACATTTTTGCCTTTTTTTTTCCTTAAGTCTGTGCCGCCACCCCCACACACTCACACCCGCTTTCGGAGCAGAATTGAGTTCTGATTTCTGGATGAAAGATAAGCCACAATTTAAAAGTGAATTCCTTCAGGCAAAGACGTTAATAATACGTTCATTAAAATTCACTTATGTGACTCGTCTTTTGTTCAGAAAACCTTGAAAAGGGAATTTATATATCCTGGGCTGCAAGCCGCGATATTCAGGATGTTATTTAATGTCTCTAAAACTCATTTTCTTCATCTGCAAAACCAGGATGGGGTTGGGGTGAGACAAAAATGAGGATTCGTCTGATAGATGAAGTTCAGTGTCTGGCCTCTTGCCATTGCTGATAACATCATGAGCTTACAAGTGCTAGCAATTTAAAGAATTTAAAGAGTATTGTTTTGTTCTCATAACCACCCCATTTTATGGATGTGGAAATTAGGGCTCCAGCTTCTTACTAGAGTAATCCACTTGTGAGTGTTAGCAGAGTCAGAACTGGAAAGTACTTTTTTTGCTCACTCCACATCACCCAGTGCTTTGCAATCTTGAGAAAGTTACTTGTCCTCATGTGACACTGAAAAAAATTACCTAACGCCATCAGGTATAAATTCTCTAACTTCTCACTCCTCCATCCTGAAACTTGGAGCAGTTAGGAACTCCTCCTAAGAAATAAATGAATGCATGAATGCATAATAAAATAAACACATCCTTGTGACTTGTCTTCCCTCTTGAAACTGTTTGAAGCCCTGCCTTCTTTTCACCATCCACATTGTCACGGCAAGGTCCTAGGTCTCTTTACATTAGGGAGTGAGTGTACACTCAAGAATACAAATATCCAAGTGTTTCGTTTGTTAAGGGGGGAGCCAGTGTTGTAGGGTATTGTTTTCTAGCATTATCTGTTGAACTGGACTTCCTAACTGTGAAATATCAGCAGACACAGAACCTCAGGAATGTAGGCCTGTCCATGCCTTATTTGGGTGAATCAGACCAAAAGCAAATCCAAATGAACTCAACAGTGCCCTGATCTGGCTAGCCGGAGGTGTTCTACACCAGCAAGCAGAACTCTGTAACACGACTGTAGTTTTTGTTCATATAACATCTTATAAACAATTGCTTATGTGTCTGAGCAAGAGAGAATGTAACAGGGAAAAAAATCAGGGTATTCAAAAATGATAAAACAGACGACTTTGGAAGAGGGTAACTTGTCTCCTCTGGCCCAAGGCCTAGCTCAGTATTTCTGCTCTGAAAGCTGAATGGAAACTGCTCTTGCTGAGACCATCAGAGACCTCGCAACCCACAAACCCAGGTGCTTTTTGCAGGCCTAATGCTGCCCTGCATCAGGCATGTTTCCTCACCTGCTTGGAAAGCTTCCTTTCCTTAATGGCTTTGACTTTCTGTCCCATTTCTTCTGTGTCTGACCATTTCCCCTTTAACTCACAGATTTCTCCTCTGTCAGAGTTGCACACTTTATCTTGTTTTGTTCCCTTACACACCCTCCAAGATCAACTTCATCCATTCCCATGGCTCAGATTCTCAGATAATTCTAAACCAAGCTCTCCACCCAAGCTCACTCCAGGTGGAGTCTTCCTGCCTACTCCCTCCCCATAGATGAGACCCTTCTCCTTGTCCTCCCTTTCCCTAGGCCTCTTTCCCCAGGCCTCCTCTCCTCCCCTTTTCTCCCCTCTTCTCTTCCTCTCCTTCCTCCTCCCTAGGCCTTCTTTCAATCCCAGGCCTCCGCCACCACCACCAAGCACCTCCCCCCACCCCCACCCCCCACCCCGTGCCACTGCTTGGCCTTTCATAGCAACTTCCTAACCTGTTACTCATCCCCAGTTTCTTCTGGTACTTCCAGACTGGTCATTTTCAAAACCATCTGATTTTGTAACTCCAACGCTAAGCATGGGAGGGGGCTCCTGATCACCCACAGTATAGAATCTAAGCCACCCCTTCACAGTCTGGTCCCAACTTGCTTGTCCAGTCTTGTGGGCTGAACTTTAATGGCCACACTGAATTTCTCATCCTTTCCTCCACTCCCCGCCACCGCCACCGCTGCCGGCTTTTCATGGCTCATGCCTCTGTCCATGTGGTGCCTTCCCTGAAATATCATCCCCGCCTCCACCAGGCAAAGCCCACCCTATAGCCCCTTCTGGGAAGCCTTCCTTAGCTCTCCCAGAGCTGATCTGCCAACTACACCTGTTTCATTTGTGTGTACCGGATCCCTGTACCCTGCTGACATCAGAATTCAGTAAGAGTTTGTTGAATGAATGAGTGAACATATGAATGAGATTAATAGCCCCGCGTGTGAGTGATGAAAGGGCCCTGGAGTGTGTCTCCTCCATGGGGCATGCGAATTAATTCACACGCACTGCCTGCCTCTGAAGCCCTGTCCTGGCTTCCACAGTCCTCCTGCCTCTTGGCAGTCACCCCATGCATGGAAACATCCTAGCCCCACCATCACACCTCTGCTGATACCGTCAGCGTCCTCACTTCCTTCCCCCCGGATCCTTCCCCTCTCCTGGCCAAACTCTGTCCTGGTCCCCCATGTGGCCTTCTAAAGCCAGTCCTTGCCCCAGTGTTACACTTCCTCTCTCCCTTTACTCTCTTCCCCTTTCTCTCCTTCCTGGGAACAGCTCCCCTCGACCCAGACCCACCGGGATCCTCTCTCCATCTGCTGTTCCCTCAAGCCATACCCCGTGGCCACCCTTCTCACAATGAACTCACTAGAGAGAATTGTGCACACTTCTCAATATGTGCAGTCAGACTGCCGCCCCAGCCCAGGCCTCCAGGGACCTCTGATTTACAAACCCAAAGGACTCACTCTTTATGGCCTGTTGGCATTTGACGATACTGGGTTCTTAGCTCTAAGAGGCAGCCAGGTGCTGTATCAGGTAAGAATGTATTGAGTGGCAAGCTGCAGAAAACCCCACCAATAGCGGCTTAGACAGGAGTTTATTTGTCTCATACAATAAAAAATCCAGAGGCAGAGCGCAGCTCAAAGGTGCTCTCAGTAGAATGGGCCTACTGAGTGGTGATCAGAAGTCTGAAAAGCCATATGGAATCACCGAAATTCCCTGGAAGTATGTGAAAGAATTCAGAATGCCTGTTAAATGCAGAAATGGTTGGAGAAAGACAGAAAAGACATTTATATAAATGAGGATTCCATCAAGTATAAAGGTGTTTAGAGGAAGAAACAAAAGAGACCTGCACACTCCACCCAGGGAGGACAGGGAGCACAGGTGAGTGGCAGGAAGGAAAACAGGTGTGTGCAGGCCCCAAGAATAGGGATCTTTCCACGGCAGATGCCCAGGGGTGGCCAAAAGGACCTTGCCTGCAGCTGGGCTAGAGTCTGGCTGTCACACATCTCGGGTTCAGGAGTTGTGATACTTAAGTGAATTTGGGTTTTTAGAGTAATAGCCTATAATTCCAT
>NW_012148086.1:3840226-3851249 GCF_000956105.1 Propithecus coquereli
AAAAAAAAAAAAAAAGAGTTCAAATTTGCGATACTTAGACTCATATGACTTGTAAGCTAAACTTAAAGCCCAGGAAAGAGGTAGGTTTTAGAAGTGTAGCTTTAATAAATTAAGTATCAATTGTCAACATATAATAACCCCTGAACAGTCTTTCTACATAAAAATCTACAGAACACAAAACTGTCACAACAAGTGCCCCAGGGAGCTTGCTCTTTCCATCCGTAAATCCCTCATAACTCTGGATGGCTATCCCTGCTGGCATGTGACATCCTGCAGGTTCGGGTTCAAGTTCTTCTGGCAGACAGGAAGACTAGGGAAGAAGGAAGAAGGAAAAAAGTCACAGATGGGAGCCACCACAGTCTGTCCTGTTTTAAAAGCTTTCCAGGAGCCCCACACAATGGTTACCACTCTTAGCTGCAGGAATCCAGGAAGGTGACTACAGTTGATCCCCCAACAACACAGGTTTGAACTGCGTGGGTCCACTTACACGCAGATTTTCTTCCCCCTTTGCCGCCCTTGAGACAGCAAGACCAACCCCTCCTCTCCTCCTCAGCGACCCAATGTGAGGATGATGAGGATGAAGGCCTTTATGATGACCTACTTCCACTTAATGAATAGTAAATATACTTTCTCTTCCTTGTGATTTTCTTAATAACATTTTCTTTTCTCTAGCCTACTTTATTGTAAGAATACAGTATATAACACATACAACACAAAATATGTTAATCAACCATTTATGTTATTAGTTAGGCTTGTAGTCAACAGTAAGGTATTAGTAGTTATGTTTTGGGGGCCTCAAAAGTTATACATAGATTTTCAACTACACAGAGGGTTGGCATCCCTAACTCCTGCGTTGTTCGAGGGTAAACTGTATTTTATTTGTTATTTTTTTAGAGATGGGGTCTTGCTGTGATGCTCAGGCCGAAGTGCAGTTGCTATTCACAGTTAAGGTCATTGCGCAGTATACCTCCTCTAATTCCTGGGCTCAATCAGCCTTCCTGCCTCAGCCTCCCGAGTAGCTGGGACTATAGCGGGCATCACCCCACCTGGCTGAGAATCAATGGTATTTTGATTGGTCATATGGCCACCCACACCACTCAGAGCCCTGCTAGCAAGGAGGAAGGCAAGAGCAAAGCCCCTGAGGTAGACAGCAGGTGGTGTCTGTACACTTACAACAGCTGACTCAGCAGAAAGGGGAGAGACTGGGAGTCCTGGGCACAACCACAGCCCAGCAGAGCCCAGCACAGGCCTGGGGAGGACCCCACCGATGCCCCAGTGCCCTGGTGGGCCCCGGTTCCAAAGCACCGCCCCCTCACCCACGGTGGTGCTGAGGTTGGGGCTGGGGGCCGGGAGTACCTGCTGAGACCAGCCCTTCATCTTGTGGGTTTTCACACTTTGTCTCCCTCTTGAGCTCTTCACGTGGGGAATTTCCCTAACAGAAAGGGTCACTATGGCCCCCAGAAACAGAAATGAGGCTTAGGATAGAGAACACCGAGTTCTAGAAAGTGTTAGTTGCCATTATCAAGGCCAGTGTTTAATTCTCATGGCAGTCCTTTGAAGTATTGAAAGGACAAGTGGACAATGAAGACACTTATTATCCCTGTTTTCCGCAAGAGGAGACAAGCTCACCAAGGTTAAGTAGCTTGAGCACGATCACACCGCAGCCACGCAGAGGAGCCAGGGCTGACGCGCATTTCCACCTGCCTCTGGGCCTGGTGCTCATCACCACCATGCCACGTCCTTAATTTTATCATGGTAAAGTAGACTCAACATAAAATTTTCCATTTTGACTTTTTGTGTTTTTTTTTGACACAGAATCTCACTCTTTCACCTGCCCAGGATAGAGTGCAGTGGCGTCACCATAGCTCACTGCAACCTCCAACCCCTGGGCTCAAGGGATCCTCCTGCCTCAGCCTCCAGAGTAGCTGGGACTGCAGGCGCGCACCACCACACCCGGCTAATTTTTCTATTTTTGTAGAGACGGGGTCTCGCTCTTGCTCAGGCTGGTCTCAAACTCCTGACCTCAAGAGATCCTCCTGCCTCAGCCTCCCAAAGTACTGGGATTACAGGTGTGAGCCACCTCACCCAGCCATTTTGACCATTTTTAAGTGTGCAGTGTCATTCGGTGGCATTAAGCACATTCAAATTGCTGGGAAACCATCACCACCATCTGTATCCAGAACTCTTTTCATCTTCCCAAACTAAAACTCCACACCCATTAAACACTAACTCTCGATTCCCTTCCCCCAGTTCTTGGCAACCCCCATTCCACTTTCTGTCTCTATGAATTGTACTCCTCTAGGGACCTCACGTAAGGGGAATCAGGCATCCAAGTTGTAGCCTGTGTCAGAATTTCCTTCCTCTTTAAGGCTGGATAATATTCCATTGTAAGTATAAACCACGTTTTGCTTATTCATTCATACATCGATGGACATCTGAGTTGCTTCCACCTTTTGTGCTATTGTGATTAATGCCACTACAAACATTGGTAAGTCCCTGCTTTCGATTCTTTTGGCAGTATACCCAGGAACGGAGTTGCTGGATCAAACCCTACTTCCATGTTCGGTTTTTGAGGACCCACCATGCCGTTTGTTTACCAGGCCCACACCATTTACATTCCCACCAGGAATGCACAGGAGTTCCCATTTCTCCGCATCCTCTCCAATAGTCATTATTCCGTTTTTGGAAAAGAATATATATCATAGCCATCCAAACAGGTATGGAGTAGTAGCTCACTGTGGCTTTGCTTTGCATTTCCCTAATGATCAGTGAAGTTGAGCACCTTTGTGCTTTTGGCCATTTGTATATCTTCTTTGGAGAAAAGTCTGTTCAAGTTCTTTGCCCATTTTTTAATTGGATTGTTTTTTGTCGTTGTTGAGTTTTAGGGATCCCTTACCTATTTTGGATATTAATCCATTATCAGATACATGATTTGCAAATATAGTCTCCCATTCTGTGTGTTGCCTTTTCATTCTGTTGATAGTAGTATCCTGATTGTTTTTTAAGAGTGCACAGGTTGTATTCATTTGTCTGCATCTCATATTCGACTGCATAGGATCTCACGTTTAGCTCTGTTGTGCATTTGGGTCCTGCCACCAAATGTAAGGTCAACATTTTCCATGAGACCCCAGTTCTCCAGGCTCCTGGGGTGATTTTGGCAAAGCGGGCCCCGTGGTGACCACTGTATGGATGATGGGAAACTTGCCCATTCCCCTCAAAGTTCACTGAAAGATCAACTCACAATTAAGGCAGATTAATAAGAGAAAGGTTTATTTACCATGCGCATGGGGAGAGTCACGGAGTGATTACTCAATATCCCAGTGGCATCCAGATATTTTTACACCTGCCTTTTAGAGGGGAGGGGGTAAATGAGGAGTACCGGTGATTCTGTTTACGGCTGACAAATGGCGCTAGAGAGGACAGATGGATGGGGGAGACAGATTGACTTGTAAATTAACCTGAGAGACTGGTATTGTGTTTAAAATGATTTGGGCCAGGTCTGGCTGCATTCTTGATCTTCTTTCCTGCCATATGTTGAGGTAACAGGGAGAGGAAGGAGTCGGTTGCCCCTTTGACGGATCAGTCTGGTTTATGTAGATAGAGGGAAAGCCCCTTCCTGTGCTTTTTGATCTCTAAGGGCCTTAATTCAAAATACCAAGGAGTCATATTTCGAGATGAAATTTCCTGAGCTCTTTCACCTCCTTGGCTTTTGATGCTGAAGGCAGAAGTGCAGCAGGCGTGGATGAGGCAGGAGGGAAAACAGAGGGAGGGGAAGATTCGATCCTCTGCCCAGGCCCAGAGCAAAATGAAATGTGGGGCCCCTCATGCAAAAATTATCAAGAATTTCAAGACAGCAACAGCAAAGCATTAAACCAAGCTCAAGGCCCTTCTGAGCAAGGGGCCTGTGCCAGCCATGCCACGCCAGTCGATCCTGGGAGCCCCAGACAGAGGACAGTGTGCACCCACCCACCCGCTGTTGTCTAAGAGCCATCACCGAGTGTCCGTGGGAAAGACTGGAGGCCAGTCCAGAGAACCAAGAAGCCGATGTGAGGCAGATGCTGGGGCCTGCAGGAGTCTGAGAGTGGAGAAGGAGTACTGAGAGGCCTCCTAACGCAGGGGCCTTGCAGTGAGAGCCCGGGAGTGCCCCAGGGGAGGGACGTGAGTGAGACCAGCCTGGAGGAGTGGGCACATGGGGCCTTTTTGTTCTGCGAGCAAGGAGAAGTGACAGAAACACCACAGGTGTTCCCAGAGGCTACATGATTGCCAGGCAGCAGCCACCTACCGCCGGGAGCAGAATGGGAGCAGAGATAGGTTGCCCTGCCGAGGCGCAGGTGCACAGGGCTGGTTGTGACAAACCCTCTGGACGCTGGGATGCCAGCCCTACTAAAGGAAGCTGTCCACCCTCAAATACTGTGACACCTTTGGTGAGCTGAGTTTCACAGCAAAGTCCAGACCCAGCTCCCTGCAGACCAGATGGTGGACCCCAACACCAGCAGCCTGCGGGATGTGGATTACACAGCTCTCCAGGCCCAAGTGCTGTTTAGTTCGGTCTCCAGCAGTCTTTTACGCACAATGCCTAGCACTTAATGACAAATTAAATGCCTAGCATTTAATTCCTCCTGCCCGGCTGCCTTCAAACTGGGTCGTTGACTTTATCCTGCCTTCAGACTCAAACTGAAACATCAGCTCTTCCCAGGTCTCAAGCTTGCTGGCCTTTGGACTGGAACTCACAGCACCGGCCCTCCTGGGTCTCCAGCTTGCCAATGCACCCTACAGATCTTGGGATTTATCAGCTTCCATAATCATGTGAGCCAATTTCTTACACTAAATCTCTTTTTATGAATGTGTATGTATAAAAAGGTATATATATAGAAGAGTACCCTAATACAGACACCTGAAAAACCAAGATAATGTGACACATCATCCAGAGAAGCAAGAGCCAATCGAAGCGGATCCACAGATGGCCTGCATTATCAGACAGAGACAGTAACCGTGAGAAATGTCCAACAGGATGTAGCGCACGCTGGGGAGGGCACGCATGGGAAGGTGGGGAGCCTGCTTGCCCCTTCCACCATCTGAGGACTCAATGAGAAGTTGCCATATTTGTGAAGGTGCTCATGGGTCTACAGCAGGAGTGAGCCTTAGGAAAGCACAGCTCACATGCCCCTAGAGCTGCTAATGTTCACCCTGGGTTAGGAGTGTGTGTCTGGGTGGTTGGAACATGTTGGGCCAGGATGTTATCTGATGAGACCTGATTCAGAACCAAGAGCCAGCTGACTCTCTGAGCCTTACTTGGAATTCCAGAGGGGCATGTGCCCACAAAAGACCCTGGCCCTCGGGGGCATCCTTCAGGCACAGCTAGCCCTGGGGTGTGGGAGCAGCTGCCTCCTGGCCTGCTGTTTGCTGCTGTCCATGCCAGGCCCTCTGCCCCCCTCCCTCACTCCTTCATTTGATTCATGCATCGGTGTTTGAGCTGTGAGTTCCGTCTTACCTTCTATTTCACTGCCACTCAAAATCCTGAGACAAGACTCACAAACTCAGCAGAAGTCTTTGTGTCCTTCCCTCACCTTGGGCTGGGCCCACAGCCTTGGCCTCCCAGCCACTTCCAGCGCTGTCTAGTCAGGCCCTCATCTGAATCATCACTGATTCTTGGCTGGGGGCGCACTCTGGGCCACAGCTCACACCTCTCTCAGGTGCCCAGTGTAACTCTTCTCTGTTTCAGGCTAGAGCAAAGCCTGGGCCCTCATCCCCAGAGGATCTCTCTCTTCTGCTTTCAGCGGGAATCTCCACCGGTCCCCTCCCTCCTCAGGACTATAGACTTCCACTGGGGACCCAGAGCAGCCATGCCATAGATGAATTCCATAAACCCCACCCCACGGCAAAATAGTTGTTAGGGAGAATAACCCCACTCTGGCAATTAACCATGAAGCATCCCTCTCAGACTGTCAGTGTGGGTGGCCTGGTCGGGCAGGGAGGGAAGGGGCATCCTGCGGCTCCATTTGCCTCCACGTTTCCAAGCCTCTGCTCTTTCAGTAGACATCCACGAGCCCATATACACTTTCCCTTCCTCCCAATCCCGAGGCTGGCAGGCTGAGCTAGAGGGGTACACCCCTCCCAAGTGCCACGCCTGTGCTGAGACTCAGGGTGGGGGTGTGCAGAAATGCAGGGTGTCTAAGGGCTGTGAAATCACCAGAGAGGCAGCGATCATGTGGATGGGACAGCTGCTGTGTGCCAGATCAGCATCCTCGTTCCTTTCCCTGCTGACAGCACCCCAATTCCCTTTGGGGAGCCCCTTGCCCAATACGTGTGTTCTGGGTAGAGCTGACCTTACTCTTAGCTCCAGGATGGGGCAGTTGCTTGATTCTGGCCTGTAAAAATGATGGTGTTTGGCTCGGGATGGGCACAAACTCTTATCTGGCCAATACGAGCCTTCCCCAGGAATTTTGCTGAAAATATTGGGAAAGAGGCTCCCTTTCTCCTGGGATTACTGGATATGGTCCTCACTCCAGGGTGTTCACAAGGCCTCCTCCCTGGCTGGGTTGGAGTGCCAACCTCTCCCAGACTGTGCCAACCTCTCCCAGACTGTGCCACCTCTCCAGGGCTGTGCCAACTCTCCAGGACTGTGCCACCTCTCCAGGGCTGTGCCTTGGCTCTGCCCTCAGTTCTCAGCAGCTGTTCTCTCCTAGGCCTCTCATCTCAGTCTGCCAGGACCAGCTACATAACTTCCAGGCCCAGTGCAAAATGAAAATGTGGGCCCCTTGTTCGAATGTTCTGAAGAATTTCACGACAGCAACAGCAGAGCATTAACCCTGGCGCCGCCCTTCTAAGCGAGGGTCCCATGTGATGGCGTCGGTTGCCTGCCCAAAGCCAGCCCTGCTCACGCCACACATGCAGCTTGAGCTGTAGCTGAGGACCCAAGGGGAATGGCCACCCAGGTCTAGCACTTCTTTGTGGCCCTCTCTTCTCTGGGACCCTGTGCCCCAAGTCCCAACTGCCTGGGCAGCCCTAGATTCAGCCTCTTCTGCACCCCATGGGGCCTCCACCCTAGGGACCCCATTTCCCAGCTCTGTGCTTGGCCGATGGCAGAGGGAGCAATGGGGCCTCCCCAGAGCCCTCGCTTCTCCCAGAGAGCACAGTTCTGGCTGACCAGTGGCTACAAGCTGTTGTTTCCTATGTCCAGTGTTGACAGGAGGGCAGGTTTCACACCAGCTACTCTGTCATGATCAGAACTAGAATCCGAGTGTCTTTGCTAACATTTAGTTTTGTAAGGGATAAGACAGAAAAAGAAAAAAGAAGTAGAATCTGAGTGTCCTGTTTGAAAGATACAGGTTTCTGTACCAGCCCAAAATTTTGGTTATAATCAACAGAGACCAACTTAGCTAGAGTTGGTCTCTGTTGGAAGGCTCTCTAGGAACTCACAAATTCAGTGGGAGGTCAGGAAGTTCAGACTCAGAAAATGGGCAGGAACTAAGGGCACCTACTGTGCGCACAGTACAGGTGGCATTACCCTGAAGACCAGCCCAGGAGGGATAAGCCCCGGACTCCGGCCACCCTACGCCACTGTTCAGCCCCTGACCAGCTGCACCTACAGCACCGCGCTCATAGCACGGGAGCCCAGCCTGCGTGCCTGCTGTGGCTGCCATTGTGGGAAGTCCTAGTCCCAATCCTCGTGCACTGGGGGACCCCTTGTGGGCAGGGGTCCGGGCACGAGGAGCCACACAAGTGGCAAATGTCTTTCTAGACTTACCTGTGCACAGAGCATTTCTGAAAGACCGTACAGGAATCCTTTCTGCTTTCCATCCAGCTACAATGTTTTGTTTTATTTTTCTAAATCAATAAAAATAATTATGAATATCACTTTGTATTTTCATTTTTAATATTTATTTTTATTTTTATTATTTTTTGAGACAGGATCTCACTCTGTCACCCCGGCTAGAGTGCAGTGGCGTCATCATAGCTCACTGCAACCTCAAACTCCTGGGCTCAAGCGATTCTCCTGCCTCAGCCTGCCAAGTAGCTGGGGCTATAGGTGCATATTGCCATGCCTGGCTAATTTTTCTATTTTTAGTAGAGACGGGGTCTTGCTATTGCCTAGGCTGGTCTCGAACTCCTGGCCTCAAGAGATCCTCCCACCTCGGCCTCCCAGAGTGCTAGGATAACAGTTGTGAGCCACTGCGCCCAGCCTATTATTATATTTTGGTGAGATAGGAACTCACCATGTTGCCCAGGCTGGTCTCAAAGTCCTGGGTTCAAATGATCCTCCCACCTCAGCCTCCCAAAGTGCTGGGATCACAGGCGTGAGCCACCGCGCCCAGCGCCCAGCCCCCAGATGCTTTTGCAGCTCTCTGGCCGCTTTGTGTGGGATGTCAGTGAGGGTGTTGACACCAAGGATGTCTCTGTAGAGGGAGGGATGTGCCCCCTCTGCGCTGCTTCTCCTCCCTGCTGCTGGAATGTGGATGGCAGTACTTGACTTCCAGGTGGATGCTGAATGTTGAGGGGCTGGAGCAAAAAGATGACAAGGGCCTGGGTCTCCAGGGATTGTGTGGCTGTAACAATGGCCTGGACTGAGCTGATAGCAGTAGACATCCACGCTGTTGGAGCCAGTGTTGTTCGGTGTTTTCTGCCTTGAAGCCAAAGCTCTTCCTGACTGGAGCCGCACAGGACCACAGAGATTGGAGGAGAAGCAGGAGGATCCTGAGCTCCTGGCTTCCAGCACCTGAGCCAACCTGCTCTTCCAGTTTCTCTTTGCAGAGAAAGCTGCTCTTTTGTGTTCTCCCTTTGCATTTTTCCCAACTCTGCCCACAGGAGCCCAAGGTAAGAACAGCAAGACCATCCTCATTAGCAGTGGAGTTAACTGGGAGGCCCAGGGGTCAACTCACAATGAAGTGTCCCATTCAACTTTGGGCAGTTTGCAACCTGGGTGGAAACGCTGCTTCTGTATAGTAAATACACACTCATGGTACAAAACAAATGAATAAAAAGTTAAAAAAAAAATAAATAAAACAGCACAGCAACGGAAACTCTCCTTCATTCCTGGAGGAAATGCAAATGGTACAGCCACTTTGGAAGACAGTGTGGTGGTTTCTTACAAAACTAAGCATACTCTTACCACACGACTCAGCAATGGTACTCCTTGGTATTTACCCGAATGAGTTGAAAACATGTCCACACAAAAACCTGCACATGATGTTTATAGCAACTTTATTCATAATTGCCAAAACCTGGGACAACCAAGATGTCCTTCTGCAGGTGAGTGGAGAAATACACTGTGGTTCTTCCAGGCAATGGAATATTCTTCAGCACTAAAAAGAAATGAGGAGCTGGGCGTGGTGGTGCACACCTATAGTCCCAGCTACTCAAAAGGCTGAGGCAGGAGGGTCACTTGAGGCCAGGAGTTCAAGACCAGCCTGAGCAAGAGCAAGACCCCATATCTACTAAAAATAGAAAAAATTAGACAGGCGTGTTGGCACGAGCCTATAGTCTTAGCTATTCAGGAGGCTGAGGCAGGAGAATCGCTTGAAGCCAGGAGTTTGAGGCTGCAATGATATGATCATGCCACTACACTCCAGCTTGGGTGACAGAGTGAGACCCCTTCTTTAAATTAAAAAAGAAAAAGAAAAAGAAATGAGCTATCAAACTGTGAAAAGACACAAAGGAATATCAAACACATAATTTTAAGTGAAAGCAACCCATCTGAACAGGCTACATAGTGCATGATTCAAAGTCTATGACATTCTGGATAAGGCAAAATTCTATGGAGAGAGTAAAAAAATGAATGACTGTTAAGTAAGAGTCAGGGGGAGGGAGGGATGAATGGGAATTCAACCTGAAGCAGGATTGCTTCAGCTCAGGAGTTTGAGACCAGCCTGAGCCAAGAGCAAGACCCCGTCTCTACTAAAAACAGAAAAAAATTAGCCAGGTGTGGTGGCACATGCCTGTAGTGCCAGCTACTCGGAGGCTGAGGCAGGAGGATCGCTTGAGCCCAGGAGGTCACAGTGAGCTATGATCGTGCCACTGCACTCCAGCCTAGGCAACAGAGAGAGACCATGTCTCTTAAAAATCCCCCAAACAACAACAACAAAATAAAGCACTTGGGGAGGAGGGAGGCTGTTCTCCTGGTCAGCCAAGTGCCCAGCTGAAAACCAGAGCTATTACCACCAAGGCAGAGGGAGCCAGCAGGAATGGGAGGTGCCTGGCAGTCCTTGCTATGCTGCACTTGAAGGTTCTTCCAACAGTGGCCCCCTGGCCCCGTGCTGGGACCGGGCCTCACTCAGTTACCAATCCTATCACAGCAGACTGGCGAACACTTCCTTAATCAAAGCAGCAAATATTCGCTGGACACCTGTGCGTGTCCCATGCCAGCCCTGCAGGGCACACTTCCTGAGCCAGGGCGTTCCCAGGCCGAGTGGAGATGGTAACTCTCGCACGAGCCGCACGGGAGGCGCTGGCCATGCCGGGTGTGGCTGGTGGGAGCCTTCCGGGCAGACCGTCAGATGCACTCACGGGAAATGGCGCCGCTCCCAGGTGTTCGAGCCGTTCATTCCAGGGTTAATCTCGTCGACAAATACGGTCAGCCGTGGAGAATGTCAGTTTAGCCGGGAAAACAGATGAAAAACAAAGGGTCTCCTCTGGCCAAAAACATTTAATCAGGCTCTAGAACTACTGTCCAAATGACAGGAGACACAGTGATAAAGGAAAAAGTACATCACGCCAGGAGGGGACGCTCAGGGGACATTCTTTAAGTCAACTCCTGAACTGTGTGAAAAGATCAATGTAATGAAAAAATAAAGGACTGTTTTAGATTAAAAGAAACTAAAGAGACACAACAACCAGATGAAAAATGTGAACCTCGACTGGACTCTGGATTGAAAAAAGAAGTTATGATTGGGACATAAGAACATAGTAGATGACAGAGGCTGGGCGCGGTGGCTCACGCCTGTAATCCTAGCACTCTGGGAGGCCGAGGCAGGTGGATCGCTCAAGGTCAGGAGTTCGAGACCAGCCTGAGCAAGAGCGAGACCCC
>NW_012148086.1:3851624-3886601 GCF_000956105.1 Propithecus coquereli
GGACAGGGAGAGATTTGTTAAAGGACACAAAATTACAGTAGACAGAAGGAGCGAGTTCTAGTGTTCTGTATCACTGTAGGATGAGTGTAGTCAACAATAATCTATTACATAGTTTCAAATAGCTAGAAGGAGGATAGCGAATGCTCCCAACACAAAGAAATGATAAATGTTCAAGATGATGGATATGCTGATTACCATGATCTGATCAGTATACATTATATCTATTAAAACACCACTATGTACCTCCTAAATATCTACGATTACTATATATGTCAATTAAAAGGATAAAATAAAATAAATTTAAAAAATAAAGTATACAGAAGGATGTGCATAGGTTATATGCAAATACTATACCATTTTATATAAGAGACTTGAGCATCTGCAAATTTTGGTATCCACAGGGGGTGTTGGAACCAATTCCCCGGAGGGATGGCTGTATTGTTAATTTTCTTAGGTGTGATAATGGTGATGTGATTATACAAGAGAACATTCTTATTTTTCCAAGACGCACGCTGAAGTGTTTACAAATTAAGTATTTATTTTTTCTGCAACTTACTTTATAAGGTTGGCAACAAAAAAAAGTGAGTGTGTATATTCCAAAATATAGATATATGGGGAAAGAGAGAGTGTGTTCAATAAAGCAATGTGGCAAAATGTTAACAATTGGTGAATCTCAAGGCTACGTGGGTGCTCATTGCACTATTTTTTGTTTATTTTAGAGACAGGTCTCGCTATGTTGCCCAGGCTGGCCTTGAACTCCTGGCCTCAAGCGATCCTCTCCATTCGGCTTTCCAGAGTGCCAGGATTATAGATGTGAGCCACCATGCCCAACTAAATAAAAAGCTGGGGCTGGGCTCAGTGTCTCACACTTGTAATCCCAGCACTTTGGGAGGCTGAAGCGAGAGGATCACTTGAAGCCAGGAGTTTGAGACCAGCCAGGGCAACATAGAGAGACCCTGTCTCTACAAAAAAACTTTTTTTTAAAACTAGCTGGGTGTGGTGGTGTGTGCCTGTAGTCCCAGCTAGTTGGGAGGCTGAGGCAGGAGGATCACTTGAGCCCAGGATCTTGAGGCTGCAGTGAGCTAGGCTGACGCCACTGCACTCTAGCCTGGGAGACAGAGTGAGACCCTGTCTCAAAAAATAAATAAATAGATAGATAAAAAGTTGGGAAAAATAATCACCCCACAATTTAATTGATCAGTTACGATGGGAATGTGAAAGGCAGTTCACAGAGTGGATCGAAACTGCAGGAAGAGGCCAACTTATTCTGGAAGCAGAGGGTCCCCTGCTCACCAGCAATGGCATCTCAGCTGAAACATGAACCAGAAGGCAGAAGGGCAGGAATGGGGCAAGGGGGAGGTTGCTGGGAACTGCAGGGTCAGGAATTTGGCTTTTAGCCCAAGGGCAATGGGAGGCCACCTGTACCCCCTCCTCTGATAACTGTCCCCCCTGTCTCGGGCCGTGTTCCTGGCCCTGCTCTAGGTGTGCAGGTGGCCCCAACCCAGCTGAGCCAACCAGGGCCCATCCTTGGAATTTTAAACTTGGAACCAGAAAGAGAATGATCAGTCAGTACCTTGTCTGTGGCGGATCAATGAGAAGTGAGGCTTAGGAGCTCCAGGCCCCAACTACACAGAAGCAGTAGGTCTGAGACCGCAGCTCACAGAGAGGCTGAAAGGTCATCCTGGAGGGATGCCTGCCCATGTCCAGCCACCTGTAGGGCCCTTGGTGGCCCTTTCAGGACTGCTATTTTGAGCCCCTTCCTTCCTAAGCTGGATCAAATTGGTCCCTGTCACTTGCAACCTAATGAGTCTCAGATAATGCACCATGAAAAGATTCACATGGGGGGGGTGACCTGGCCAGAGAAGAGCTGGAGTGCTGGAGGCTGGGGAGGGGTGCCCCTTAATCCCCCCTTCTGGATCATAACTGAGAGGATAAACAGGAAGAGCCTACAGTTAAATTTAAATAAAAATATAAACTTTAAGTGAGGGCCAGTTAACAACAAGATGCAAACCCTAAGATTGACGTACCTAGTTTCAGAAAGGGTGAAATTGATCTCTGGTAACAGGGCCAGCACAGTGATGGCCGTGGGGATGGGGTTCGGTTTGGGAGGGCAGGTACACAGGTGTGCACACTAACCAAAACTCACTGCTCTTCACGTCTGTGCATTCCACTCTAAGAGAATTTTTAAAAAATCAATCAGGCAAGTGGCCAATAACCTCCAATACAAAAAGTAAACTGTAAAAAAAGCAGACAGACAAGAAAAAAGGTGTCAGTGGTCCCTGGGCTGATTAAACACTTCCTCAGTCATGTCTAGAGATTTCTCTGATTGCACTGATGTCCCTGGATTCTCTCTTTGAACCAACCTGGGTCACAGGCCATCCTGAACCAGTCCCTGCGGCAGGCAGGATGGGCTGTCTTTATGGCCACCCAAGCTTGGAAGCTTGAAAGGGTGGCCAGGAGGAGACCTACAGTGGGTGGAGTTAAAGGGGGCTGAGCTGGCAGCACTCCCTGTGGGGGAGGGGCACGGGAGCTGTGGCAGTGGGGGAGGGGAGCTGTCCGCCCACGTGAGTTAGGAGGTATTTCCTCCTCTGCAGTGTTAGGCAGAATTAGAGGACTGATGTCCTTTCTTCTTTAACATTTGGTAGAATTCACCCTCTGGTTCTGGGTTTTTCTTTGTTCGGAAGCTTTTGATGACTAATTATTCTGCCTCTTTGTTATAGGTCTGTTCAGAATTTCTATTTCTTCTTGGGTTAGTTTTGGTCATGTCTTTTCAGAAATTTACCCATTCCATTTTGGTTATCTATTAATGATTTGTTGGCATACAGTTGTTCATAGCACTCTTATTATCCTTATTTCTGTGAGATTGGTACTAACATCCCCACTTTCATTTGATTTTAGTTGTTTTTGTCTTTTTTCCCTTCCATCTAAAGGTTTGTTAAATTTGTCGACAACCTAACTTTTCTTATGTTGATTCTCTATTTGTTTTCTTCCATGCCCCCCTTAATCCTCATTATTTCCTTCCTTCCACTCATTTTGGGTCTAGTTTGCTCTTTTTCTAGTCCCTAGAGGTGTAAAGTTATGTTACTGATCTCTTTTTTTTACTTTTTATTTCATTAGGTTTTTTTTAGAGACAGGGTCTCACCATGTCACCTAGGCTGGAGTTCAGTGGCACAATCATAGCTCACTGCAGCCTCTGACTCCTGGGCTCAAGTGATCCTCCCACCTCAGCCGGCTGAGAGCTGGGATGATAGGCGCACACCACCAGGCCTGGCTATTTTAATTTTTTCATAGAGATGGGATTTCACTATATTGCCCACACCGGTCTTGAACTCCTGGACTGAAGTGATCCTCCTGCCTTGGTCTTCCAAAATGCTGGGATTTGCAGGTGCGAGCCACCATACCCAGCCTCTTGTTTTTAATGTATTTACATCTATAAATTTCTCTCTTAGTACTGCTTTCACCGTATCTCAGAAAGTTTGGCATGTTGTGTTCTTTTCATTAACCTCAGAGTATTTTCTAATTTCCCTTGTGACTTCTTCTTTGACTCTTTCGTAAAATATGTTGTTTAAGTTCCACATTTTTGTGGATTTTCTGGTTTTCCTTCTGCTATAGATTTCTAGTTTTGTTCCATTCCTTGGTAAGTCTCCAACTTACCAAGACTTGCTTTGTGGCCTAACGTGTGGTCCATCCTGAGAATGTTCTCTGTGCACTTGGAAAAAGCACGTGTGCTCCACGGCTGTTGGGTGGAATGTTTGGTAAGGTCTAGTCAGCTTTTAATTCCTTAAATTATGTAATACTTGGCACATACACAGAATGTGTCACACAGGAAGCACCGCTGACCTTGAGGGCCAGCACCTCACCCCCACCTTTGCTCTTCCCTGAGCACACCCGTCCACTGCCCACAAGTAAGCACTGTAATTGTGCGGATCCCCGTGCTTTCTTCCCTCGGTATTAGCACACACGTATGAATCCCATACAATATATATTTGAAGTTTTATAAAAATGGCATCAGCTGCGCATGGTGGCTCACACCTGTAATCCCAGCACTTTGGGAGGCCAAGGCAGGAGGATCCCTTGAACCCAGGAGTTTGAAGCTGCAGTGAGCTATGATCGTGCCACTGCACTCCAGCCTGGGTGACAGAGCAAGGCCCTATCTCTAAATAAAAATGGCATGACGCTGTGTGAACTTCCACGTTTTGCTTTTTCAGTCCGATTGTTTCTGAGACGTGCTCATGACAGGTAACAGGGCTGCACTCCCCATGCGCTGCTTCATAACATTCCGGACCAGTCCTTCCTCAATCGTTTTTCCACCCGTGGGAGGATGGGCTTCTGGGTCGTTTGCAGCATTTTGCTTGTCCCAGTCTCCTGGGTTCTCCATTCCTGGGGATGGCAAAACCACCGTGCCTGACACACTGTCAGACAACACTTGAGAAGAGGCCCCTGGCCCCCGCTGCCCCAGGCACACCCTGGCCGAGTGGGACCGCGCCTCGCCCTGTCTCCGGCCTCCAGCGCCAGGAGTGCGCACGCTGCTGCTCCTTGCACCTCTCCTCACTTCTGTTCCCTTGGCCAGAGGGCAGACAAGCTGGGAACAGAGGCTTTGTAAAGGGTCAGGAGGCGCACCTCTGTGGTCTCAAATGTGGATGGCACTCAGTGGCCCTGCCCACACCAGACACCTCCCTCCCCCAGCGTAGGCGGGGCAGGCCTTGGCTGCCAGCCTGAGGGTGCCCAGCCCCTCCTCCCCGGGCTCGTATTTTCCCCAGCAATTCCCACCTCTTCCACTGGATGGGAAGCACTTCAGGGCCCAGGACAGGAAGAGGGGGTGACTGAGACCTCACCAATTCAACAGGCACATGGTGGCCAGGACACAGCTCTGCATTCGGGGGCAGCAAGCAAACAGTAGCCTCCCAGGGACAAAGCCCAGAGCTGGGGGAGGCCCTTGGTGGGGCTGGGGCTGGGGCTGCCAAACAGCTGGCTTCCTGCCCCAGGGCACCCTCGGGGAAGGTGACATGGTGGCAAATGTCTCTTTTGGGCAAGCCTGGGACACTTCACCAAACAGCTCTCCAGTGGAAGCCAACTTGGAAAATTCCAGGCAAAGGGAAATTTACCATGGGGCAGGAACAGCTGAGCCTTGGCTTGGAACATCCAGAGCTTGACCTGGGGCTTGAGAGCCACAGGAAGGTCACCCTAGTCCCCAGGGCCAACACAGGCCTTGTGGGCACAGAGGCTCAACCTCCAGACAGGTTGCTGGCTCTCGGGGCAGACCACAGCCCCCGGTGGCACAAAGGAGGGACTCGGCCAGGCCCACCAAGAGGGAGTCCTTTAATAGAGCTCAGCACAGACAGGAGACACAATGGGGCCCAGGCACCCTGCTCACTCGGGCTGGGCCCTGAACCAACAGATGCAGTGGCTTCCTCCTGCTTCATCCGGGTGCGCCCGCAGGGTGGAGACGAGAGGTGGCTTTAAAAACACAGCTGAACTAATTCTTCACTTTCACAGCAAAGGGGAACGTGGGAGAGCAGCCCGCTGGAGAGTTCTGACACAGAGCTGAGTCTGAGAGCCCACCCATCCCCGATGGGCCAAACCTTGCTGTCCCTCCCCGTGGGAGGTCCCTCCCTGAGCGGTCTACAGGCGGCGGGAAGGAGCAGAACACACAGGGAAGCCCGGGGCTGTACGAGACCATGCTGACTTAAATAGCTTTCCCCTCCTTTCCAGCTGTTAGTGTTTCTACACTATGTACATTGTTGTGCTTTATAGCTCCCCGCCCCGCAGCCTCTGCCCAGAGCTCAGAGTGGGGAGAGGAACCCGACACCGCGCGCGCGGCTGTGCTGCCAGAGAGCTCCAGGCCCCCAGAAGGCTGGTGTCCGGCCCAGTTCCAAGAGCTGGGCTGCCGGGCACAGATGCTGTCGGTGCTGCGGGCCCAAGGGACAGAGCCAGCCCCGCCACATGGCTGGCTGTGCCTGGTCAAGGAGGAGATGAAACAGAAGGGTCAACTCTGGACAAGATGCAGGCTAGGCGGGAGCAGGCAGGGCTGGAGGAACGGGGTGCAAGGCCGTGAGACGGGGCTGTGAGGTGTGTGTGGACGCAGCTGGACAGGGCTGGGCGGGGGCAGCCCAGCAAAAACCGTTCCGCGGCAGTGAGCCTGCTAGGAGGAGGGTGGTGAGGGCCACCGGCCTGGGCCCCTCCCTCTGAGCACAGGCTGCTCTGGTTCAGGGGCAGGGCCGGCTCCAGGTGTGTGCTGGGAGAGAGATTCAGGGAGGACCACCAGGTGTCCCATGGAGCTGGGTGTGAGGGGCAGGGCTGTGGTGACATCTGTGAGTGTGTCCCCCATCAGGCCAGGGGTTAACACAGGATCAGTTGTTCTCAAAGAGAGAGAGCAGGTCATCATTGCTGTTTGTGGGGAGGTCGGGCGGGCCCAGGTAGGACAGTAGCTCGTCGGGGTTGGTCAGTTCTGGGAGCAGCTGAGGACAAAGCAGACTCTATTAGTGGCCATCCTGCCACTGCAGTGCATTCTGGCTCTGTCTCCAGGCCCAGTGGGGATGCTGAGCAGTCCCACCCACCCCCCAGGCTGAGAGCATGCCGCAGCCTGGGATCTCCCTGCAGAAGGCTGCCCTGGGACCAGGAATAGCTCACGACATGCTGCACGACACCACCAGGAAACAGGGCGCCCGCCTGGGGTGACCCAGCTGCTCTGTGCACTGGGGGTACACAGGCCTGCAAGGGGATCCCCAACGTGATTCCCCAGGTGAATGCAGGTGGTAGAATTCCAAGCCCCTAGGATTTTCTGCTTTGAGCTGCTCTTTCTAATTTTTTCCATGTTGAACTTCAATGAGTTTCTATTATGGTCCAGGGACAGTCACTCTGTCTTTCATGCTCTGAGTCTGGACTCCCACACCACCTGTGAGTCAAGACACAGAGCTACTGAACAAACGGACGAGTCAGATCAGACTCCTGGGACTGTGCTGTCAGCTTCCAGCCCGGTCTTTTCTGAGGACTCCACTCAGGCTTGCCATGGCATGCAGCCCCCGGGGCCAGGCCACTCGCATCCACACACGTGGTACCTCGCCCCCCGCCCCCTACTCCAGGTACCCTATTTGTGAACCAAAGAGTGGCTCTTCCTGAGGGGTTACTGTCCTCCCTCCCACAAAACTCATGGACCCTGGGGCAATGGACACACCACCTCCAGCCCTGGCTCCCACGCACTGCCCAGCTCGGGGCCTGGTACTCACGTCTAGAGCTGGTTCTGGGGCCTCCCCTGCCCCGGACATGCTGGGAGGCCCCATCACGCCCGTGGCAGGACTGAAGGCCAGCTCGCTGGTAGGCCCCAAGCTTGCTTGGCCCAGGGGCTGCCGGGATGCTGGGGGAGGGTTTGGATGGTGCAGTTGGGGACCTGGAGGAGCCCCAAGGTTGGAGGGGTGCAGCCCCGGCGTCCCAGGATTGTGGGCAGGGTCCAGGTGACCAGCCGGTGCCATCTAAAGACAGAGAGGAACTTATTTAAACAGCCCCAGGGCCTCCTCTGGGGAGACAGGCCCCCTTGGCCCCTCAGCATAGCACTGACCTGGCCCGGGAGGCAAGAAGCAGACTTCTCTGGAGTCAGGAGGCTGCTGGGAATGTCGGCCTGGTAGGAGATGGGGGGTGGCCCCGGGGTGAACTCAGCAAGGGTTGGGGTGCTGGGCGTGGTGGGTGGGAAAGACTCAGGGAAGGTCCCAGGTCCCAGGAAGCTGGAACCTGCAAGAGGAGAGTCAGGGCCTGGGTGAGGGCTGGGCAAGGCTGGCGTTGGCAGAGGTGCCAGGAGGGAGCTGGCTGCAGTGCGGGTGGGACTTGCAGCGCTCACCCACAGACAGCAGCAGGTTTTGTGGAAGTTGTTACTTGAAAAAGGACATTCCCTCTCATTGCTGCCAGGGGGAACTGGCCTTGGAATAGGACCTGCCACAACCAAATGTGCCACACGTGTGGGCTGGGTCCTAGATGGGGGTCAGACAGGTCCCAGCCAAGAGCCCCTTCAAACCGGGGGAAGGAAGGGCAGGCCCCACTGCCTGCTTCCTAGAGCCATGGTCAAGAATGTGCCCTCACCAACATGTCCCGAGGGCCAGACGTGCAGGAGGACAGGATCCCGCAGCATATCTTGGTTGAAAACATTTACAAAATAGGCTCACGGCCTCCCAGTGACTCTCTCAGGTGAGGAGACTGGTCTGGAGAAGACGAGTCACTTGCCCAGAGTCATCTGAGGTCCAAGGCTGGGCCCACTGTACTCACCCTGGCCGGGGTAGTCGCTGGGGGCAGGGGCTGAGGGGGTTTGCAGGGGGGCAAAGGGGGCTGCGCTGGGGCCCAGGGCAGCGATCATCTCCATCACGCTGGGCATGAGCACGTGGGCGGGGCTCACGGTGCGGCAGCGCTTCAGCACCGGCCCGTCTGGCTCCTCCTTGATGTGCATGTCGGGCTTCACGGGCACTGGCTTCCAGCTGCACGTGGGGTCGATGGTGATCTCCTCGTAGTCGGAGCTGGGCAGGGACGTAAGGGGGCTGGTCACCTCCTGCCCAGCTGTCTGCCCCACTCAAACACTCGCTGCCACCCAGGACCTTCCCTGCCCAGCACTGATGCTCGGGTAGGACACGATGTGTCTCTGGCCTGGAATCAGGCCCACTCCGTGGTAGAGAGAAGCTCAAAAGTCTCACTCCGGAGGGGCGTCCCCCACCCTGTCCTGGGGCTGCCCTCTGGGTGCCACGAATGCTGGGTCATGGGAGGAGGACACTTACTTCTGAATGTAAATCAGGATGCCCAGCATGTACTGGTCGACCTCTAGCCCCTCCAGCAACGCTGTCTTGCTGTAGGAAACGAGAGGGGACACAGCTCGGAGGCCCTGCTCAACCTCAGGCTGGGCACTGGCCCGCCATTCTTCAGCCCCATCATCACCTGCTTGAGGTGACCCTGCACAAGGCAACCCTGCACGAGGCAACGGTGCAAGATGCCCCTGCGTGTGAGGTGACTCTGCACGAGGTGACCCTGCACCAGGTGATAGTATAGGGTGACCCTGCGTAAGGCCGCCTGTACGAGGTCTCTGCCCTCCGCACCATCCCAGTCTGTGCTGTGACCTCTTCTACGAGGCTTGTGTATTTGGTGACACTTTTAGAGGTCTCACCCATGAAGCCTCTGAAGAAGCCCAGAGCCCCCCAACACACTCTGTACCCCCGAGACTCACTTGCACACAGGGCACCGCCAGGTCCCTCGCTCACAGTTGAGCTGTAGGTACGACTCCAGGTCGAAGCACTGCAGAGACACGGGAGAGACCGGTCCTCACTGTAGGGCGGGCGGGAAGGTCCAGCCACCCTGCGATCCGCTTCCAGGAACGAGTGTCTTATGTACGTGCATGTTTAAGACGCCTCCTGTGCCAGGTTTTCACTGCAGCGTCATTCTAACGGATACAGACTGGAAAGGCCCAAGCAGCCTTCACGGGGGCTGGAATGTCACATGGCCAAAGCCAGAACTGGGCAGCCGTGCTGATGCGGAACCACTTCCAGGTCATGCCGTCAAAAGAAAAAACTACGGCACACAGTGGCTCGTACAGCAGCCACCACTGCGTAACCAGAGGTGGAGGGGTGCGCATCCACTTACCACACAGAGCATTTCCGCAAAGACAGAAACTAACAGTGGCCACCCTCAGGGCTAGGGCAGAAAGGAGACTACGCCCTGCGCCTTATGACTTTTAGAACTGGAATCCCATCAATGCAGCAGTTAGGAAAAATGGTGACTGTATTTAGAAGAATAAAAAGCCCAGTCTCAGGGGAGCTGCGTTCACCCGCCCCTCTGGCAGGCCTGTCCTGTCAGCCCGACAGCCGAGGCGCTCAGAATCCAAGCCCCCCCGGGAGGATGAGGCTCACGTATCAGCTCAAAATACTTTAACGGCAGCAAATCCCGGGAAAGCGCCGCAGTAACCGCACACCTGTATGTGGCGACAGTCATGACCGCGGGCGGGGAGCTGGATCCTGCGGAAGGTGATGGGGCACTTCAGGGACACCTTGATAGCAGTCTGCTCCACCCCGTCCTCTCCGTTGGGCCCAGGGGTGCCAGGGATGGTGCCACTGCTGAAGTTCCGCTTTACTGACATCAACAAGGGAAAGGACTTGAGTAAAGGGTCCCCGAGATGGGGAGGCTGTGAGTGGGAAGGCCAACCAGGGACCTGCTCGATCCGCAGCTCCCAGTGGTCACCTGGAGCTAACTCCTGCCCCCACTGTGGAGCCACCTGCCAGAGCAAAAGTCCTTGTGTGACACAGGGAGGTGCCCACATGGAGCAGCGTTTGGCTGGGTGGGGCCCGGCAGAGCTGTGGGCTGGCTGTCCGGCGCTGAGGGGTGGGGGCCACTCACTCTTGGTGATGCAGTGCTCGGCCGGCAGGAGGCGCTTCTTGAGGAGGCCCTGCAGCACGGAGCGGACGGACGGGCGGTGCACTAGCTGCAGCACGAAGAGGTGGGACTGCAACAGAACGGCAGGATGTCACGGGGGATGCAGGTGGGGGCAACACTGGCGGGGAAGGGGTGTGTGTGGTCAAGGGGTGCGGGGGGGAGAGGAGAGGTAGAGGGTGGGGGAAGGCTGAGGGGTTGAGGACGGGGTGAGTAGGGTAGGGTGGCGGATGTAGGCCAGGCCACACTCCTCAGCAGCTGGGTCTTGTCCTCCTCTGAGTGCCGACACCCAGGTAGGACACTTGCTGCCCCTCCGCAGGAGCCCAGGTGAGCCTGGCCTCAGTGAGGAGGCCAGATGCTCCCACCCACTCACAGCCACCTCTGCGGCTGTGCTGCACGTCCTGCGCTTGCTGTTCAGCCCTTGCCTCGTCCTCACCTCTCCGTCAAAACACGATCACCTGAAGTCCCCTGGAATGTGTCCTGCTTACACACCCACCATTACTGATGTTGGGTCTGGGTTCAAACCGCCCAAGCCCACAGAGCGTGGGAGCTGGGCTGTCTCCAGGGCCCTCACAGCCAGGCTGACTAGCGGGACTCGAAGGCGGTTTCTTTCTCTTCCAGCCCAGGGCCTGCCTGCGATCCCGACGCTTCCTAGAACCGGGTGATGCCTGGTCCACTGGGGACGCTGAACTCCGTGCGCTTTCAGCACAGCTTGGCTGCTCTGACATAATTAACGTGAGCACCAAATCCAGTAAATTTGTTCTAACTGGAAAACAGCTGGGGTGTATTTAACTGGATCCCTTTTCTTAAGGGGCAAGGGATTAAAATGCAAACTACAAGGTGGCAATGAGGAAAATCATTTTTCTTAAAGGATAAAGCCTAGTCCCATCCTGCCCCCCACCACAGGGGACACCACGGTACAGCAGGCAGTGGCAGGATCTGAGGTGGGGCACCTGGGCCCGCCCCGCCCACCGCTGCTTACAGGGCCCAACCCCCCCCAACCCAGCCCCACCCGGCCACAGCCTCGCGGGGGCACGCACGCAGCAGCAGGCAGTGACGGTGATCTGGATGGTGTTTCGGCCCGGCTGGCACACGTGCTTCAGGTAGAGAGGCTTGTGTGAGGTCTTGTTGTCACCGCGCTCGATGGTGAGCGGTGTGGCGTTGACGCTGACCTGCACCGAGGCCGGCCAGTTGGTGTTCATCTGCCGGTCCTCGTGGTGGTAGCACTTGAACTGCAGCTCCAGGTCGGGCCTGCTCGGGAAGACAGCACTGCGAGTGTGGGAGGAGGCACAGAGGGCACGCGGGGGCCGAGGGGGCCGGAGGCTCACCTCAGCATCAGGGTCTTGTAGACAGAGTCTCGGAGCTGGAAGACGTGGTTGCTCACAGCCAGGTTGTGCTGCAGGCGGAAGGGCTCCAGGACCACCCCGTCCCGCACAGGGAAGGTCAGCCGCAGCTCATCGCAAGGGCCGCTTCCTGGGAGCAGAGCCCAAGCTGGCTGTGAGCGGGGCTGCCCGAGCCGGAAGGTCTCATGGCCACTGGAGGAGGGGGCTGCCCTCCAGCTGCCCCTGATGCACGCACCCCGGCACAGGGAGCCCCTCCTGCCAGGTACTGCTTGGCAGGCCTGCAAGGTGCCCTGGGGCTGAGGCCATGGGCAGCATCCCTCCTGAGACCCTGAACCAGTATTCCCAATGTTCCATTCTGCCTCAGCCTCCGGGACCAGTGTCCCCTAAACTATGACAGGGGAACATGCCCCAGTGCAGACAGAAGGTGTTTCCAGTGCTTTCAGAGAGACTGGGAGGCCAAGGTGTGCACGTGGGCATTTTTTTAGAGAGAAGATCCACAGCCTCCAACATATTTGCAAAGAAGGCCACAAATAGAAAAAAAGAAGGCCTGGAACAAAATGATTTGTCTTTAAGATGGAATCTTTGGCTTATCTTAGGAATCTGGCAGCCGCCCCCTGTCCCCCAAGGTCCCTGTAGGACTTGCTGGAGTCCCAGGATTCCCCATGCCCACCTGGCCTTGTCACCACTGTTGTCCCGAGAGTGGACGGACTCACCGGAGGGTGACGGGTGCAAGGAGCTGAGGCTGGGCTTGAGGTCAGGCAGGAAGGGAGACTTGACCTCCTGGCTTGGGGACATGTAGGGGACGCTGCTGCTGGGGGTCATAGGTGGCGTGGGGTTTCCCGGCAGAGGGGAACTGGGGTAGCCCGGGATGGAACGGGCAGGCTGTAGGGGTTAAGCACAAACAGTCAAGGCGGAATGGTGGGGTGGGTGGGGGTGGAGTCTGCTCAGAGCACCCACTGGGAACCACGAGAACAGAGGTAGGCAGGAGGCAGCCCCAAGGGTGCCTGGCTGGGCGCCCACATTTCCTCCTGCCTGGGCACCCTTGCTCCACGTGCCCACCCATGAGCCTCCCGGCCCATTCGGGCCCCTACCCCACTCAGGCTGGGCTGGCTGTAGCTGACGCTGCCCCCGTTGAAGCTGGCGCCCTGCCCGTTGAACTGCTCTGTGGGCTGCGGGAGAGAAAGCCGCATGCGCCTGGGGCTCCAGCCTGCCCCCAACTGGGCCCCCTGGACCTGACCCTAGAAGGCCACTGCACACAGGGGTGCTGGTCTTCACGTTCTTCTTTACACACTCCCGTATTTTCCAAATAATCAACAAGGAACATTAATGACTTCATAATGGAAAAAATCACCACTACAGAGAAAGCAGCAGCCCCACACGTGGGAGGGGCTGAAAAGACACAGGTGCACTCAACCACCCGCTCCTTCCCTCCAGCTGCAGCACCTCCACCCCCCGCCCCCGTGCCCAGACAGGGTGCATGGCTGGCAGTGAGGGCCTGTCGCCTCACTGGGCTTCTCTGCAGTGAGCAGAGGGAATGAGGACACTTTTTCATAAAGGACATTCAGATGTCTCAGGTGCCTGCCTGCTGCTCCCTGCATCGAATCTCCACTGAGACAGACGAATCTCACAGAGGTTCCTTTTGGAACTGGGCCTCCCACCCCAGGAGCAGCTCCCGCACTGGTTGGGAGCCCACCCTCCAGTCAGCCTGTTGCTCTCGAGGGCAGGACTGCCTCAAGATCCCCTGAGTCCTGAAGCACTCGGCATGGGGCCCAGCACAGGGCCTGGAGGAGCCAGCCCTACCTTGTAGTGCAGTCCCGCGGGGCCGGGCGCGGACAGGGACTGGCCCATGCCCTGCTGCAGGGGCAGCCTGTGCCCGGGGTAGGAGGGGGAGGGGGCAGGGGGCTGCCCAGAGCCAGGCGCAAACTGGGCAGTGCTGGGTGCGTACTGGCCTCCTTGCAGGTACTGCTGCCCTGGATACACCTGAGGAAGAGGCAAACGCCCAGGGGAGAAAGGCATCAGGGAGCAGCTCCAGGAGGAAAGCAGTGTCTTATGGGCCGTGGGGGTGGGGAGTGGGGACTTCCTGGTCCCCTTGGGAACTCTGCTATGGCCCTGTCGGGCACAGGTGGTTCTCACGTACAGAAGCCTCCTCTTACCACAGCTCTGAAGGGTGCTTGGGTGAGGGAGTTGGCACTCAAGGCCCCAAGCAGGGTGACCTGGACACTCACCTCGGAGTAGGCTCTCTTGACCCCCTGTCGGGGCAGCGGCTGAGCTTGGGGAGGCCCAGGGTACCCGTGCTGGGGCAGGCGCTGCCCTGCATACAAGGGTGTCATTCCTGCTGCCCGGGTGGGGTTCATGGCCATGGGGGAGAGGCCAGAGGGGCCCATCACCCCTCCCATGCCAGTAGGGTTAATGCCAGGGGGGACACTGGGCCCCCGGGGACCTCCATGCTGCAAAAACTGGCTGTTAAAAGACTGTCCGGCCCCCATCTGGGAAGAGAAAAAAGAAAAATGGTCCAAGCCCCACCGACAAAAGGTCTCTGAAAGATGGGCACCCTGCCCACTCACCACTGGTCACCAGGGCCCTATCCCCACAGACCCTCTCTCCTGCTCACCTCTCTTCCACCGGCCTCATGAGCCCCTGGCACATTCTGTGCTTGTCTCTGGCCCCCCACTGCCTCACTGAGTGCCCCCTCACGGTCCCCCACATGCTGGCTGCTATGAGGGAGGAGCTGGTGGAGGGGGTGTGGCCTCACCGCTCCGTACTGGCTCAGCTCCTGGCTCTGCTTCTCCTGGAGGGCAGCCACGGTGGCCGTGGCCGTGGCCGTGGCTGTGGCCGCAGCAGCAGCCACAGCAGCAGCGGCTGCTGCTTGCGTAAAGTCGGTGGAGGGTCGTGTGGCATGTGAGGCGAGGCCCAGGCCTCCTGGGCCGCCTGCATACCTGCAAGAGACACGGAACTGCCACACTCTCTGCATGGGCTCCTGAGGGCTAGGACCATGCTCACCCCAGGGGCATGCAGCACCCATGGGGGAGCCAGTGGAAAGCACAGAGGCAATGTCCACATGGCCCGTGTCATGGTTCTGAGGTGCCCGCCAGGTTGACTGCTCCTATCACACCTGCCAGGTGAAGGAACCTGCTTACCCGGTGGTGAAGCCAGGGCCCCCGGGGTAGCCCCCCCGGCTGTACACGCCTTGCTGCACGTAGCCCTTGCTGGCGCTGCCTTCAGCAAATGCCTGCTGTCCCAGGCACTGCGGGGAGGTCAAGGCAGAGCTGCCACCTGCCACGCCAGGCATCATGGAGCTGCCAGAAGGGCTCCCTGCAGGGCCCATGGGGTTCCCCAAAACCTAGGAGGAAGCAGGAATCATCAAAGAGAAGCAGCTCTAAAGTGATGGAAACTAAGAGGCCTGGCAAGTGTGGAGGGCGGTGGAGCCACATGGGAACAGGAAAAGCAGCTCCCCACAGGTCAGGGTCAGGTCAGGGTGGTCTGTGGCGGCTGGGAGAAGACAAAAGGGTGTCCCACAGCAGGTGAGGAAGAACCAGTGTCCCAGGGCTTGGGAGGCTCAGGAGGCCCTGTCCTCATGCCTCGGCCTCCCTGTCCTCACCTCTTGGCCTCCTTGTCTCCCTTGAGCTCTAGGAAAGTACTAAGCGCTGCCAAGGCTCTGGCTGCTCAGGGGTGGGGCCCAGATGGGGGCTCACCTGGCTCTGTGTTGCGTTGCTGACTCCCCACACGGTAGTGACCACGGACAGCGATCCAGCTGGCTGAGTGGCACTTTGTTGCCAAGGCACAGACTCATATGCAAATGAACCATCACTACAGGGAGAGAGGCTGGTGAGGCCCGGGTCAGGAGGCCACAGGTGCTTTAGAGCCCAGGACTTTCCAGAAATACCACCCCACCCAGGGCCTGAGGGGGCAGGTGGAGGAGCCCACACTCACCCGTGTGGTGTGGGGGGCAGGGCAGGTTTCATGGGGTTCATGGAGTTCATTGGCGACAGAGCAGCCTACAGGCCAGGACTGACTGTGCTTATCTGGGACTCAGCTGCTCTGGCTGCCAGACAGAAGGGAAAGGATGTTAGCTGAGATGCAGCCGGGAGCCCCTTTTGGCAGGGTGCAGGGAGCCCAGGACTACCAGGCCCCACCCCTTCCTCTGCAAGGGACTTCTGGGTTCCGATGGAGGGCCAGGCAGTGGAGGCGGCTGCCCTTGCAGACCCAGTCCGGAAGCAGGCACGAACCCTTTCTGACCCGGGCCCTGCTGTTCAGAGCCCTTGGCTCAACCCCGGAAACAGACTTCCTGATCCCAAATACTTTCCACATGCTCCCTCCCACACCAAGGCCTAGATGTCCACAGAAAGCCAGGGAGAACCCTGGCAGCCCCATGGCACCTGGTTGCCAGGACCCCTCAACAGGTCCTAGGGTGGAGGATAGAGGGCTGGTGGGAGGGACACTGCTGCTCGAGGTCTTGCCTACCCTGTGTGGTCCATGTAGCTGGGGAGGGGCGCAGGTGGCTCTGGAGGCCAGGAGCCAGAAAGACCAAGAGGGGGAGTGCAGGGGCATGGTGACCCCTCAGGCTCCAGCCTGGCCTGGAGGGCAGCACCCCAGGCCCTGCTGGCAGCCCTTCCCACCGAGAGGGCTCCAGATCAGGGAGAATGCAGAACTGGCCTACACCCCACCAAGAGGGGAGCTACCTGGGGCTGACGTGGGCATAGGAGCCAGGCAGGCAGACCTGCCCCCATACGCCCACTGGTGACACCCTCAGCGAGTTCTCAACAAGGCAGGGACACACACACACAGAGCACAATAGATGGAGGGTGGGTACCCACAGACATGGCAAGGGACCTGTCTGGCGTTTATAATGGGAAGGGAACACTGAACCAACTCTGTGAGCCAGGGCTGGGTGGACACTGGGGACTCAGTACCTGGCACAGGGCAGCAGAGGGTGGTGGATCAGGAGAGAATGCAGCAGGTGCATGCTCGTGGGACCAGCTGCTGACACCATGGATTCCCACCCACAGAGCTGGGTTTGATCTCTCCACTCAGTACATGAGCTGTAGAAGTGACCACACCTCCAGGCTGCTTCCGAGTGCCACCACACCCTCTAATACTGCCACAAGTAAGCCCCTAACGGAAGTGGGCCCAGACATCTCCTGGGGCCCTGCCCCTGGGCTGTCTGCTCACAGCTCACTGGCATTGCCTTAGGTCCTGATGCCCCCGGGGCCACCATCGCACCCACTCTGCCTGGTCTGAACACAGAGGCACACTGGCTGCAGCACAGGGCAAGCAGTGGGTGCGTGAGGCCGTTTCAGCTGGTTCTCAGGAGTCCCCGGGGAAGGCCAGGACATGTTCTGTTCTGGACATCCCTGCCTCTTAGGGGCTGCAAGGCTGACATACACACAGACACAACACTCGAGGCATGCAGACCCCTGGTGCTTCCATCCTGCCACCCCAGCCCTCACAAGGGTCCCAGCACCCACTGAACCCCAAGGCCGATGTTCTTGTATGCAACCAGGAGCCTCACCCACAGTGCAACACCCACTGACATGGGAACAGCCCCATCCCCTCTGCAAATACAGACATGGGGGCTCTGCAGAGTGAGCCACGCCCAGAGCCCCAGAGCAGGGGAGAGGTAGAGCTCTTCCACTAGACCTTCCCACCACTGAGCAGGGGACTTGGAGGGGAGGGGGAACAATTAGGGAAGAGGGAGGAGAAGGTCTGGGCTTCCTCACACCCTCAGGGGAGGCTAGTCTAGTCTCCTCCCCCAGACTAGATCCTGCTTGAGAGGGAGAGGCCAGAAAAAGCAGGGGCTGATGGCTTGGGGGACCTGGACTCTAGGCAGAGACAGGCCTGGGAGCCAGGATGGCCCAGCCGGGCAAGGGAAGGCTGGCAACCCCAGTCCCACTGCCTGACTCTGGGATGGTGCTGCTGGTGGGTAGGGGGACCTGCCAACAGCCAGAAATTCCTCCAAAGACCTGCCAGGTGGGGTCTGGGGCAGCCAGGTATGGGTTTCAGGACTTAGAAGACAGATACAATAATCAAAACTGTGTGGTATTGACAGAGGGACAGACTGTGGGCCAAGAGAAGAGATTAGAGAACCGGAAACAGACCCACACAAATACTGATGTTTGACAAGGACACAAAAGCAATTCAGCAGAGGAAGGACTGCCTTTCTGACAAATGATATTGGATCAACAGGCTAAAAAAAGAAAAAAAATACCTAAACTTCACACTTTATATAGAAAGTAGCCCAAAATGGCTTACAGAGTTAAATGTAAAACATAAAACTATGAAATGTTTAGGAGTCTGGGCGTGATGGCTCACACCTGTAATCCCTTTGGGAGGCCTAGGCAGGAAGACCATTTGAGGCCAGGAGTTAGAGACCAGCCTGGGAAACTTAGTGAGACTCTGTCACTATAAAAAAATTTTTTAAAAAATTAGCCGATGTGGTGGTGCGTGCCTGTACTCCCAGATACTTGGGAGGCTGAGGCAGGAGAATCGCTTGAGGCCAGGAGTTCGAGGCTGCAGTGAGCTACAAAAAAAGAAAAAGAACTCTTTGTTTGGCCAAGATCCCCAAAATTTTTCTATGTATTTTCATAAACTTTTTTTTTTTTTTTTTTAAAGAGATAGGGTCCTGCTCTGTTGCCCAGGGTGGAGTGCAGGGGTGAGATTGTAGCTCACCATAACCTTGACCTCCTGGCCTCAAGCAATCCTCCCACAGCACTGGGATTACAAGTGTGACCCACCTCGCTTGGCCCAGGCAAAGAGTTCTTAGACTTGATACCAAAAACATGATCCATAAAAGAAAAAAAGTTGATAAACTTGACTTCATCAAAGAGGGAAAAATTTTTCCTCTACGAAAGACCCTGCTGAGAGGATGAAAAGATAAGCTATAGGCCAGGAGAAATATTTGCAAATCACAAACCCAACAAAGGAGTAGTATTTAGAACAAATAAAAAAAAAACTGAATTAGAAAATAAGCAAAGAGCCAGGTGCAGTGGCTCACGCCTGTAATCCTAGCACTCTGGGAGGCCAAGGCGGGTGAATCGTTTGACTTCAGGAGTTCGAAATCAGCTTGAGCAAGAGCGAGACCCCCGTCTCTACTAAAAATAGAAAGAAATTAGCTGGACACCTAAAAATATATATAGAGGAAAAAAAAAAATTAGCCGGGCATGGTGGCGCGTGCCTGTAATCCCAGCTACTCGGGAGGCTGAGGCAGGATTGCTTGAGCCCAGGTCTTTGAGGTTGCTGTGAGCTAGGATGACGCCACGGCACTCTACCCAAGGCAACAGAGTGAGACTCTGTCTCAAAAAAAAAAAAAAAAAAAGAAAAGAAAATAAGCAAAAAACATGAAGAAATACTTCACCAAAGAGAATATACAGATGGAAAATAAGCATATGAAAAGATGTTCAGCATCACTTGTCAGGAGGGAAATGCAAATTAAAACCACAATGAGATATCACTACACATCTATCAGAATGGCTAAAATTAAAAATAGTGACATCACTAAATGCTGGCAAGGAGAAACTGGATCTCTCACACGTTGCAGGCGGGAATGCAAAATGTACAGCCACTCCAGAAAACAGTATGGCCATTTCTTATAGAATTTAGCATGCAGCTACCACACTGCCACCCGACAGTTGCACTCTTGGGCATTTATCTCAGAGAAATGAAAACTATGTTCACATAAAAACCTGCACATGAATGTTTATAGCTGCTTTATTTGTAAAGGCCAAAGAATGGAAACAGCCCAGATGTGCTTCGATGGATGAATTGTTAAACCAACTGTGGCACACCCATAGCCTGGATGCAACAAAAAGGAACAAACTACTAAGACATGCAACAACCTGGATGGATCTCCAGGGAATTATGCTGAGTGGAAAAACCAATCCTAAAAGGCGGTATGATTCTCTTTATTTGCCATTTTTTTTTTTTTTTTTTTGAGACACAGTCTTACTCTGTTGCCCGGGCTAGAGTGCCGTGGCATCAGCCTAGCTCACAGCAACCTCAAACTCCTGGGCTCAAGCAATCCTTCTGCCTCAGTCTCCCGAGTAGCTGGGACTACACGCACGCGCCACCATGCCCAGCTAATTTTTTCTATATATTTTTAGCTGTCCAAGTAATTTCTTTCTATTTTTTAGTAGAGACTGGGTCTCGCTCTTGCTCAGGCTGGTCTCGAACTCCTGAGCTCAAATGATCCGCTGCCTTGGCCTCCCAGAGTGCTAGGATTACAGGCGTGAGCCACCATGCCCGACCCTATTTGGCATTCTTAACACACCACAATTAGGGAAATGGAGAACAGATTAGTGGATGCCAGGGGAGAGGAAGAGAAAGGTACTAATCTCTCCTCCATTTCTATAATTTTGGCAGGAGGGAGGTGGGTGTGAATATGAGAAGGCAACAGGACAGAGCCTCTTGACTGTATCAATGTAGTTAGTGTCCTGGTGTGATGCTGTTACTACAGTTTTGCAAGATGTTACCATTAGAGGAACTGGGTAAAAGGATACAAGGGACCTCTCTGTGTTACTGCCTACAACTGCATAGGACTCTCCAATTAGCTCAAAATAAAAAGTTGAATTACAAAACAACTACCACCAACAGCCCTCTCTCTCTCCTGCCGTGACAGTCTTTTCCCACCAGAAGGCTGGCTGGGCTGGCCTGGCCCACTCTGCTGTACCAAGAAACAAAGGAAGGGAACCAGGAAGGCAGGCAGACAATCCCCTATCCCCCAGGTCAGAGGACTTGAAGGGCAGGCAGTGTTTCATGCAGAACTGCCTCGTTTCAGGTCACCTAGGGCAGCAGCTCCCCAACTTCAGTGCATCAGAATCAGCCCGCAGGCTGGTGACAACAGGCAGCCCAGCCCCAACCCAAGTCAGCCGGATGGGCTGGGGCCTAAGCCTTGCATTTGTATCAAGTTTGTAGATGCTGCTGCTCGTCCAGGGACCACAGTTTGAGAACTTCAGATGCAGGAAATGCAAAGAGCTGGGGAGAAGGGAGACAGGGCAGGAGGAGGGCGGGGAGCCCACAGCAGCCTCCTTTGTCACATGGGCCTGGGGAATTCCACCCCGATGCTTCTCTGCTGTGGACAAACCACAAACATTTCCAGTTCCCCCGAGTTTGCTCCTCACTGCACAGGGGATTTCCTACCAAGCTCTGGTCTCCTTTCTGAGGGCAAGGCTCTCAGCTCCCACTCCCCAGGTGTAGCATCCTTCACCCTGAGCTCCTGACCACAGGAAGGCATTTCTGTGTGTACAGACCCTCCTCCCACCTCCTGGCTCTGAGGCAGGGCTGGGAACAAACTCGGAGCCCAGACTTGGGACTGTGCAAGGTCCATGCCCATCTGGAAGCTTACTGCCTGGAGCTCTCCCTGTACCCCAACTCTAGCTGGAAGCCAGGACCCCTTGACAGAGCAGCTCTGGCATGAGATCAGTCTAGAAGGCCACACAGCTTTATGGGGGTCAGGTCATATCTTCCTCCAGAAACAGCTACAGAGAACTTCCTACCCAGACCTCTCTTCCCCAGCTGTCCCAGAGCAGTTGCACCCCCAAATCTCCTGGTCAACCTGAGTTTCACACCATTGCCACCTCTCTGCCTGCCTGGTCACTAGGAGCAGGACCAGCAAGTGGGGCAGACTCCAGGAGGGCAGCCCTACAGGAGGCAACCCTTCTCAGCAAGTCACAAATCAGGACTCACTGTCTCCAAGGATGCAGGGTCAGGTTCCAACCCAAGGGAAGTTGGGGTCAGAGTCTCAGAGAAGTGATGGCTCTGGAGTGGGGCAGGAGCGGGATCATTGGTACCAAAAGGTGGGGTGCTCACATGCACAGGTGGCTATAAATCCTTGCCCCCTCTACCTGTGAGGCCACAACACTGACCAGCCTAAGTGTGGGGCTAAGTCAGGATGCTGGAGTTCATCAAAAAGTCCAGAAATAGGCCGGGCGCAGTGGCTCACGTCTGTAATCCTAGCTCTCTGGGAGGCCGGGGCGGGCGGATTGTTTGAGCTCAGGAGTTCGAAACCAGCCTGAGCAAGAGCAAGACCCCGTCTCTACTAAAAATAGAAAGAAATTAATCGGACAACTAAAAATACATAGAAAAAATTAGCCGGGCATGGTGGCGCATGCCTGTAGTCCCAGCTACTTGGGAGGCTGAGGCAGAAGGATCGTTTGAGCCCAGGAATTTGAGGTTGCTGTGAGCTAGGCTGACGCCACGGCACTCTAGCCCGGGCAACAGAGTGAGACTTTGTCTCAAAAAAAAAAAAAAAAAAGTCCAGGAATAAGCAATGGCCTGGAGGTGGGATATCTCTGCTGAAGGGACAACTCTAACCTCGCCTCAGTTTACAGTGTATAAGATGGGTATCTGGTGACACCCTAGGACTGAGAACACGTGACCACCTTTGTGTCATCAGGCCTTGGAGATCAATCCCAATAATCAGGATGCTCCCCAAATACTTGGCCTGTCCTTTAGAAGTCTATACCTGCAATTCTCTCACCTGCTTCTTCTCATTCATACCTCCAGTCTGCAACCACCCTAGGCGTGACAAGGGCCTTGAGGTCAGTACAGCTGGGTGAAGTCAAAATTCCCTTGCTTGTCCTGTTTCCACTCTTAAGGTTCAGGACTTGGTGTGAGTCTGTGTCTATTTTATCCATCTCCATCATGGTCTTAAACCAAGTCACATGTTCTGTGTGTCCCTGTGAAATCTTCTCTGATGATAACACAAATGACTTAAAGACACCACCACGGATGTTCTGTAACTACTGGAAAGAGGGTACCCAGGGAAGAAGAGGGGACAGAGCATTGCTGGGCAGAGTGTCCCCACTGGGCACAGGGGTGGCAGCGCAGGTGGAGAGGTAAACAAGGCACCAGGTGGGGGGGACAGGGCACCAGGGAAGACAAGGCACCCCCACGCCTGAGCTTCCAAACCGGCTATATCTGGTTTGGAAAGGGGTATCCCCATCAACCCAGGGCTGGAGACTAACAAGTCAGCGTCGTCCAGGCCGGGAACGACGCAGCTCAAGGGGCCAGTGATGGCTTCCGCGGGCCCCCACATCACCCTGCTGGTGGGCAAGTAAGTGGGAGCGGAGGGGCGCACGGTGAAGGTGAGACCGCCTGGCCCCAGAGCGAGGAACCGCCAGGTGGGGGCAAAGGCCCGGCCAGCCTCCACCGCTCAGGAGGACCTCAAGGGCCGCTTACACCCCTTGGTCAGCCTGCAACAAAGGCTCAGGCGAGGGGTGGGAAGACCTCGACACCCACGGGGCCGTGTCTGCCAGAGACCACGACGCACGCGTGGCAGGTGCCGGCAGGTGGGCGGCAGAACCCCCGGCCCCAGCCCCGGCCGCAAAGCCCGTCGTGGGCGCCGCAGCGGGACGGGGGCACCCCGGAGGACAGGTCGCACCTGCCCGCCCGCACCTGCTGGCCCGCACCTGCCGCACCTGCCCACCCCCGCCGCCCCGCACCTGCCCGCGGGCGCCGTTGCCAGGCACCACCTCCCAGGACCCCGCTCACCTCCGCCCGGCCCGGCCCGGCCCCTCGCCGCGGCGGCCCTCGACCCGCGCCGCTCCATGCGCTCAGCCCGCCCTCCGTGCCGCCCGCCGCCCCGGGGCCGCCCGCGCCATCGCGCCGCCGCCCGCTCCGAGGGCACAATGGAGCCGCCGCCGCGCCGCTCATGCATATGCATGACGCCGCGCCGCCGGCCCCGCCTCCCAGGCCAGAGCAGCGGAGCCCCGAGCTGGCGCTCGGGGCAGGGGGAGCCGCGGGCCCGCACCGCCAAGGGCAGCGGTGTGGAGCCGGGGCTGCAGGCAGCCGGACGGTCGGGAGACGCGTCCCGACCGCAACCTGCGCCCCCCGCCCCCTCCACACCTTTCCGAACGCGGCGTCGGCGGAGCCACCGCGCGCTTCCTGCTAGCTGTCCGCCGGGGCGGGGCGGAGCGGAGCTGGGTGGAGTGGGCGGGGCCAGGGCCGGGGGCGGGACGGGGAAGAGGCGGGGCCACGGTGCCGGGGCGGGGCCGAGCGGGGGCTGAGCGGAGGCCGAGCAGGGGGCCGGGCCGGAGACGCCACTGCGAGGCCAGGCGGAGGTGGCCGGGTCTGGACGCTGGAGCGGGGCCGGGCGGAGAAGTCACCCTTCCCCGCTCCGCCCAGCCCGCAGCTGCTTCCCTGTCGAACCCCGCTGGTGGTGTCGTCGCTGCCTCCTGGGGAGTCCTTTGCTCCAGCCTGGTGTGCCGAGACACGGCAGGGAGGCTGAGGCTGAGGGTGCCAATTAGGGAAGGAGGTCTCCATAGGTACTCAAGTGGCCCCTCGTTAAAACGGAAAGCCAGACTTAACCTAACAAGCTGAGTTCTCACTTCCCATAGGTCCGCCTTCTGAAAACTCTTAAAGTCACTATTGAGCTCTTCTAGCCAGATGAAATAGCCTGTGTGTCGCCTAGGCTGGGGTACAATGGCATGATCATAGCTCACTGCAGCCTCAAACTCCAGGGCCCAAGCAGTCTTCCTGCCTCAGCCTCCTGAGTAGCTGAGACTAATTTTTTTATTGTGGTAAAATGCACATAACATAAAATTTACCGTCTTTACCATTTTCAAGTGTACAGTTCTGTGGAAGTACATGCACATTGTTTGGCAACCATCACCATCATCCAGCTCCAGAACTTTTTCATCTTCCAAAATTGAAACTCCATACCCATTAAACACTAACTCCCATTCTCCTCTACCCTCAGCCCCTGGCAACCACCGTTCCACTTTCTGTCTCTATGAATATGACTACTCTAGGGACCTCATATAAGTGGAATCATATAGGATTTATCTCTTTGTGACTGCCTTATTTCAGTTAGCATAATGTCCTCAAGGTCCATCTATGTTGTAGCTGTGTCAGAATTTCCTTCCTTTCTATGGCTGGATAATATTCCATTGCGTGCATATACCACATTTAGGCTGTCCATTCATCAGTTGATGGACACTCCACACTTTCTGATATTGCTGAAATTTCCTGAAGGCTGCACCTGAATTCTGTGCTCTGCTTCTTTCAGGAATCAGTAGTTCATTGAGCGAATGTAGCAGGCCTGTGGCATGACAATCACCTGTCTGGGCTCTGTGAACCCTGGTCTGTGCCCAGGGACCCTGATAGTGAGGTCCCTCCGCCCTTGGAACATGCATGCTAAGGGGAAAAACAAAAGGAAATGACTCAACAGGTAACAATGTGTCCGTCAGAGAGAGTGTTAAGGAGCAAAATAAAGACCAGAGGATGGGGGGCGATGGGAACGAGGGAAAAATTCTCTGGGGAACTGGTCCTGAAGAAGAGACCTGAATGAAGGGGGAGAAGGGGTCCAGAGGACGCTGACCCTTCCTGTCTCGGAAGAGGCTGTGTGTTTGCTGGGGTTGCAGGCAGGTTCACAGAGGAGGCCAGAAGTGGTCACACCAAGGGTCCTGGGTGTCCTCAGTACAGGCAGCTCTGTCACCCCCATCTGCTTCAGCAACTTCTGCCCGACACCCCTGGGAGGTGCTGTCTGGTGTCCACACCTTTCTAGAGAGTGTTTTCATTTTTTACCTTATGAATTATTAGGAAAGTCTTCCTTATTTACTAGAAAATCTGCCTTTCTGAAACCTTCCCTCTAAAATGGCATAAAATAAGAATCCTCACTTCGCTATTTGACAGCTCTTCAAATATTAGAAGAAACTTGTCATTCCTCACTAGTCATCTGTTAGAGAACAAATGTGCCCAGTTCCTTAAGTGTTAACAGTAACATGATTTCCAGACCCCATACCCTGTCCTTTAGACAGGCACCGGTTAGACAATATCCCTTTTAAAATGTGACACCAGGAAGGGAACCTGATATCCTAAATGTAATCAACCTAGCACAGCATCCTGGGGCTCCTGCAAGTTGACACTCTCCAAAGGTCAATGTGGCCTAAATCTGAATTTGGTTTTTAACCAGTATCCCTCTTTATTATGGCTGGCTACTAAGCATGCATAGCTTTACCTATTCTCCATTTGCAAAGCTAACTTTAAAAAGAAACAATTGCTGCTGCTTCTCTGCGTATAAGTAACATATTCTACTTGCGGAAAACACAGAGAAATATTCAAAATAAATTAAAACCTTTCACTGGCCGGGCGCGGTGGCTCACGCCTATAATCCTAGCACTCTGGGAGGCCGAGGTGGGTGGATTGTTTGAGCTCGGGAGTTCGAGACCAGCCTGAGCAAGAGCGAGACCCCGTCTCTACTAAAAATAGAAAGAAATTAATCGGACAATTAAAAATATATAGAAAAAATTAGCTGGGCATGATGGCGCATGCCTGTAGTCCCAGCTACTCGGGAGGCTGAGGCAGGAGGATCGCTTGAGCCCAGGAGTTTGAGGTTGCTGTGAGCGAGGATGACGCCACGGCACTCTAGCCTGGGCAGCACAGTGAGACTCTGTCTCAAAAAAAAAAAAAAAGAATATTTAATGGTATGAGAAAACATTCACAATTTGCTAAATGAAAACAGGATACAAAGTTGTATGATGCCAACATGTTCATTTCTAAAGAAGCATGTATGGAGTATACAGTCTTCCCACAAGCCTCTAACTCATTACAAGGGGAAAAAAGAACTTTTATAATAATGGCATTGGTCAGACACCACCTTAACCAAATGACCAAAGTCAACACCATCAAGAGTGTGACCAGGCAACATCCTGTGTGCTGATGTGATGCTCAGAGAGAGGACTTAAATCCCCTGCGTGGAAGTTGCAGGTGGGAATGTTCAATCTGAATCTGGTCGTGAGAAAACAACCAGGCAAACCCAGACAGAAGCTCCGTCTCCAGAACCGGCCCAGAGCACGTCAGGCCTGGGAACATGTCTAGAGTAGGGAGACTAGAAACACAGGAGAAGTAAATGCCACAACTAGACTGGGTGGGGAGGCATTGCTGAGATGATTGGGAAAATTTGATTATGGGCTAGAGATTAGATACTATTATAACATTGAATGGATGTTAAATTACCACACTGGGGACGTGGGAGAATGCCCTTGCTCTTAGGAGATTGTCAAAGGGAAGTATTTCTAGGTGGAGGGTCATGGGTTGGCAATTAAGACTCACAGAGTTAAACCAAAACTACAAAGAGAGAGAGAGAGAGTGTGTGTGTAGATAGAACACCCTGGGGCACTACAATCTAAAAAAGTATTTTAAAAGGCATAAAAAATGACAGGAAGGAAATGCACCAAATCATGCATTATTTGTGGATTTAGAAGAAATGATTTAAAAGTCTTTAAAATATCCTTAATGACTGCCTGTTTTATAGATGTGTCATGACTTACAGTAGGGAGCAGTAGGGAGCTCCCAACCCCCAAATCAAGCAGGTGGAACGAGCGTATCATGATGCAGGGCGAGGAGTCTGAGAGGCGAGTCGGGGGCTCGCCGGACTGAGGGCCAAGGACAGGAGCTGCAGTTAGATGAGAGGGAGCGGACTGTTCAGCCAGCGGGCGGTACATGCAGTTGGTGGGAGGCCACCGTTTTGAACTGAGCTCCCGCGCTGGGCCCCAGCAGACAGACCAAAGCAGAATGGAGTCACTAACTTTGAAAGGGCCGATTTGCCAAAAAACAGGAGATTCACAGCAGCGAATCGGAAGGGTCCCAGTTTTCCTGAGCTGGCATGACAAGAAATTCCCCTGTTTTCACCCTAAAGGAAAGTAAGTTTATTGAGGTTCACCGCTGCACTCCAGCCTGGGCGACAGCGTGAGACCCTGTCTGGAAAAAACAAAGAAAAAAAGAAAGTAGCTTTAAAATGACCCTTTTTGCTCCCTGCTTCTGCTTTCTTCAGCCCTTTTCTGCTTACAGAGCCAAGCTCCGCTGCCCCGCGCTCACTGCAGTGCCTTTTCTTTTCTTTTTTTTTTTTTTTTTGAGACAGAATAGAGTGCCGTGGCGTCAGCCTAGCTCACGGCAACCTCAAACTCCTGGGCTCAAGCCATCCTCCTGCCTCAGCCTCCCGAGCGGCTGGGACAACAGGCATGCGCCACCATGCCCGGCTAGTTTTTTCTATACAGATTTTTAGTTGGCCAAATAATTTCTTTCTATTTTTAGTAGAGACGGGGTCTTGCTCTTGCTCAGGCTGGTCTCGAACTCCTGACCTTGAGCGATCCACCCGCCTCGGCCTCCCAGAGTGTTAGGATTACAGGCGTGAGCCACCGCGCCCGGCCCGCAGTGCCTTTTCTGAATCTCCAGGTGAGACGCCGCCAGATTCACGGATCACTGATAAAAGCCAATTTGATCTTTAAACTAAATTTGTTGGAGTTTTGTTTTTTAGCAGCGGGCTGTAGGCAGAGAGGATGGAGATGTCTGAAAGCACATCGTGGAGACCTGGCGACTGTGCAGGTGAGGCAGAGAGAGGGCCCGAGCAGGTGGTGGCTCTGGCCATTCTCCCTGCAGGTCTTACTGGGCAACTGAGTCGCCAAGGCCACCTTCCCACAAGGGTCCCTTTGGCCATGAGTGAGGTTTGGGGGAAATGAGGCAGGTGCTGATGCCTTTCCTGCAGGGTGACCAGCAGGCAGGTGGCAGAGCAGGGCGGGAGTGGGAGGGGGGATGGCCACTTCACACCAGGGTCCCCTGGGCATAGTTTTGTCCTTTTGGTGGCAAGGATCTTGGGGATCTTCTCCAATCTGCTTATGAAGAAGCCGTCCTCCTGTCCTGCCGTCTGTTTCCTCTCAGCTGCTCCCACAGCTGCACCTCCTGAAGCTGCTGCTTCCCTGTAGTCTGGCTCCTGGCCTGGCCTGGCTGGCCAAGTTCATGACCCCATTCAACTCTCTCACCTTTGCTCCTCGCTAAGGGCTCAATCTTTTCATGTTTCTTCAAGTACTGACAGAATCTGGCTGCTCAGCTGGCTGGTTTCCCCCAGGCCAAGGGTCCCCCTCTGAGTTAGTCTGACACTGAGCAGTGAAGGGGAGCGGAAGAGAGCAGGACAGTGCGCACAGGGGTGGGGGCTGGGGGGTGGTTAATGTGCACACCAACATGCAGGGTCAGAGGTCAGGAAAGGTGAGCTGGACGTGGCCCAAGGACTGCTCTGTCCCTGTCCACCTTGCCACCTCGACGTGGGACCAGCACAGTGGCTCCCAGCGGGTCTCCTGTTGCCTCCCTTCCCTCCACACTCACTTCGCAGCACAGATGCTCGAAAGCCTGGCTGCCCTGCTGCTCCTGGCTCGGAGCACCGCACAGGCCAGGGCTCAGTCAGTCACGGCCTCACTGGTCCACTAGGACCCCAGGCTCCTCTGAGACTCTGCCCCAGGCCCCACCCAAGGCCCAACTCTGGCCCCATCCCAGACTTGGCAAATGGTATTAGAATTTTAAAAATAGCTTTTGTTGTTTTTTTTTTGTCACAAAAGTAATACCTACATGTTTTTGTTTTGTTTTGAAACAGAGACTTGCTCTGTCGCCCAGGCTAGAGTGCAGTGGTGTCATCATAGCTCAGTGTAACTTCTAACTCCTGGGCTCAAGCGATCCTCCTACCCCAGCCTCCCAAAGTGCTGTGATTACAGGTGTGAGCCACCACGCCTGGCCCATGCTTATTATAAAATATAAAAATAAGTAAATAGAATTAAATCAAATTTACTTTGATCCTACCTTCCAGAAAAAACTATTTTTAGTGTATTTTAGTGTATGTTCTTTTGGTATCCCATGTGTAACATTCCAACGGCCCTAGACCCCACGGCGGGTGTTCGGACAAGTGGTACAGGGTCAGCACCATCACCCACGCCCCCTCCACACGGCCCCCCAGCATTCCTGGGGGCTGATGGGGCTGTTGCATGGGCCTGACAGGCACGGTCTTTTTGGGGGACCCTCTGCACTCCTCCCTTTGCCTCTGTCTCCCAGTCACCCGTGACCAGCAGGCCCCTAGCCGTGGCCCCAGCTGACGTGTCCACGCCATAGGCATCATCTCCAGACACTTCAAGCCCCTGAACCCTGAGCCAAGTAAGGTGCCGACACCTTCAAGGTGAGGACAAAAGTCAGCTGTGTCCCAAACCCTGCTGGCTGGTCACAGAAGGGACGAATTTCCACCGACGCTCCCCCAGCTGCCATCAGCCCCTTCTAGGCACTGGGCTCCTGAAACGATCTGCAGCCCCAGTCCTTCCACGTGCTCGTGGGCTCAGTCGGTGCAGGCAGGCAGGGGAGGAGAGAAGGGGCAGCGTCCACATGAGCTCGGTCCCCAAAATGCCTGTAACACAGACGCATGACACTCTGACAGAGGCGAGATGTACTGTGGAAGTTGTGTCACTTGTTTTCCACTTAACATTTGTGTTATTTTCTTTTTTTTTTTTTTTTTTGAGACAGAGTCTCACTCTCTTGCCAGAGCTAGAGTGCTGTGGTGTCAGCCTAGCTCACAGCAACCTCAAACTCCTGGACTCAAGCGATCCTCCTGCCTCAGCCTCCCAGGTAGCTGGGACTACAGGCATGCACCACCATGCCCGGCTAATTTTTTTTTTTTATATATATTTTTAGTTGTCCGATTAATTTCTTTCTATTTTTGGTAGAGACGGGGGTCTCGCTCTTGCTCAGGCTGGTTTCGAACTCCTGAGCTCAAACAATCCGCCCGCCTCGGCCTCCCAGAGTGCTAGGATTACAGGCGTGAGTATTTGTGTTATTTTCTAAGTGTCTGTTCCAAGCCCTGTTAACCCTTCTCTCTCCACGCGCTGACACCAGCAGCCCATGGCAGTGCTGGGAACAGCACTTCACCCTGCTGCCTGGTTTCACTTACCTTCCTGACCACTGACCCAGGTGGGCTCCAGGTGTTGTCACTGTGGACTGATTCCTTCCCTGTCAACACACCTTGTGCTTCCAGACACAGACCACGATTTCCCACCTCCTTGCTCACTCTCTGTGATGACCTTTCTCCTGACTCCACTGGGACCCTATTAGTGGTGGGAGGGAACTTCAACAGGCACCCTTCCCAGGTCCCCACAAAGTTGCACCTAGGCCCGTGGGCTCAGCCCACCCCGGTGCCCTTCCCTGCTCCAGGACGCTGCTATCCTCCTGCGCTCCCTGCTGATCCCAGTCCAAACACTGCTCACCACTCAATTGCTGCTGCCCTGGCCTCAGCCCTCGCCAGCTCTCTTTTTGTTCTTAACAGTAGCTTAATTGAGATATAATTCACATTCCTTGTAATTCACTCATAAAAGTATATAATTCAAAGACGTTACATATATCACCACAATCAGTTTTAGAGTATTTTCATCACCCTCAGAGGAAATCCCATACCCATTAACAGTCACTCCCGATTCCCTCCTCCCCAGCCCCTGGAAACCAATAATCTACTTTTTGTTCCTATTGTTTATTTATTCTGGACATTTCATATAAATGGAATCGCACAATATATGGTCTTTTGTATGTGGCTTCTTTCACTTAACACGGTGTTCCCAGGGTTCAGCCATGTTGCAGTGTGTCAGGGCTTCATTCCTTTCTGTGGCTGAAGAGTATTCCATTGTATGGATATACCACATTCTGTTTATCTGTTCATCAGTTGATGGATATTTGGGTTATTTCTTTTTTTTATTTTGAGACAGGCTCTCGCCCTGTCACTCAGGCTGGAGTGCGGTGGCGCGGTCATAGCCCGCTGCAGCCCTGAACCCTGGGCTCAAGCAGTCTTCCTGCCTCAGCCTTCTAAGTAGCTGGGACTAGAGGCATGGCCACCGCACTTGGCCAATTTTTCTATTATATGTGTTGTAGAGATGGGGGTCTCACTAGGTTACTCAGACCGGTCACAACTTCTAGCCTCAAGTGATCCTCCCACCCCAGCCTCCCAAAGTGCTAGGATTAGAGGCCTCAACCACTGAAACCCACGCTCTCTCAATAATTTTTAGAGTGCAAAGTTGTCCTGAGACCAGAAAAATGTGAGAAACACTGACCTATATGAAATAAGGAAATAAATGTTCTAACTATGTTTTCTTAGATTCTGAATTTGACTACTTGGCATCTATTCATCACAGGGCCAATTGTAGTAACCATATTTTCTTTTCTTTCTTTCTTTTTTTTTGAGGTAGGGTGTCTGTCACCCAGGCTGGACTGCAGTAGAGTGATCAATAGCTCACTGCAGCCATGAACTCCTGGGCTCAAGCAATTTTCTCCTCTTGGCCTCCTTAGTAGCTGTGACTACAGGTGCACACCACCACACCTGGCTAATTTTAAGAAGTCTTTTTGTAGTGATGGGGGTCTCACTATGTTGCCCAGGCTGGTCTTGAACTCCTGACCTCAAGTGATTCTCCTTCCTCACCCTCCCCAAGTGCTGGGATTACAGGTGTGAGTCACTGCCTGGCCTAACCATCTTTTCTTATTTTCTCTATTCTTAACACTCTGGCATTTGTGATCTTGTTGGCTGGAGAAAGATTGCCCCTCCTAGGGCTAGCCAATTCTTATAAACAGCAAAGGGATCTTCGAGAACACACCTTTTATATGCAAACTAGCCAGACTATTACTCACTGCCCCCAACCATCTCCTTTATCAAACATTCCAAGGAAATGTTTCCCCTACCCTAAATCAGCACACCGTGAGGTGAGAAACCAGACAATAGGGACAGCCCCAATACCCCAGAGCTCAGCAGAATTATTCAAACTAGCCAGTCCTAACCTGTTCACGCTGCTCTGCCTCACCTTTCCCACAGAAACCCCAATAAAGGATCTGGCCCAAGCTTTCCTCAGCTCCTGCTTCTGCCTCCTGACCAAACTTGGTGCTTCTCCACGTGGCCCTGCATGGCATGCAGTACCTCTTGTTCCTAGGAACGCTGTGAGTAACATTAAACTTTTTCGTTTGAATGGCATTGACCTCTTTGTGTTGTCACCTAGAGACCTCCAGAAATTAAAGTACCAGGGGTACAAATGAGGCAATAAGCCATATGGAAATCCAGGAAAGGAGTAGCCCAGGAAAGCATCCAGGAAGTGGAAAGACAAGGAGTTTGGAGAGGTTTGGAAGTCACCAAGTCAACCAGTGCGCTGGAACATGTGAGCAAGGAGGGTACCAGGAGATGAAAGGAGGGAGACAGCTGGGCCAGAGTGGGTAAGACCCTACAAGGACAGGGATCTCATTTGTGAGTGTAATGGGAAACCACTACAGGGTTCTGAGAGAGGAGTGTCACACACTGACTTATTTTTAAAGGGCTCCCTCTGGCTACTTTGTTTGAAGTAAGCATAGAGACAGGGAGACTAATCACTTCTCATCACTTCTATTCAGTATTGTACTGGAGGTACTAGCCAGAGCAATTAGGAAAGAAAATGAAATAAAAGGCATCCATATTGGAAAGGAAGAAGTAAAACTGTCTTTGTTTGCAGATGGTGTGCTCTTTTATGTAGGGAATCCTAGGAATCTACTAAAAAATCTATTAGAATTAGTAAATGAGGTCAGCTAGGTTGCAGGGTACAAGATCAACATACAAAAGTCAATTGTATTTCCACACAGTAGCAATGAACAAACTGAAAATGAAATTTTTAAAAGATTCTCTTTACAATAACATCAAAAGGAATACAATACTCAGGAAAATGTTTATCAAAAAAGTGTAAAACTTACACTATGAAAACTATAAACTACTGTTGAAAAAAATAAAAAACACCTAAATAAATGGGAAGATATCCCATGTTCCTGGATTGGAAGACTTAATATGATTAAGATGGCATTACCCCCGAATTGATCTATAGAGTCAATGTAATCCCTATCAAAATCCTAAATTTTTATTTTTTATAGAAATTGACAAGCTGATCCTAAAGTTTACATGAAAATTCAAGGTTTGAGAAAACTCAACATCCTTTCATGATAAAAACTCTCAAAAAATTAGATATAGAAGGAATGTTCCTCAACACAATAAAGGTCATATGTCACAAGCTCACAGCTAAAATCATATCCAACAGTAAAAAGTAGAAAGCTTTTTCTCTAAGATCACAAAAAAGACAAGGATGCCCACTCTCACCAATTCTATTCAACATAGTACTGAACGCCCTACCAAAGCAATTAGGCAAGAAAAAAGAAACAAAAGGCATCCAAATAGGAAACAAAAACATAAAGTTGTCTCTGCTCACTGATAGCATGATCTTATATATAAAAAATCCTAAAGACTCCACCAAAAAAACTGTTAAAACTGATAAATTCAGTAAAGTTGTAGGATACAAAATCAATACACAAAAATCAGCAGCATTTTTATCCACTAACAAGGAGTCTGAGAAAGAAAACAATCCCATTTACAATAGCATCGGAAACTACTTAGTAATAAACTTAACCAAGGAAGTGAAAGATCTGTATGCTGAAAATAATAAAACACTAATAAAAGAAATTAAAGATGAGACAAATAAATGGAAAGTTGTCTCATTCAGAGATTGGAAGAATTAATATTGTTAAAATGCCCATACTACCCAAAGTGATCTATAGATTCAATGCAATCCCTATCAAGATTCCAATGACATTTTTCGCAGAAATAGAAAAAACAATCCTAAAATCTATATGGAACCACAAAAGACACCAAATAGCCAAAGCAATCTTGAGCAAAAAGAATAAAGATGGAGGCATCACGCTACCTTATTTCAAAATATATCACAAAGCTGTAGCAATCAAAATAGCATGGTATTGGCATAAAAACAGACACATCGACCAATGGAACAAAATAGAGCCCAGAAATAAACCCACACATTTACGGTCAGTTGATTTTTGACAAAGATGCCAAGAACACACAATGGGGAATGGACAGTCTCTTTGATAAATGGTATTGGGAAAACTAGATATCCACGTGCAAAATAATGAATTTGGACCCTTATCTCACAGCATATACAAAAATCAACTCAAAATGGATTAAATACTAAAATATAAAACCTGGAACTATAATATAAAACTGGAAGAAAGCATAGGGAGAAATCTCCATAATATTGGTCTGGGCAATGATTTCTTGGATATGACCCCAAAATCACAGGCAACAAACGCAAAACTAGACAATTGGGATCACGTCAACCTAAAAAGCTTCTGCACAGCAAAGCAAACAATCAACAGAGTAAAGAGACAACCTATGGAATGGGAGGAAATATTTACAAACTATACATCTGATCAGGAGTTAATATCTAAACCATGTAAGAAATCCAGACAACTCAATAGGAAGAAAACAAAAACCCAATTTAAAAATGGGCAAAAGACCTAAATATATATTTCTCAAAAGAAAACATACAAATCGCCAACAGATATATGAAAAAACCCTCAACATCACTAATCATCAGGAAAATGCAAATTAAAACCACAATGAGATATCACCTCACACTGGTAAGAATGGCTATTATCAAAAAGA
>NW_012148086.1:3887097-3888168 GCF_000956105.1 Propithecus coquereli
TATATTTTTAGCTGTCCGATTAATTTCTTTGTATTTTTAGTAGAGACGGGGTCTTGCTTCTTGCTCAGGCTGGTTTCGAACTCCTGAGCTCAAACAATCCACCCGCCATGGCCTCCCAGAGTGTTAGGATTATAGGCGTGAGCCACCGCGCCCGGCCCACACCCAGTATTTTTAGAAAATGGTACAGAGGCTCTTCAAAAAACTAAAAATAGAATTACTATATGATCCAGCAATCCCACTTCTTGATATATATCCAAAGGAATTGAAATCAGTATGTTGAAGAGATGTCTGCATTTCCATGTTCATTGCAGCACTGTTCACAATAGTCAAGATATGGAATCAACCTAAATGTCCACCAATTGATGAATGGATCAAGAAAATGTGGTATATGTATACAATGGAATATTATTCAGCTTTAAAAAGAAGGAAATTCTATCATTTGTGACAACATGAATGAATCTGGAGGATATTATGTTAATTGAAATAAGCCATGCACTGAAAGACAAATACTGCATATTCTCACTTAATGTGAAACTAAAAAAGTGGGATCTAAAAACATGGAACTTACAGAATTATAGAAGTAGAGAGTAGAATAGTGGTTACCAAATGGCGGGGGGAGGTGGTAGATAGGGAAAGGAGAGATGTTGGTCAAAGGGTACAAAGTTTCACTTAGGAGAAATAAATTCTAGTGATCTATTGCACAGCATGGCAACTATAGTTAATAGTAATGTATATTTCAAAATTGCTAAAAGAGTAGATTTTTAAATGTCCTTACCACAAAGAAATAGTATGTGAGGTGATGAATATGTTAATTAGCTTGATATAATCATCCCACAGTGTATACATGTATCATAACATCACATTGTACCTCATAAATATATATAATTATTATTTGTCAATTAAAAATAAAATTAGAGGCCAGGAGTGGTGGCTCATGCCTGTAATCCTTGCATTTTGGGAGGTTGAGGCAGGAGGCTTGCTTGAGCCCAGGAGCTGGAGGTTGCAGTGAGCTATGATTATGCCACTTCACTTTATCTAGCCTGGGCAACACAGCAAGAATCTGTCTAAAAA
>NW_012148086.1:3888464-3985257 GCF_000956105.1 Propithecus coquereli
GCCTAGCTCACAGCAACCTCAAACTCCTGGGCTCAAGCGATCCTCCTGTCTCAGCCTCCCAGGTAGCTGGGACTACAGGCACGTGCCACCATGCCCGGCTAATTTTTTCTATTTTTTAGTTGTTTGGCCAATTTCTTTCTATTTTTAGTAGAGACAGGGTCTCGCTTTTGCTCAGGCTGGTCTCGAACTCCTGAGCTCAAATGATCTGCCCGCCTCAGCCTCCCAGAGTGCTAGGATTACAGGCGTGAGCCACCGTGCCCAGCCGGTCAAAGGATTTTTGACAAGGGTGCCAAGACCATTCAATGGGGAAATAATAATCTTTCCAAGAAATGGTGCTGTGACAGCTGGATATCTATATACACGAGAATGAGGCTGGCCCCTTACCTTACACTACATACGAAAATTAACTCATACGGATTAAAAACTGACATGTAAGAGCTAAAATTACAGAACTCTTAGAAGAAAACAGATACAAATCCTTATGACCCTGGATTAGGCAAGGTATATATAAAACACTAAGAGCATAAACAACAAAAGAAAAAAATAGACTTAATGAAAATGAAAAACTTTGTGAATTTTAAATTTGATTTTAATTGCCATCAAGAAAGTGAAAAGACAATCCACAGAATAGGGGAACATATTTACAGATCATATATCTGGTAAGGGACTTGTGTCTAGAATACATAAAGAATTCCAAACTCAGTGAGGTCACAAGCCTATTGTCTCAGATAGCCAGGAGGCTAAGGTGGGAGGATGGCTTGAGCCCAGAGAGTGGAGACCAGCCTGGGCAACACAGTGTAACGCTGTCTTTAAAAAAGTATAAAAATTACGCAGGCAAGGTGGCACATGCCTGTAGTCCCAGCTACTAAGGAGGCTGAGGCAGGAGGATTGCTGGAGGCCAGGAGTTGGAGGTTGCAGTGAGCCATGATGACATGATTGCACTCTAGCTTGGGTGACAGAGTGAAGATCCTGTCTCAAAAACAAGCGCACACACACACACACACACACACAAACAATTGAGAGAGACTTATGCTTCCAGGAAGATGGAGTAGATGTAATTTTCCTGATTTCTCCTCCTAAGTACATCTAAAACCCTAGATATTACATATAAATAAAAAATAAGAAGACTGAAAAGTGGAGAGAATAATGAAGACCAACTAAGGACCTCAGAATTCAAGGAACGATACAACAGTAAATTCCCTGAGTTTTTTTTGTTGTCGTTTTTTTTTTTGTTTTGTGTTTTTGTTTTTTTGCCTCAGAGATCCTAGACTGAGTGCTGGAGAAACTGTCAATCCAGAAATACTGTCAGATACAGACCAAAAAATCCCCAAGAAAGCCTTATATCTGTAGCCAGAGGACCAAGAAATGGGCAGCCTAGCAAGACAGAAAACATTTAGACAATAATTGCTCTACTCCAGCTAAACACCATCGCAAAAACTGTGGCACCATTCACACTCATCCCAGCAAATGCTGAACGGGGAGCCTAGACTTCTACCCTCAGCCGGCTTTAATGTGGCAGCCTTTCCCACAAGGAGGTTTGGTGGAGAATCAGGACTTTGACCGCTTCTCAGTGGCAATGAAGCTGTCCCCTCCCCAGAAATGTCAGTGCAGACTATATGGGCTGCAATAGCAAGATGCTCATGCCCAGTCAGGGAGATACGAGTGGAAGCCTAGTGGGGAGAAGGAACTCCCATCCTACCCAGCCGCAACAAGGAGACCTCCTGCCTAGGGTATCATATCACAGGAGGCCCAGTGGGGAACACTCTAGCAATAATGAAGAGGCATTCTCTCATCTCCTGCTGAAGTTGTGTCAAAAGAAGCTATTTAAAATAAAAGGTTTAAATAAGATCCAGAGTCTCATAACATAATACCCAAAAAATGTCTGGCTTTTGATCAAGAATCACATGTTATACCAGGACCTAAAAAGATCTTAAACTAAATTTAAGAAGACAATGAATAGATACCAACACCAAGATGACAGAGATGTTAGAATTTTAACAAAAATTTTAAATTAGCCATCATAAAAATGTTTCAACAAGTTAATTGTGAGCACTCTTGAAACAAATTAAAAACTAGAAAGCCTCAATAAAGAAATAAAAGATAGAAAGAAGAACCAAATGGAAATTTTAGAACTAAAATATACAATAACCAAAATTTTAAAACTCAATAACCAAAATTTTAGACTCATTGGCAGAATGAATGAGACGGAGGATCAAGGAGCTGAAAGACAGAACAATAGAAATTATCCAGTCTGAACAACAGAGATAAAATAGACAGAAACAAAACTAAACAGCCTCAGGGACATGTGGGACTATAACAAATATCCAGCATTTGTGTCATCGGAGTTTTGAAAGGAGAAGAAAATGAAGGCAACTGAAAAAGTACTCAAAGAAATGCTGGCTGAAAACTTCCCAAACATGACAAAAGGCATAAACCTACAGGTTCAAGAAGCTGAGCATATCCCAAAAAGGATAAATCCAAAGATATCAATGCCATGACACATCGTAAGTAAATTTGTAAAAACTAGACAAAAATTGTTCAAAGCAGCAGGATAATTAATATGAGAGAGGACTTCTCATCAGAAATCAGGGAGGCCAGAAGAAAAGTGGCACAATTTTTCTTGAGTGCTGAAAGAAAAGAACTGTCAACCCAAAATCTTATATCCAGCTAAAATATTCTTCAGGGATTAAGAGGAAATCAATACATTCTCAGATGAAGGAACAGCAAACTCACCCTGAAAGTACAGCTAAAGGAAGTTATCTAAAGAGAAAGGAAATGATAAAAGAAGGTATCTTAGAACAACAGGAAGGAGAAAATAACATGGAAAGGTAAAAAATGCAGTTAAATACAATAGACTTTCTTTCTTCTTTTGAATCTTCTATATTATGTTTAGTGATTGAAGCAAAACTTATATACTGTCTGATGTGGTCTTAAATATATGTAGAGGAAATATTTAAGAAAATTGTCCTATAAATGGAGTAGGGCAAAATGATAAAATGATGCAAAGGGAGGTAAAGTTTGCCAGTTCTTCATATGAACTGGTAAAATGAAGACAGCAGTAGACTGTAATAAGTTATGTATGTGTAATGTAATACCGATAGCAACAACTAGATATGATATAATATAAAAAAACTATATCATAAATAAATACCCATGGTCAAAAAACACAACAGATAAATAAAAATGGAATTATAAAAAATGTTTAACTCACAGGAAGGCAGGGGTAAAACAGTAATGAAAAACAGAGAAACCAAACAGAAATCAAAACAAAAAAATGGCACACTTAGGCCCTAACATAGTAACAATTATATTAAATGTAAATAGTCTAACTATATCAACTAAAAGACAAAGATTGGAGCCAGATGTGGTGGCTCATGCCTGTAATCCTAGCACTCTGGGAGGCCAAGGTGGGAGAATTGCTTGAGGCCAGGAGTTCGAGATCAGCCTGAGCAAGAGCAAGACCCCATTTCTACAAAAAATAGAAAAATTATCCAGGCATGGTGGCATGTGCCTGTAGTCCCAGTTGCTCAGGAGGCTGAGGCAGGAGGAGTTTGAGGTTGCAGTGAGCTCTGATGATGCCATTACACTCTAGCTTGGGTGACAGAGTGAGACCCTGTGTCAAAAAAAAAAAAAAAGACAAAGATTGGCCTGGCTAACTTTTTCTGTTTTAAGTAGAGATGGGAACTTGCTCTTGCTCAGGTTGGTCTTGAACTCCTGACCTCAAGTGATCCTCCCACCTCAGCCTCTCAGAGACCTGAGATTACAGGTATGAGCCACCATGCCTGGCCAGAAGAATAGATTTAAAAAATACATGAACCAACCATATACTATCTATAAGACACTCATTTAAAAAAATAACATACAAACAGGTTGAAAGTAAAAGGGTGGAAAAATATTATTATGCAAATCTTAAGCAAAGAAAAGGAGTGGCTATATGATCAAATAAAGTAGACTTCAGAGCAAAGAAATTATCAGAGACAGAGAGGGGCATTTCATAATGATAAAAGGATGAATAAAAGGATCCATCTATAAGAGGTATAACATTCATTAAAAAACAAGGGTCTACCTAGAAGAAAATGCAATTCTAAATGTGTATGTACCAAATAAAAGAGCTGCAAAATATGTGAACCCAAAACTGATAGGACTGAAAGGAGAAATAGACAAATCTGCACTTATATGTGGAGACTCAACACCTCTCTCTCAACAATTGACTGAAAAATTAGACAGAAAATCAGCAAGAATATAGAAGGACTCAGTGATATGATCAACAAACAGGATCCAATGGACAGTTTTATGGACACTATACTTAACAACAGCAGAATGCAAATTTCAAGTGACCATGGAACACATACCAAGGTAGACAATATCATGGGCCATAAAGCAAATCTCAACAAATTTAGTAGAATTGAAATCATACAGAGTGAATTCTCTGACTACAGTGCAATCAAACTAAAAATCAAAGACAGAAAGATAACAGGAAACAACATACTTCTAAATAAGCCATGGATTAAAGAGGAAGTTTTAAGGTTAAAAAAAATACCAAACTCAATGAAAACCAAAATACAACATATAAAAAATTCATGATCTAGTCATGTCTAACTTAAAAAAAAAAAGCAAGATGTAGCTAAAGCAGTGCTGAGAGGGAAATTTATAGCACTAAAATGCATACATTAGAGAAGAAGAAAAGGTCTCAAATTAATAATCTATGCTCCTGCCTCAAGAACTTAGACAAAGAAGAGCAAAATAAACCCCAAAGCAAGCAGAAGGAAGTAAATATTAAAGACTTGAAATCAATGACATTGAAAATGGCAAAGAAATAGAGAAAAATCAGTGAAACAAAAAGCTGGTTCTTTGAAAAGATCAGTAATACTGACGAACCTTTAGCAAGACTGAAAAAGAAAGAGCAAAGATATGAATTACTAATACCACAAATAAAATAGGGTATATCACTACAGACCCTGAAAATATCAAAAGGATAATAAGAAAATGCTGTGTACAACTCTACAAATACAAGTTTGACAACTTAGATGAAATGGACCGATTTTTTTATGATTTGCATTTTTAAAAATTTTTCATTATTCTTTTTAATTTTTATTTTTATTTATTTTTTGGTTTTTAAATTGATATATAATAGATGTATATATTATTGGGTGTGCAAGATAAATTGATACAGTCATATAATCAAAGCAGGGTAATAGGGATATCCACCACCTTAGATGTCCACTGGGAAATTTGAATTATTCTCTTCTAGCTATTTTGAAATGTATAATTGATTAATGTTAACTATGGATCAATTTATTGAAAAGCACAATCTACCATAACTCACCCAATATGAAATAGTTATTTTTGTAGCTTTATAACTATTAAGAAAATCGAATTCGTAATTTAAAAAACCTCCAGGCCCAAATGGTCTCATTAAATATGTGTAACAAATATTTAAAGAATATTTAATATCAACTCTACACAATCACTTCTAAAAAACAGAAGAGGAAGGGATATTTATTTATTTATTTGTTTAAGAGATGGAGGGCTGTCACTATGTAGCCCAGGCTGGCCTTGAACTCCTGAGCTCAAGCAATTTTTCTGCCTCAGCCTCCCTAGTAGTTGGGACTACAGTTGTACACTATTATTCCAAGCTATGTCTCAATTCATTTTATGAAGCCAATATTACCCTGATAAAAAAGCAAAGATAGTGCAAGAAAAGAAAACTACAGACCAATATCCTTTATGAAGAGAGATGCAAAAATCTTTAACACAATATTATCAGATGGAATTCAGCAATATATAAAAAGAATTATATGTCATGACCATCTGGGAATCCAAGGCTGGTTCAATGCTTGAAAATAAGTGTAATAGGCTAATGAAGGAAAAAATTACATGATTATCTCAATCAGTGCAGATAAAGCATTTGACAAAATTTAACACCCATTTATGATAAAAAAAAAACTCTCAGAAAAATAGTAATAGAAGGGAAACTTCCTTAACTTGATATAGAGCATCTACAAAAAATTCTATGGCTAGCATTATATTTAATGACAAAAGACAGAATGCCTTCTCCTAAGATTGGAAACAAAGCAAGTATGTCTGTGTTTATTGCTCTTATGCAATGTAGTGCATAAGTTCTAGTCAGTGTAATAACACAAGAAAAGGCATACAGATTGGAAAGGAAGAAATAGAACTTCCCTGATTTGGAGATGATGTGATTGTTTATGTAAAAAATTCCAAGGAAGCTACTTTAAAAAAAAAAAAAAAGAACTCCTAGAATTAATGAATTTAGCAAGGTTGCAAGATACAAGATAAACATACAAAAATCAATTGTATTCCTGTATACTAGCAATGAACATGTGGATACTAAAATTTAAAATATAATTTTAAAACATGTACAGGACTTGTATGATGAAACTATCAAATGTTGATGAAAGAAAAACATATAATATATATCAAGAGATATTGGGTATTCATGGATTGGAAGATTCAACATTGATGATGTCAATTCTCCCCAAATTACATATAGGTTTAATGCAATTCCTATCAAACTTTAGTTTTTTGTAGATATAGGTAAGATCATTCTAAAGTTTATCTGGAAAAGCAAAGGATCTAGAATAGCTAAAACATTTTTAAAGTAATACACTTTATTTTTTAAAGCAGTTTTAGATATGCAGAAAAATCAAGCCCAAAGTACAGAGTTCCCATTTAAACCCTTTGTCTGTACAGTTTCCTCTATTAACATTTTGTATTATTGTGGTACATTTGTTATAATCGATAAGCCAATATTGATTCATTATTATTAAAGTTCATGTTTAAATTAGTAAACATTACATTACTCATTGTGTTGTACAATTGTGTTGTACAGTTCTGCACAGTTTTGAAAAATGCATGTCATGTATCCACCATTATAGTATCATACAGAATAGTTTCACTGCCCTAAAAATCCTCTGTGCTCTGCCTGCTCATCCCTCCCTCCCCTAGCCCCTGGTAATCATTGATCTTTTTACTGTCTCCATAGTTTTGCCTTTTCCAGGATGTCATATGGTTGGAATCATACAGTATGTAGCCTTTTCAGATTGGCTTCTTTCACTTAGCAACATACATCTGAGGTTCCGCTACATCATTTTTTTTTTTTTTTTGAGATAGTCTTGCTCTGTTGCCCAGGCTAGAATGTAGTGGTATCATCATAGTTCACAGCAACCTCAAACTCCTAGGCTTAAGTGATCCTCCTGCCTCAGGCTCCCAAGTAGCTGAGACTACAGTTGCATGCGTCCATACCCGGTTACTGTTTCTACTTTTTATAGAGATGGGGTCTCACTCTTGCTCAGGCTGGTCTTGAGCTCCTGACCCCAAGCATTCCTCCCACCTCAGCCTCCCAGAGTGCTGGATTACAGGCATTAGCCATTGTGCCTGGCCCCTCTATGTCTTTTTGTAGCTTGATAGCTCATTTCTTTTTACTACTGAATAATATTTCATTGTATGGAATAGTTTATTTATTCACTCACCTACTGAAGGACATCTTGTGGTTGCTTCCAAGTTTTGGCAATTATAAACAAAGCTGATACAAACATTCATGTGCAGGTTTTTGTGTAAACATCAACTCATTTGGGTAAATACTTAGGCATGTGAGTACTGCATTGTACTGTAAAAGAATGTTTAGTTTTGTAAGAAACTGCTAATCTGTTTTCCAAAGTGGCTGTACGAGTTTTCATTCCCACCGGCAATGAATGAGAGTTCCTGTTGCTCCACATCCTTGTCAGCATTTGATGTTGTCAGTGTTTATGGATTTTAGCCATTCTAGTAGGTACGAAGTATCTCATTGTTGTTAGCTAAAATAATTTTGAAAGAATATAGTAGGAGGATCAATCTATCTAATTGCAAGATTTATTACATAACTATCAAGACAATGTAGTATTGGTGGAGGAATAGACACAAAGATCAATGAATAGCAAGCCCAGATATAGATCCACACAAATAATGCCCAGCTGATTTTTTTTTTTTTTGAGACAGAGTCTCACTCTCTTGCCTGGGCTAGAGTGCCGTGGCGTCAGCCTAGCTCACAGCAACCTCAAACTCCTGGGCTCAAGCAATCCTTCTGCCTCAGCCTTCCTAGTAGCTGGGACTACAGGCATGCGCCACCATGCCCAGCTAATTTTTTCTATGTATTTTTAGTTGTCCGATTAATTTCCTTCTATTTTTAGTAGAGACGGGGTCTCGCTCTTGCTCAGGCTGGTCTCGAACTCCTGAGCTCAAACAATCCGCCCGCCTTGGCCTCCCAGAGTGCTAGGATTGCAGGTGTGAGCCACCATGCCCGGCCCAACCCAGCTGATTTTTGATAAAGGTACAAAAGCCATTCAATGGGAGAACAATGGTCTTTCCATCAAATTGTGTTGGAGCAGATGGCCCAAAAAAATGAACCTCAACCTAAATTTCACATCTGATACAAAAATTAACTCAAAATGAATCACAAACTGTGTTAGGGTTCTCCAGAGAGACAGAATCAACAGGATATGGATAGCGGATTTATTAAGGGAGTTGGTTCATGTGATTATGGAGGCTGAGAAGTCCCATGACAGGCCCTCTGCAAGCTGGAGACCCTGAGATGCTAGTAGCATGACTCAGTCCAAGTCTGAAGGCCTCAGAACTAGGGAAGCTGATAGTGTAACTCACAGTCTGAGGCCAAAGGCCTGAGAACCCAGGGGGACCACTGGTGTAAGACCTAGAGTCCAAAGACCAAGGAGCCTGGAGTTATCATCCAAGGACAGGAGAGGAAGAGTGTATCCCAGCTCCAGCAGATAGACTGACATATTGACCTTTTCTGTTTTTGTTCTCTTCAGACCCCCAGCAGAGTGGTTGATGCCTGCCTACGTTGAGGGAAGACCTTCTCCACCTAGTCATTCAGACTCACACGCTCATCTCTGGAAACACCCTCTTAGACACACCCAAAAATAATGCTTTACAAAATTTCTAGGCTTTCTTTTCTTTTCTTTTTTCGTAGAGACGGAGTCTCGCTATGTTGCCCAGGCTGGTCTCGAACTCCTGGCCTCAAGCAATCCTCCCACCTTGGCCTCCCAAAGTGCTGGGCTTACAGGAGTGAGCCACTGCACTCGGCCTATGTATTCTTTAACCCAGTTGAGTTGACATGTAAAATTAACCATCACACAGACAATGTAAAATGCAAAACTATAAAACTTTTAGAAAAATATCGGAGAAAATAGTTGGGATCTAAGGCTAAGCAGAGTTTTTAGACGTGACACCAAAAGTATGAGTCATAATAGGAAATAATGATAAACTGGACTTTATCTGCTATGGTTTGAACGTGTCCCCCAAAGTTCATGTGTTGGAAACTTAATCCCCAATGCAACAGTGTTGACAGGTGGACCCTTAAGAGGTGATTAGGTCATGAGGGCTCTGCCTTCATGAATGGATTCATGCTGTTACTGCAGGAGTGGGTTAGTTATTTCAGGAGCAGGTTCCTGATAAAAAATTAAGTTCAGGCCGGGCGCGGTGGCTCACGCCTGTAATCCTAGCTCTCTGGGAGGCTGAGGCGGGCGGATTGTTTGAGCTCAGGAGTTCGAAACCAGCCTGAGCAAGAGCGAGACCCCGTCTCTACTAAAAATAGAAAGAAATTAATTGGACAACTAAAAATATATAGAAAAAAATTAGCCGGGCATGGTGGCGCATGCCTGTAGTCCCAGCTACTCGGGAGGCTGAGGCAGGAGGATGGCTTGAGCCCAGGAGTTTGAGGTTGCTGTGAGCTAGGCTGACGCCATGGCACTCACTCTAGCCCGGGCAACACAGTGAGACTCTGTCTCAAAAAAAAAAAAAAAAAGTAAGTTCAGCCCCTTTTTGCCCTCTCTTGTGTGCTCGCTCCCTTGCCATGTGATGCCTTTGGCCATGGTACGACACAGCGTGAAGCCCCTTGCCAGATGCAGCTCCTTGATCTTGGAGTTCTCAGCCTCCAGAACCATGAGCTAAATAAACATCTATTGTTTGTAAATTACCCAGTCTGTGGTATTCTGTTACAGCAGCACAAAACGAACCAAGATATTATCAAAATTAAAAACTTGCTCTGTGAAAACCCCTAACCAACCTGCGTGTGCTGGAACCATGTGGGGCTGGTCCAGCATGTGCAATCTGCAGTGTGTGTGTGTGTGTGTGTGTGTGTGTGTGTGTGTGTGTAGAGCCTGGTCTGGCCTCACTGTGAGGTTTCCAAGGGCAAGGACGCTACCTTCTCCTTACTTAGTACCATTCCTTCACTGTCTAACATCTGCCAGCACGCTCAAGAAGTTAATGACTAGTTAACTTAGCTAATCAGTGAGTAACCATTGCCTGTTCAGTAACTGAAATGTGACATCTCAATCCTAAATCCTAGCTGGGTGATCATTAGGGTATCTATTAATACAAACAAAGCAATGAGCAATGCCATGCATCTTTCTGCTGGCAGAGTGAAAAATGAGCTGGCGTTGGGGTCTGGGTGCAGAGAGGGGAACACAGGGTGACAGAGGCGAAGCTGGTTTGGGAGAACAGAAAACCATCGGTCGTGTTTGAGGGTCAGGCTCCAGAAGAGCAAGTGCAAGAGCAAGAGCAAGACTCTGTGAGGTCGCTGCGGGGAAGCAAAGTGACCAGCACTGGGTGAGGAGGGTTAAGAGGAGAAGTTTCTTACAATTTACAAAATGATCACATTTGTGGTGCCTCGAGCCCCAGAGCGGTGTGGCCGCTCGGCCTACAGCACAATGCAGCTCCCTTTGTGCATCGCTCTCATGCCCCTTTCTGCGCCCCAGTGCCTGGCGAGGAGCCGGGCTCAGTAAACATGTCCCGAAGAAAGCACTGGGAGGGGTGCGGAGGGAGCCCCATCTGGGCTTTGGAAAACCCAAGCAGGACCTGGCTCACTGTGGTTGAAGAGGCTGTGGTATTGCGTCTTGGAAGGCAGGAGCCATGGTGACTCCCTGACATGGTGGCCAAAGTCCTCTTCCATTTCCCTCTTGCTGGCCCTTCTGCCCAGTCTCCAGTTACCATCCCTCTGAGGGAGGGGAAATTCAACAGACAAGCACGTATCTCTTCCTCCTGGAAGTCTGAAGGAGTCCCTGCCACGTGCTAGGCACTGCAGCCAATGCGGGGAACAACAAAGCCACCAGCGTCGGGATGGTGACATGCGCAGCTCTGAGTGACGGGTCTGGCTGGGAGGGCGTGGGCTCCGCAGACAAGGCAGGGAACGGGACTCCGGGCAGAGGGAATGAAGAGAACAGGAAGGGGCGCCCAGTTGCTGTCCAGGCCTGCCGGGGCCTTGGGCAGCCTGGAGCACTGTGGGGAGGGAGGAGGGCCCCCTAAGAAACCGGACCGCTGGGGAAGGCGAGCTGTTGGCTTTCTACAGGCGACAGACAGGATCCAATTTGAGTTTGAAGGAGATCATTTTGCAGTAACAACAGTCCATACGGCCCTAGAGAGAGACCAGCAGGTGGCTCTTGGAACGGCCCTGGCAGGAGGGGAATGACGAGGGGTACAGGATACCAAGTCGCACTGCCAGGTTCCTGGCCTGGCTGATACGGAAAACCTAGGGAGGGGCCAAGATCTGGGGGCGGAGAGGGGAGAAAAAGGAGTGCCCTTGGCCATCTAGACTCAGCCCCTGCTCTGCTGTCCTGGCCCTGCACCGCCCCCTCTTTCTCCTACCGTCTCATCCAGTCCCCCTGAACCAGGACCCCCGCCACAGATGACTCAGGAGCCAGAGTGCACCTCCCTGCTCCGCTCTGTATGTCCATCAGTGTCCCTGACATTTCCACCTGGATGTCACGAAGCCTTCAAATGCAGCCTCCCCCACCTGCCCCTCTGACCGGCTCTCCCCCAGTTCCGTTGTGGTGGGGCAGGCAGGGAGTGCGCCTTCCTGACGTCTCCCCTCTGCCCCCGACCCCCCTTCTATCTCACCTGGATCTCAAAGCTTCACCCACCTCCCTCCAGCACCTCTGGGTGCAGGTAACGTCTGCTTCCATGCACCACCAGGGCCTTTGGACATGCCAACCTGGTCATGAAGTTGTTTACGCTCCTTCCCTGGCCTCTGGCAGTGACAGATGGGGGCACTGTGGCCTTGCTGACTCCAAAACTACGCAAAACTGTACCTTGATCCACAGCCCAGGCCCTCCATTGATGTTAGGTGCTGAACGGTTAAGGCTAAACTTCAGCACCCGGCTTGGGCTGGGGGTGGTACAGGAAGCACCTGGGAAATGAGATCTAAGTCCCTACACGGAGCAAACAGGCCCCGCCCCCTGGGCCTGGGCAGGGAAGGGACTCAGACCAGGGTTTCCAGGCCAAGGGTCCCCAAGGGCAGGCCAGGGTTCCAGCTCTGTGCTGGGGGCTGGAGCGGAGACAGGGTCTATCAGTTCCCAAGGCTGACACGCTCTCCCTTGTGCCAGTGGATAGAGCCCTGCGGGGCAGGAGAAACCCTCTGGTCAGGGCCTGGGCAGACCTGGGTACTTGGGGGCTAACAGAGGTTCCCATGGCACCCTGAGGCCATGCAGCACCCCCCAACCCTGGGCTGGGAGGGGTGAGGACACAGGGAGGAGGAGGGGTCTGTGAAGAAGCGCGAGGCTGTGAGGATGGGAACAAGGCCACGGGGGTGGTGAGCAGGGCGGTCCCTGGAGGGGCCCTGGAGGAGACTCTGGCTCTGATTCACGAAAGTCTTTGATGATTCATTTCAGGGACCGAGCAAGCCAGGTGTGACAGTGGACACTGGAGCCAGCAGAGTGGGGGACCCTGAGTGGGGTCCCTGCATGGAGACTCACTGGTTGGAGGACCATGGAATCCTAAACAGGGGAATTCTCCACTATTTCTGTTCAGTCCAATCCCAGTTGAACGCTATTGAAAGGGGAGCTCACTGCCCCAGCATGGCGAGGACTGAAGGAGCACTGGGGATTACTCAAGTCCCTGTCCCTGCTGGGGAAAGGAAATCCAGGCGGAGGCAGCCTTGTCATTCCAGGGGGCCAGGCAGCCTCTTCCTAAGGTGTGGGCGCCTTCGCACAAACACAGGGATGGAGTGAAGGCTCAGCCCCTTGCTTGGCCGCCCCTGGACGGCACCGGCTCAGACCACACGAAGCTTCCTCCCGGGCAGAGCACGCTGACGGTCGTCGCTGACTTACCTCACTCAGGTATTTCGGGTCCTTTATATCCAGAAAAGCAAAGGAAGTCACGCCTGGCCTGGACTCCAGTCCCACCTGACAGTGACATGGGTTGGGCAGGTTCTTTTTTTTTTTTGAGACAGAGTCTCACTGTGTTGCCCGGGCTAGAGTGCCAAGGCGTCATCCTAGCTCACAGCAACCTCACACTCCTGGGCTCAAGTGATCCTCCTGCCTCAGCCTCCCGAGTAGCTGGGACTACAGGCATGCGCCACCATGCCCGGCTAATTTTTTTTATATATTTTTAGTTGTCCAATTAATTTCTTTCTATTTTTAGTAGAGACGGGGTCTCGCTCTTGCTCAGGCTGGTTTCGAACTCCTGAGCTCAAACAATCCGCCCGCCTCGGCCTCCCAGAGTGCTAGGATGACAGGCGTGAGCCATCGCGCCTGGCCTGTTGGGCAGGTTCTTGATGCCCCTGTCTACCCTGTCCCACTCTCGACAATTCAAGAGCCTCAGGGGAGAGTCACAAGGGACCGAGCTGCTCTGCTCCCAATCACCAACCACTGGGACCAGGTCTCCTCCTCCTAAAAACAAGTTCGCATTCCCCTTCAGCTCACCCGAAGAGTGCAGGGAAATGGGTGTGGAGGGGTTGGTGCCACACCTCTCCCCACACACACCACACCATGCCCGCTAAATCTGTGTCGCTACCCCAGGGCCATCACCTGACGCCTCTGCTGTTCTGTTCACACACACGCGCACACACCGCCCCACACACACAAAACTCGTCTAAAAACACAGGATGCTCCCTAGACTGCACGGAGCTTCCTTCGAACAATTTTCTCCAATTTTAGGAAAGTGTTCAATTATAAACTGAAGCTGAACAAAACTAACTAGGGAACCATTCGTATGACAGTGTGTGAGCGCGTCGCCACTTAGCAGTGAAATCCCAGCCAGCAGTGGCATCTGGTCCAGCGTGGTCTCGTTGTCCCTATCTTTCCAGAGCCTTATAAGGCCCCGTTCTTCTCGCTGGTGCTCAGGGCTGCAGACCTGCACGCAGAGTACTTACTGAGACCACCACCTACTTCGACAGCTTCCAGAGGAGCCATGCCTGTTCCTATAGTCACAGTTGTCACCAAAAGGGCCTGTGGGTGGTGACATAAGGGTCGCCTTGCTGAGCTGCTTCAGGAACTAACTCACCCACTCTCTGGTAAGTGTTCCCCACCCTCGGGACCTGTCCGGACTCTACTCACCAGATGTTCTCTGCCTCTGGCCAGCCCAGAAACATTAGAGGCAAGTCCCAGCTTCCAGCAAGGCAGCTCAGCCCAAGGCCATCTTTCTAAAAGGCCTCTGGATTGTGGTGAAACAACAAAACCCTGGCTCACCACCGAGAGGCCAGGTGAGCTGGACAGTGGAGGAAGCTGATGGCAAGCTCCTTCCTCTGAGCAGGACACGGCCAAACGCCTCTCCAGGCAAATGGCAGTTTCCATGAAGCTCTAACCCACCCACCCCGGCAGACTGTCAGGGGCAGGGAGGTGTGTGCTGGTCACAGGCAGACACATGCAGGAGTGTCTGACCCCAGGACCCGCTCCACCTGGCACTGGCTGGCAGTCAAGCTGTGAAGGGGGCAGCAGGACAAATCAAGGGACCCAGGCAGGTGCTGCCTAGAGAGCAGGGTGGGGGCTCAAGGGACCCTGAGCTCTTCCTCAGGGGTGGGACTGGCCAACTCCCCAAGAGGCCAATGCCTGGCTTGAGGGATGAAGACAGTGGGCTCTTCAGGGCACATGTTGGCATGGAGGTCTCATCTCCAGGTTGGGAGAATTGCTTAGGCTTTGGGGGACACTAACTAACAAGTGTGTTGTTAGGGTGAGCCCACAGGCATGTTGGCTCAAACCTCAAACATGTCAGCACAGAGCGCAGAGTCCTTTTTTTTCAAGGTGGAGTGGGGAAGAGGACCCAAGAACAGGGAGAGCTCAGAAACAAGGCTGCACCCAAACGCACCCTGGTGGCCCAGGCAGCCTCTGCCACGTTTATGACAACGATGGCTATTCCCTGTGAGGGGGAGCGCAGAGGGCTGGGCTGGGGCACGTTGCGCAACAGGCAGGTGGTGATCATCGCTCCCCTGTCCAGTGAGGATGGTCTGGCCTCCCAGGCAGGTTAGGAGGGGAGAAGGCGAATAGACAGACAGACTGCAGACAGGCCCATGGATAACTTAGTTTATGGGTCAAGCCAATGCAATGCAAAGTTGTTTTTGTTCTTTTTTTTTAACCAAAATAAATAAATCAGATCTGTCCCTGTGAAGGTCAAAGTGACGGATGAAGTGCAGCTGGCCCTTGGCCACAGCCTGCCCCTCACTCCTGCCCCTCCTGTCCCTCTTCTGACCTGCTTTGGCACAGCAAAGAAAATGATGCATCAGAAAGTCTCCACTGGGTTAAGGGAAATAGCGGAAAGGAAGAAGAGTGGTTGGTGGTGTGGGAGGAGGGGGAGGCCACAGGAGGAGGTGGGCGGAGGCGGAAGGGTCAGCAGGACCAAGACAGAGCAGCCAGTGCCCCGGCTGTGGGGACCCCAGCAAGGCTTCCTGGCCACACAGACCTTGTGGGCTCCAGGTGCTGCCCAGCCCCAGGCGGGGCTGAGGGGCACGCAGAGCCCGGGACCCTTGAGGGGTAACAGAAAATGGACACTGCAGAGACCAAACCTGCCCTCTCTGTGCCAAGTCAGGCCAAGGCTTTCTCCTGCCAGCTGCCTCATGTCGTCCTCAGTTCACTCCATAGCTGAGGCCCCTTCTAGAAACCTCTGCTAGATATGGCTAGATCTCACTCTGGACTCCTCTGTGGACTCTAAGGCTTGGCTCCAAGATGAAACTATCCTGGCGTCAAATACAAGAGCCTGTGCCTTGCTGGGTGACGAGGTTGCCAGCACACTGGGAAGCCACACGAGGTCTAGTCCCTATCCTGGGGGGTGATGCAGGTGGGGATGGTCATGGCCAGAGCTGACCCTCCCCAAGGACATCCCGTAGGGCTCCCTTTGCTCTCCCTGCTCCTCACTGCCTCTACAGAGCTGCTCAGCTTGACGGATGTCAGCACAGCCTGGCAGTGTCTGGCCCGTGGGCGGCCAAGCACTCGAGGGGCAACAGCCTAAGTCCTACACGAGCAGGGGGGAGGGGTGTGTGGCACAGCGAGAAGGGCAGAGGTGTGGGCAGTGCTGAGGCACTATTTAGTGGAGAAGCGAGGGGCAGTCATGGATGTGGAGAGGGCAGCAGCCCAAACAACCCTAACAGCTCTACGAGAAGTTCTTGAAGGCGTCCAGGTCGAAGGCCGTGTCCAGGAGGCGCTGCAGCTCTGTCAGGTGGGTCTTCTTATTGCCGGTGGCTGGAGCAGCCGCTGGGTCCCGGCCAGCATACCTGAGAGACAGAGAGAGAGAGGGAGGGAGAGACAGGGAGCAGTAAGGGCAATGGCCACTGAGTGGGCCTGGTCTCATCCCTCTCTTGTATGTGCCCCAATAATGACCCACTGGCCTGAGGTCCCACAGCATCCCCGGCAGGGACCAAGGCTCACCAGACGGGCTTGGCGCGGCTGATGGTGGTCCGAAGTCTTGGCTTCACATAGTCATAGTAGCCTTGGTTCTTGTGCTCCTCCTGGCACCAGGCCAGCTCAGCGTTGGGGTACTTCTGCACCTCCTTCAGCAGGAGGTCGAAGGGGAATGGTGACAGCTAGGAGACAGAAGGGGTCAGGTCAAGAGGGGGACATTCAGAGGGCAGGTGAAGTCAAGCAAAGGGAGGCTAGTGTTCCAGAAGGACAGTCTCATGGTGGCTGTTCCAGGCGGGGAAGGTCAGGGACCTGGGATACCCTACCTGTTGATGATGTTCTGGAAGTTCCGTGAAGGTACCAGAGCCCAAACACCCTGTAGGAGGGATATCAGCACCTGGATGTCATGCCACCTGCCCTCACCTGCTCGATCCTTGTGATGGCCACCTGCTCCACCATGCCCCGTGCTTTGCGCTCTCGAGTGAGGTCGTAGTACACCTTGCCGGTGCAGAAGAGAAGCCTCTTGACATTTTCTGGGTCCTGAGCTGCAGGGCCATCTTCTGGGATCACCCGCTGGAAGTGGGTTCCTACAAGAGAGTTCCCATGGCCAGGCTAATTCTGTCAGGGACATGGCTGAGAGCAATCCAGGGTCTGTCCCACTGTGTGTGAGTGGTGGGTCCCAAGAGACAGGACTGTGCCACATGCTGCTGCCAGGACATGTAGTTTTTGAGGGTGAGAGATGTTTCCCCCTCACCCAGCCTCTGATGCCCATGTATTTGCTCAGACCTAGAGCTTTGAAAAGCACATGATATAAAATAAACACACAGCAGACAGGCGCATTGGACATCAAGTAACATTAGGTTCTTCTCCAAAACAGCTTGTCTCAGACCAAGAAAGTATATTAAGAAAGTATATAACAAGAAAGTATATTAAAACATTCCATCTCTACTCCATTCATACTACTCATGATTTTACAAATATAAAAACTTTCAACATTATCAGAGAAAATATTCAGCCAATTGAGGCTAGGGCTGGGGTTCATGAGAACAATGGAACAATGTCTACATGAAAACTCTCAACAAACTAGGAATAGAAGGAAATGATCTCAACATGATAAAGGCCGTATATGAAAACTCACAGCCAACAGTATAATCAGCGGTGAAACACTGAAAGGTTTTCCTTTAAGATCAGGAACAAGGCTAAAATGCACATTCTGGCTACTTCTATTCAATATAGTACTGAAAGTTCTAGCCAGAGCAATTAGGCAAGAAAAAGAAATAAAAGGCACCAAAATTGAAAATGAAGAAGTAAAATTATCTGTTTATAGGTGATATGATCTTCTATGTAGAAAACCCTAGAGATCACATAAAAAACTGTTGGAAATAATAAATTCAGCAAAGTAGCACAGTGCAAAACTCAACACACAAAAATCAGTCGCATTTCTACACACTAACAATGAACAATGTGAAAAGGAAATTAAGAAAACAATTCCATTTATAACAGTATCGAAAATAATAAAATACTTAATTTAACCAAGGAGGTGAAAGACTTGTGCAATGAAAACTATAAAATTACATACTGCTGAAAGAAAAAGACAGAAATAAGTATGAGCACATACTGTGTTCAAAGATTAGAAAACTCATTAATAAGATGTCAGTACTACCCAAAGCAATCTACAGATTCAGTGCAATCTCTATGAAAATCCCAATGATGTTTTTTGCAGAAATAGGATAGTTCATTCAATAATTTATACAGAAACTTAAGGGACTCCAAATAACCAAAATAATTTTGAGAAAGCAAAACAAAGAGGAATCATACTTCCTGATTTCAAAACTTACTACAAAGTTACAGTAATCAAAATAGTGTGATACTGGCATAAAGACAGACATATAGGCCAATGAAATAGAATAGAAAGCCCAGAAATAAACCCTCAGATACATGGTAAAATGATTTTTGACAGGGCTACCAAGACCACTCAATGGGGAAAGATTACTCTTTCAGACAAACAGTGCTGGGAAAACTGGATATCTACAAGCAAAAGAATGAAATTTGGACCCCTTACTTAGTAACATATGCAAAAATTAACTCAAAATGGGTCAAAGACTTAAATGTAAGAGCTAAAACAATAAAACTCTTTGGATTTGGCAATGATTTCTTAGATAAAACACCAAAGGCATAGGCAACTGAAGAAAAAACAGACCAACTAGACTTCATGAAAATTAAAAACTTGTACATCAAAAGATACTATCAACAGAATAAAAACCCACAGAATGGGAGAAAATATTTGCAGATCATGTATCTGCAAAGGGATTAATATCTAGAATACGCAGAGAAATCTTAAGACTCAACAACAAAAAAACAAACCATCAGATTAAAAAACAGGCAAAGGATTTGAACAGATAGTTCTCTAAAAGATACACACACACACACACACACACACACACACACACACACAAATGGCTGATGAGCACATGAAAAGCTCAATGTTGCTAATGATTAAATGTAAATCAAAATCACAACGAAACACCATTTGACAGCCATTAGATGGCTACTATTAAAAAAATTCAGAAAATAGTAAGTGCCGATGAGGATGCAGAGATGTTGGAACCCTTGTGCACTGTAGGTGGGATGTAAAATGATGCAGCCACTGTGGAAAAGTTGGGCAGTTCCCCAAAAAATTAAAAATAGAATTACCATATGGTCTAGCAATCCCACTTCTGGGTACATACCCAAAAGAACTGAAAACAGGGACTTCAAGAGATATTTGTATACTCATGATCATAGCAGCATTATTCACAACAGCAAAAATGTGGAAGCAACACAAGTGCCCATCTATGGATGAATGGATAAGCAAAATGTGATATATACATATAATGGAATATTATTCAGTCTTAAAAAGTAAGAAATTCTGACACAAACTACAAAAAGGATGGACCCTGTAGACATTATGGTAAGTAAAATAAGCCATCCACAAAGGACAAATATATATTAATATGATTCCACTTATTTCAGGTCCCTGAAGTAGTCAAATTCATAGAGACAGAAAGTAGAATGGTGGCTGCCAGGGGTTGGGGGGAGGGGAACAGGGAGTCAGTGTTTAAGGGGCAGAGTTTCAGTTTTTCTAGAGGAAAAGAGTTCTGCAGATGAATGATGGTGATGGTTGCATAACAATGTGAATGTACTTGATGAGTCACTGAACTATACATTTAAAAATGGCTAAAGGCTGGGCATGGTGGCTCATGCCTGGTAATGCTAGCATTCTGAGAGGCTGAGGCAAGAGGACTGCTTGAGGCTAGTAGTCTGAGACCGGCCTGAGCGACATGGCTAGACTCTGTCTCTACAAAAAACAGAAAAAGTAGCCGGGCGGCAGCGTGCACCTGTAGTCCCAGCTACTTGGCAGGCTGAGGCAGGAGGATCGCTTGAGCCCAGGAGTTTGAGGTTGCAGCAGTGAGCTATGATGATGCCACTGCACTCTAGCCTGGGTGACAGAGTGAGACCTCATCTCAAAAAAAAAAAAAAGAAAGGTTAAAAACAGTAAATTTTATGTTTTGAATTTTACCTCAATAAAAAAAATTGGGAAAAAACCCCAAATGAAACAGGGTTTACCCTGACAGAAGACTAAAGGGGGCTTGGCAACTGGGAGGACGCAGGTTTCCTGGCCCTGTGAGCCCCGGGATGTCCGGGCAGCTGAAGGCCGTGTCAGCCACCTGTGCTCCGGCTATTCACATGGCAATCTCAGTGCCACAGGCCTAGCTTCGCACAGGTGCAGCTGGCCCGTTACCGGGCAGGGCCTACCCCGCCAATGTCTTTTCCTCTGTCCTGAAGGACCTGCGCTGGGGCTGAGCCTTGGAGCTGGGGGGGAGCTGCCACTCGCCTGCTGGAGGAGGCCACAGACAGCAGCACTACTCTCAGTCGCAGCCTCATGTCCCTGCCTCTGATGCAGTCCTAGGACGCTCACATGCGAGAGGCAGCAGCCCCCGGACTGGATGTGAGGCATGACATTTGATCGACTTGCATGTAAGCTGTGACCTTCCACATCTGGTGTCACGGGTCTTTGCACCACTACCAAAAATGTGGCAAAGCCATGGTGAGATTCACAAATATCAGCCCCACACACACCACAGGGCAGCAGCAGAGAACCCCCAAACCCACCATTTCCCCAAGGAAATGCCCATCTCCCTCACACTCACCTGGAAGCATCTCGTCAAAGCTGGTTCTGGCCTCTGGGTGGCGCAGCAGGGATTTGGGGGTGAAGATAATTAACTGAAATACAGAACAACAGGTTCATGATAGACGGGGTTCTAATTCCAGAAGGAAGGTCAAAAGCAAGGGACTGCCCGAGCATTGATCTTCAGGACATGGAACACGATGACCTGCCCTCCCAGCTCTCAATGGGAGCCTTACGTCAGAAGAGGCAGGAGGAGGAAAAGAGACCATCAATCTTCCTGCTGTTCACCTCCCCTCAGCCCGGCACCCACTCCCTCCAAGATCCATCGCATCCCACTCCAAGCCCCCTGCGCCCCACCCTCTACCTCTCCATACCCAGGAAAGAGCCCTGCGTCTCTTCTTGGCAGTCCCAGAGCAAATGTACCCACAGCCTATCTAAGGCTGTGACAAAGCCAGTACCAAGTGGCACCAGGGCTGTTCTGCCCTGTGGGTCCTCGGGCTGCGGGGGACACATGGAGTTGTGAACCTGAGTCCTGCACTCCCACCCTGCAGCATCCCAGGGCAGCAGGGCCCTCTCCCTGGACCCTTGGCCCACTTCCTCCTTCTTGTGCAGTACTTTTCCCACTTAGGCCTCCAACCAATTCCTACTTACCCCTCAACACCTAGCTTGGGAGTTGCTGCCTAGGGACTCTTTACTCCCTTGGCCCCCACCAGGGTTCGCTTCTCTTCTAGAGCTCAGCACACCCTCTGTGACCACGTGCTCAAACGTCCGCCTTCCTTGCTGGGCTAGGGCCCGCAGCCTCAGCCCAACACTCTGCGCGTGGTGCTCAGCAGCACGCGAGGGTCCAGCTTGGGGGAAGAGAACATGCAGTTCCCTGGCCACAGCAGTGAGGAGGAGGGGACCTGGCTCCCCGATGCTCTGTTCTGTCTACACTCCCCTTGTGGGTGCCATCTAGCCAACCCCTCGCAAGAGGTGCTCAGAAGAGCCCTTCCCTGCACCAACAGAGCACGGCTAGGCCTAGTTTGACCAAGAGAGGCCATGACACTGACCGGCTTCCGGAAGGGCAGCAAGATCTGGCGTCGTAGCACGTGGAAGAAGTTGCCAGGGGTGGAGCAGTTGACAACAACCCAATTGCAGTCATACAGCTGATTGATGTCGAAGTTGGCTTGTTTAAGGTCCTGCAGCAAGGAAGGAAACGGCCAGAGGCCAGGTAGCAGCACTGAGCATTCTGGGGTCTAGGGCAGAGGGGCCTCAGGAGGCACCACAGGCCCACCCTCAGGTGCCTGACTCACCTGGAAATGTGAGCGGACACTAACAAGTCCAGCAGCTCAGCCAGCCTCACACCCTGGAGAGTCTCAGTCCCACTAACCCCTACTACTTCTCCGAAAGCTATTGCCCAGCATGAAGCAGATGCTATTTTAAGAGACTCAAGTTCTACCGAAAACCTATTCTAACCTTCCTTAGAAACTGACTCCCGATAGTTTTTTTTGAGCTCTTAAGTTTCACTAAAATCACCCCAAAGTTCTCTCCTCTAGTGTCTCCCTGAATCGCGAGTGAAGGAAGCAACCACCCCAAGAGCTCACGGTGAGCTGCTCACTGGCAGTTTCTGCGCTTTCAGCAACAGCAGGAAGCAAACAAAGGCAACCCCGGCACTTTCTCCTACGCTCTGGGAAGTCTTTCGTCTCGGGCAAACCAGAAGTTACAGCCGACACTTGTCCACCCATTTGAATTTCCCAGCTAGAGAAAGGGGGGCAGAGCCAAGGTCTGTGTGACACCTCAGGGCTCCAGGGTTCCTGCCAGACGCCCTGAGGATGGCTGGGCTGGCCAGGTGGGCAGGGCCTATTCTACTCACCGGTAGGACGTCTGGGTCATCATTGCACATCTGTAGGAACCGCTCTGGGCGGGCAGAGGAATGTTCTGGGCCCTGGAACCAGACACACGAGTTACAGTTTGGGAGCTCCTGCATGCTGATGTTTGCTGCCTTTGCTGTTCCTCTCTCTCAACTAACGTGCTCATTTCTGGTTATCTTTCTTCCTGACGGCAGGATTCGATATTTTCCCCTTCCCACCAGGGAAGCACTTGGCTCCTCATTCCACACCGGAATTTTAAAACGGCGTCACACTGGGGCCCCTGGAGTGGGACAACCGAAAACAGGGTGTGGGAGCTGTGAGGGAGCCGAGCAGGCTGAGCCACTGGCAGCAGGTGCCAAATGTCCTGCGGACGCCTGCGCATCTGGGTGGTCCCCATCGGCACTATCTGCTTCTCCTCCAGGGCGGGGGAGGCATGGGGCATGCTGGCCACATCCAGATGGGCTACTCTGGCCTTCCAAAGTGACATTCCCTGGCTGGGCGCGGTGGCTCACGCCTGTAATCCTAGCACTCTGGGAGGCCGAGGCAGGTGGATCACTCAAGGTCAAGGAGTTCGAGACCAGCTTGAGCAAGAGCGAGACCCCGTCTCTACTAAAAATAGAAAGAAATTATCTGGACAAAAATATATATATAGAAAAAATTATCCGGGCATGGTGGCGCATGCCTGTAGTCCCAGCTACTCGGGAGGCTGAGGCAAGAGGATCTCTTGAGCCCAGGAGTGTGAGGTTGCTGTGAGCTAGGCTGATGCCACGGCACTCTAGCGAGGGCAACAGAGCCAAACTCTGTCTCAAAAAAAAAAAAAAAAAAAAAAAAACCCCAGTGACATTCCCACTGGCTCTGGTGCCAGTCTTTATGGTCAGGGTCTTAAGTAGACCGTTCCCAAGTCCTAGGTCTGGCGGGGAAGGGCCAGGGGCTCACCATGCCCTCCATGCCATGGGGCAGCAGCAGTACGATGCCAATCTGCCGCACCCACTTGGCTTGTCCTGGGCAGATGAACTGGTCGATGATGCACTGGGCAGTGTTGTGGAAATCACCAAACTGGGCTTCCCAGAGGACCAGGGCGTTAGGACTGGCCATTGCGAAGCCCAGCTCAAAGCCTATAAGGGACGAAGGAAGCAGAAAATCACATCCAGGACACCAGTCAGTGGGTGGGGGGACGGGGCGGGAGGTGGGGGGCCTGGCAGCATGGGCTGCGGGCACTCACCCAGCACACCGTACTCAGACAGTGAGCTGTTGCACACGGTGTAGGGGGCCTGATTGGGCCACAGGTGGTTCATGGGGATGCAAGTTCTCTTGTCCACATTCTGGTCATGGAGCACGTGGTGGCGGTGGCTGGGGCAGGACAACAGAGATAATAACCAGGAGCTCTGACCTGTCAAGCAAATGTGCTGGGGCCCCGCATGGAGCACAGATCTCCCTTGCTGCAACCTGCACTTCCCACCTGGCAGCTAACTGCAGAGCTCAGCACCACCCAGGTCTTAAAAGACGAGCACCCAAAGCAAATCAGAGAGAGGAGCTTTTAGCCTGAGACAAATGGGACTTAGTAACAGTAACTGTCTTCTAGAACTTTGGTCCCCAGTGCCCCAGCTGCAGACTGGTATCGGTCTGTGGCCTGTTAGGAACTGGGCCGCACAGCAGGAGGTGAGTGGCAGGCGAGCGAGTGAAGCTTCATCTGAACTTATAGCCGCTCCCCATCGCTCGCATCACTGCCTGAGCTCTGTCTCCCACCCCCCAAGCCCACAGAAAAACTGTATGAAACCTGTCCCCATCAGAGCCCTTCGCTTCCCATCTCCTACTCTATGAAGGGCAAACAAAACCGTGCAGAGCGTTACCTGAATGTGCCGCGTTCCACATCCTGGCCGCTCAGCCGGATGTGGATGCCATCCTTCAGCAGTGAGCCAAACGCCATGTACTCTGCCAGAGCCCAGTCCACGGTCCGGTTCTTCACCAGCTCCCCACGAGTTTTCAAGATCCGGCTCAGCCCTGCAGAAACACAGCTCTCACTAGCCGCTGCAGGCCCAGGCCTGTGTGTGGCTGCCTCACTTCTCAGTGTGCTGATGGGGCAAGCGGCCTCCTTCACCCACTGCTTGCAGGTTCCCAACTCGATGCAAAAGCTGTGACCTGTCTCTACTACTGAGCAAGGGTGAGACCATGCTGAAGGGAGTGGGTGAGAGAGGCAGCCCCACCCAAACACTCCATGGGCCTTGAGCAGGGCAGGGAGGGCATCTCTATAGGACACAAGACAGGGGCCAAGCACAGCCCTGCAGAGCTGTCGCGTCTGGCCTGCACCCCAACATGTCCACAGGCCAGCACAGAGCTTGTTACCTCCATGAATGGTAAAGTTCTCCACGGGCACGGAGCTGGCCACGTTCCCGATGTGCGTCAGAACATCCTCTGTTAGGCCCGTGGAGGGGCAGGACATGCTCCTGGGCTGCCCGTCCAGGGTGAAGAAGCCTGGGAGAGGGAGAACAGCTGAAGCATGGCCCCTGCTTCAGAAAAGGAGACGCTGCAGAGAAACTGCTCTACTTTTCCAGGGACTGCACTGTGGCAGAATATGATTTTGGGGAGAATCAGAGTGAGAACGCAGCCTGGATCATGTTCCCCAGAAAGCATTAGTCCAGGGGTCTGAGTCCAGGGTCCACAGGGGGCTTTGCTGAGATGGTGCACACAACTGTGTGTTGCGGGGGCAGAGAGGGGAGCCTGAGTTTTTTTCCGTGAAGAGGATTCATGGTTACATCAGATTCACAAAGGAGCTTATTTGTGGCATCGTTTCCTCACTCACCAGGCCAGGGAGAGTCAAGCCAGTGCTTGATGTGCAAAATTTTCTCGTCTTTGGATCTGGCAAAAGCTTCCTCACAGATCTTATCGTACTTGGAGATTTCCTCCTGGAGGGTTGGGCACAACACAGCAGTCACGGGCACAGTGCACAGTCACTGTGCACGCCCAGCCACACCCCCACACCCCTGAGTGCAAAACAGCTCAGACGCCGCGGCCTCTGGGTCTAGTCCGCCCTGGTGTAACCTTTCTGAGATTTGTGAGGAGCCCAAGTATATCATTCTCTCCACTCCCAATAGTTTCTTCCCCACACTTGCTGTGTGAAGATCCTGCTCAGAGTTTGAGGCCCCCAGTATGTTTTCATGAGAACTGGTGCAGTTCTCATGGTTCCTAGCACACTCCACCCCCAGCATTTGTCCTGATCTGGGCCCTGTTCTGTTCCCACGCTTCAGACATGGCTCCTCATGCCCCCATCTCCTCTCCTTCCCCGGGGCACCTGCACGGGCCTTCCCACTCACAACCAACCAGCAGTCACCATCCAGATTACACCAGGCCCTTCCCCAAGGTGGGCCCTCCACCTACCTCTCACCCCTGCACAATTTGTGTCAACTGAGAAAAACTATTAGGCAGCTACTACCTTGTCTCCATAATATGCCCTTCTCCCCCAAACACTGCTTAAGGCCTACCTCCTTTACAAAGCATCTCGGTAGCCCAGACCCTCCAAAAAGTTATATGCTGAAATGCTGTAGTTGTAAATATTTCACAGGCTTTCACTGGGATCCTCCTAACTGCGAAAGTGAGAACTAGCCCTGTGGCTGGCCTTTTCTAGTCCTCCCCGGCTCCAGGAAGGCCCGTGGGATGGCGCCGCGGGGATGCACCTCGTACTCCGGCTGGTTGACCACGCCCTGCGACACCAGCAGCTCAGCGTACTTCTGCAGCACAGGCTTCTGCTTGCGGATCTGCTTGTACATAAGTGGCTGCGTGAACATAGGCTCGTCCATCTCGTTGTGGCCGTTGCGACGGTAACACACCTGGTCAGAACAGCGAGACAGGACATCAGAGACCTGCCTCGTCTCTCCTATGTGATGACAACACACCTCATGCCTGCTCTGCCTCAGTTTACCTTCACTAGAAATAGGATTCTATCTGTCTTTCCTTCACACAGCAGAGCTGCTTTGACTATTAGATGAGATAAAACAAGAGCGATTTGGGCAACTACTCACAAAGCAGTCCCATGACAGCACCAGACGAGCCCAGGGATGGCCCTCCTCACTACCACAGCCCCCGCCTGGGGAGTACTCGCTGGTGCGTGTTAGCCTGAATACTCTGGAGCTAAACAAACACCTGTGTGAGGCCTGGCACTACAGATCCCTGAGGTGACTCACCGAGTCAAGCTCCTTTCCTCGGGACACAAGGGTACCGAGGGCAAGAGGGGTGGGCCAGACACTCAGCCCAGGATGTGCTGTCCCTAGAGTCACTCACCAAATCAACGACCACGTCCTTGTGGAAGGTGCTTCTCCACTCGGCTGCCACCTTGCACACGTACATGACAGCTTCAGGGTCATCTGAGTTCACGTGGAAAATGGGGGCATTTACCACTCGGGCCACGTCGGTGGGGTAGGGGGAAGAGCGGGCCATCCTCGGGTCTGTGGTGAAGCCGATCTACAAGGAACATGGCAGCCTGGCAAGACGGTACCTGGCTCGGCCAGTGCAGGGACGAGAGGGCAGAAGGCAGGGCTGGGCATAGCCTGCACTTGCCACTTGGCTACTCTGAGTAAGGGCCCCAACCAGCTATTTAAGCCTTTTTTTTCCTTCAAGTTTTGTTTGATTTTTCCTATTCTGAAAACAAAATTCACGTATGCTCAACATAGAGAATTTAGAAGAAACAGTATAAAAAATTAAAGTTACCTACAATTCTATAGGCCACTGGGTAAATATTTTGATGTTTTCCTCTCCAGACTTTTTTCTTTATATGCACATGTATATAAATAAATAAGTAAATATATATGTATATTCAAAATTCAGGATCTAATATTATTTCTATATTTTTGCACTTTATTCATTTAACACCATGAGCACTTTTTCTTTGAAAAGAAAATTTAAAGGCTTCGTAACACTCCCCACCACTTAGATGTACTAAAATTTAATTATATATTCATAATTTTATAACTTGCATTTAAAATTTTATTTTAGGAAATATTTCAAATATAAAGTATGATAAATACTACATTGCTCACCCATGAGCCCATCCATCACCCAACACGAACAAATCTCAACAGCTTCACCATATTTGTTTCTGGGCCTTTCTTATTACATTCCTGTTACAGCTAGAGCCCAACCGCACGTGGCCCTGGCCACAGGCTCCCTACCCTGAACTCAGAGGACATTTCCACGAGTTACTGTTTGTGCTTCATGTGTCCATAAACAGTATATAGTATTTTCTGAGCCTTTTTGGTAACTTAAATTTTGATATAATTTCAAACTCTTGAGAAAGCTGACAGAATACTCACTACAAAGAACTCCCATATGGTCTTCAATTAGATTCACCAACTGTTTACATTTTACCCCTTTGCTTTAATTATTCATGCTTTATCACCTCCCTTCACACACAAACACACACACACACTCCCCCCCACCTTTTTCCATAACCATTTAGGAGTCCGTTGTGGACCACCCCTATTTGCTAGGAACAAGGACATTCCCTTACCTAGCCAGACTGCAGCACTCAGCCTCACATAATTTATATAATTATCACTGACCCGCAGTCCACACATGCACTATCCTAATAATGTCTCTATAATATTCCTTTCCTTCAGTCCAGTATCCAGGCCAGGACACCATGTTGCACTTAGTGTCACATCTCTCTAGTCCCTGTTATTCTGGAAGGCTACTCCGCCTTCCTTGGTTTTTCATGGCATCGACACTTTTGAGAGTATTTCTGTTTTTAAACCATATTGGTATACAGTCTATGTTCCTTATATATGTCATCATACTCTACATACTGTACAAATCCTTTGCAGCTTGCCTTGTGTACATTTGTTTTTATGATTTATCCAGGTTGAAATGTGCAGCTCTACTTCCTTTAGCAGAACTTAGTAATGAAATGTAACTACTAAATAGTATATATATCACAGTGTATTTATCCATTCTCCTGTTGGTGGACATTTAGGTTGTTTTTAATTTGTGGTTAACATAATGTCACTGTACACATGCTTATATAAGTTTTCTCCTGCAAACACTGAGTTTATCCACAGTCTACTCCTTGGAAGGGAAAATTGAGCCATGGGCATGAGCGTTGTAAATTTTTGTAAATACTACCAAATTGTTCTCCAAAGTGGTTGTTTTACTTATACTACTTCTAGCAGCACATGAATATCCTGCATTTTCCATTTACCACATTGTGACTATTTCCCTAGAATATTAAACTTTTTAATGGTCATATAATATCCCTTCCTATGGCTTTGCCAAATTTTATACAAAGACTCTTTTGTTGTTGGACGTAGTTTGTTCCCTAATTTTGTGGTAGCACAATTTTTTTTCCTGAGACAGAGTCTTGCTCTGTCGCCCCTGGTAGAGTGCAGTGGCGTCAGCTCATTGCAACGTCAAACTCTTGGGCTCAAGCGATCCTCCTGACTCAGCTTCCTGTATAGCTGGGACTACAGGTGTGCACAACGACACTTCACCAATTTTCTTGTTTTTAGTAGAGACGAGGTCTCTTGCTCAGACTGGTCTTGAACTCCTGAGCTCAAGCAATCCTCCCACCTTAGCCTCCCAGAGTGCTAGGATTATAGGCATGAGCCACCACACCTAGACTACAAACATGGTTTTGACAAATATTCTCATACAAAAATAATTAGCATCTGATTGTTTCCTTAGGAGAGACTAAGCAATCGACTGATTATTTATTTACTGTCTCACTCTGTCACCCAGGAGAGATTTCCAGAAGGTGAATTTCTAAGTATATTCTGAGACAAACGAGAGCCTCAGCTATGCGGCCACTTCCTCTCCTGCAATAGATCTTACTGACCCCACACCACCTTGTGAGAAATGAGTCAAAGCAATTAAGAGGTAGAAAAAAAAAAAAAACAAAGCAAAACCATGGTCCTTAGAGAGGTATAAGAATTCTCTATTTATGTTAAATGGCTTTTGAATAATCTCCCTTGTCACATTGTCTAAACAAAAGATCAGAAATAGTGAGACAGTGATAAGAACATTAAAAAAATAATGTACCAGAGTCTGACACTTAAGAGAGCCTTGAACAATCTCAGCTGGTATTACAGCCAGCATCCCTATGTGGGTCTCAGCAGTCAGAGAAAGGAGAGCGTGCAACGGGAAGTTAATGATCATAATATTCCCTACTTCTAGAAAGAATACTGCTTTGAAAGCTTGAGAGCTCAGCCCCCAGCTTGCCCTCCCCCAATATCCATCACCGTTACAAGCTTCCGTGTCTTCATGCATATGAGTGGGTACACACACACACACACACACACACAATGGAAGTGAACTTTACTAGCACAGGTATCTATATGGATAGGTGTGGACACACATGAATGATGGAGGTGCACTCTAGCACAGGTATGTATATGGGCGGGTATGCACACATGTACGACGGAGGTGTACTCTACAAGCATAGGTATACAGATGGGTGGGTGTGCACACACATGTACAATGCAGGTTTAGTCTACATAGCACAAGGTGGATATGTACATATACATGGATAATGGGGGTATATACTCCAAATAATGCACTGTAACTTTTTTCCCCCTATAGGTATATTAATAACATCTCTTAGTATACTTTTGGAAGGCAGCTATGCTTCCTACTATAGCACCAATGCACTCTCTTAGTACTTTTGGTAGTGAGTGGATTAGTAGGAAGATCTCATAAAGCTGATCTGGGAGCCAAAGGGACCTTAGAACCAAAAGGCTTCTCCTCTCACCCCTGGCTGGAGGCCCATCTACTTATTCACTAGTTGTCCCAAGGAGGAGGAGTTGTTTCAAGGAGGAGGAGCCTAAAACTTCTGGAGAAGCCAGTTCCCCTGCTGGAACAGGTCTGATTGTTGGAAGGTCTTCCTTTCACTCAATTAAAATCTGCATCTTGGTAATTGTCACCCATTGGTGCTGACTCTGTACATTACATTCTTGCTACATAAATCATTTATGCTTGAAAATACCTCTCATGCTTGCCAGGAATCTTTTACCTTTTGGGCTACACATGCCCAGCTTCCTCAGTCAGTCCTTATAGGATAGTTTCCAGACACTGTGCCATCCTAACACACTCTCCTCTGGACGCAGTCCCACTTATGTTCAACCAAAATACTCGATTTTCTGTCAAAAGAAGTTAAACAAACCCAAGACCCTGTACTATATTTGTGTGATGTGATTGTTTTTCTTAAGAGATGGGGTCTCACTATGTTGCCAGGCTGGTCTCAAACTCTAGGGCTCAAGTGATCCTCCTGCTTCAGCCTCCCAAGTAGCTGGGACTACAGGTACACATCACAGCTTATGATGTGAGGGTTTTTTTTTGAGACAGGGTCTCACTCTGTTTCCCTGGGCTAGAGTGCAGTGGTATCATCGTAGCTCACTGTACCCTCAAACTCCTGGGCTCAAGCGTCCTGCTGCCTCAGCCTCCTGAGCAGCCAGGACTAGAGGTGTGTGCCACGGTGCCTGGCCAATTTTTTCTATTTTTTAGCCTCTGAGACGGAGTCTTGCTCTTGGTCAGGCTGGTCTTGAATTCCTGACTTCCAGTGATCCTCCAAACTCAGCCTTCCAGAGTGCTAGGATTACAGGTGTGAACCACTGCACCCAGCCTGTTTTTTGTTTGGTTTTGTTTTTTGAGACAGGGTCTCACTCTGCCACGGGGCTGGAGTGCAGTGGCATCATCATAGTTCACTGTAATCTCCAATTCCTGGGCTCAAGTGATCCTTCTGCCTCAGCCTCCCGAGAAGCTAAGACTACAGGTGTGTGCCACCATACTTGGTTAATTTTTAATCTTTTGTTGTAGAGACAGGTTTTTTTTTTTTTTTTTTTTTTTTTGAGACAGAGTCTCGCTTTGTTGCCTGGGCTAGAGTGAGTGCCGTGGCATCAGCCTAGCTCACAGCAACCTCAAACTCCTGGGCTCAAGCAATCCTTCTGCCTCAGCCTGCCGAGTAGCTGGGACTATAGGCACATGCCACCCTGCCCAGCTAATTTTTTCTATATATATATATTTTTAGTTGTCCAGATCATTTCTTTCTATTTTTTAGTAGAGACAGGGTCTTGCTCTTGCTCAGGCTGGTCTCAAACTCCTGACCTTGAGTGATCCACCCGCCTCGGCCTCCCAGAGTGTTAGGATTACAGGCGTGAGCCACCGCGCCCAGCCCGAGACAGGTTCTTACTATGTTGCCAGGTGGTCACAAACTTCTGGTCTCAAGTGATCCTTCTACCTCAGCTTCCCAAAATGCTGGCATTACAGGTGTGAGCCACTGCACTGGCCTATATTGTGATTTTTAAATTCAAATGTTATTAAATGATTTTATATTGCAAAGAACGAAGGTCTCAAATCAATGATGTGAAAAATTAAGAGAGAGAAGCCTAAATCAAACCCAAAGTAAGCAGAAGGAAAGGAATAACAAAGAGCAGAAATCAATAAAATAGAAAACAGGAAAATGAAAGAAGAAATGCAATGAGACCAAGGCTATTCCTGGGAAAAGGAAGATGAATCTATAGCCAGACTAACCGAGAAAAGACACAAATTATCAGTATCACGAATCAGAGAAGGGATACCACTACAGATCCCACAGACCCAGGGAAGGCAATATTAGAAACTTTATGCCCATAAACCTTACAACCTAAAGGAAATGCACAAATGTCCTGAAATTACTGGCACTCACTCAGGCATAGATAACTTGAATAGTGCTATATCTCCCTGAATTTATAGTTTAACAAAGTTCCCATGGGGACTTCTACTTCTGGAAAGTGGAGTAGATATACTTTCCCCTATTTCTCTTGCTAAGTAAAGCTAAAAACTGCAGACATCACCTGCTGAACAAACATGAAACTCTGAAGTTGGACAGAGGAAGGAAGACCAGCTAGGGACCTCAGGTCCAAGGAATGACACGGTGACGGTTCCCCACCAAGTACTAGAGAAGTGGGCAAACTGGAAACACCAACAGGCACAGGCGAAGGACCAGGGAAGAGGCAGTACAGCAAGACAGGAAATATTTAGGCAATAACTGCTCATCTGCAACCAAATATGGCAGAAAACACTGTGGCCTCACTGCCCCCAGCAAAGGCCCGGTGGGGAGCCTTGACTGATGCAGATTACATCAGGAGGCCCTCAAACCTCGCTGGCATGAGGTGGCACTGGAGGAGGCTGAGCAGGGAACTGGAACTTGCACGAGTGCCCAGCAGGAGGCCACATGGGGAACAGTAAAGAGGACCCTGTTCCTTCCCTGGCTACCACCTGCAGGGACAATGTGGTACCCCCATTCCCCACAGGACAAATGTCCAGAGGAGGCCTGCTAGAACAGAAGATACAAAAGATTCCAAGCCTAATAATGTTAATGCCCAAAATGTCCCAGTTTCATTTGAAAATCACTTGTTATACAACAACCAGGAAAATCTTAGCTTGAATGAGAAAAAGCAATCAACTGACACCAACACTGATGACACCGATGTTAAAATTATACGACAAAGGCTATAAAGCAGCCACCATGAAAACGTTTCCATGAGAATTATGAATATGACCAAAACAAAAACAAAAATAGAAAGTCTCAAGCAAAGAAATAGAAGATAGAAAAAAGAACCAAATGGAAATTTTAGAAACAAAAAATAAAAAAAACCGGGGAGGTGGGCGGGTGCTCAATGAAGGTGCTTCATAGCAGCATGTAGGAGAGAGAGGAAAGACTCAGGAACTTAAAGACAGAACAATAGAAATGACCCAGTCTCAAAAATGGAGACAAAATAGACTGGAAAAACAAAAATAAGCAGAGCCTCAGGACTATAATAAAAGACCTAATATTCCTGTCACTGGAGTCCTAGAAAGAAGAGAGAAAGAAGGTGGGGTTGGGTAAATAACGACTGAAATGAATGTCTGAAAATTTTCCACATATGTCAAAAGTCATCTACAGATTCAAGAAGCTAAATGATGCCAAGTCAATTCAATGGGGGAAAGAATAGTCTTTTCCACTGTGGTGTCGGGACAGCTGGCACCATGTGCAAAAGAATGAAGTTGGGAACCCTTCCTTGCACCATGCACAAAAATTAACTCAAAATGGATCATAAATGTAAGAGCTGAAACTACAAAACTCTTAGAAGAAAATATGAGGTAAATCTTTGTGACCTTGGGTTAGGCAAAGCCTTCTTAGATATGACACCAAAAACACAAGCAATAAGAGAAAAAACCATATAAATTAGATTTGATAAAATATAAAAACTTTTGGCCCTTTTGTTACAACAGAGGGGTCTGTTCGTTGTCTGTAGTGAACATGTCTTGCTCTTGCTCTGTAAATCTATCTTGTCCTTCCTCAATAAACTTTGTTTAAAAACAAAAACAAAAAAACTTTTATGCTTCAAAGGACACTGAAAACAGCCCAAAGAATGGGAGAATGTATTTGCAAATCATATATCTGATAGAGGGCTTGTATCCACAATACATAAAGAGCTCTTACAACTCAACAATAAGAAGATGATCCAGTCAAAAAATGGGCAAAGGATCCAAATAGAAATTTCCCCAAAAAAGATATACAAATGGCCAATAAATACATGAAAAGATACACAACGTCATTAGTCATTAGGGAAATGCAAATCAAAACCACAATGAGATACCACCTCACACCTGCTAGGATGGCCAGAATAAAAAAGATAGACAATAACAAAGTGTTGGTAAAGATGTGAAAAAATTGGAACCCTACATTTCCAGTGGGAACATATGGTGCAGTCACTTTGTCTGGGAGTTCCCCAAAAAGCTAAACATAGAGATTCCATATGATCTAGTAATTCTACTCCTAGGTATACGAGGGCTGTTTGGAAAGTGTCCAGCCACGTAACTGTTCTCATTATATTAACAATGGCTAGATACTCTATGGACCGCTCCCATATACCAAAATAAGTTAAAACATATGTAAACACAAACATTTGTAGATGAATGTTCATGGCAGCATTATTTCTAATAGCCAAAAAGTAGAAATAATCTAAATGTTTATCAATTGATAAATGGACAAATAAAAGATGGTTACAGCCATATAATAGAATATTATGCAGCAATAAAAAAGGAAAGAAATTCTGACATGCTACGACATGGACAAACCTTGAAAACATGCTCAGTGAAAGAAGCCAGTCGCAAAGGACCACATATTGTATGATTCAATTAACATGAAATGTCCAGAAGAGATAAATCTATAAAGACAGAGAGTAGATTAGTGGTTGCTTAGGGCTGGGGAGGAAGTGGTATAGGAGTGTGATAACTAAAGAATGCAGGGTTTCTCCCTGAGGTGATGAAAATGTTCTGGAATCAACTGTGGTGGTAATTGCACATATCTGTACATATACTAAAAACCACATAATTGCAGACTTTTAAAATGAGTAAATTATATGGTAAATGAATTGTATCTCAGTAAAGTTGTTAAAAAAATTTAAGCTGAGTATATCCCAAGCAGGAAAACCTAAAGAAATCCATGCCAAGACACACTGTAGTTAAACTTCTGAAAAGTAGACAAAGGAAAAAAGAAAATCTTCCCACAAAGAAAACTCTAAGCCTAGAAGTCTTTCACTGGTGAATCACAGCAAACATTTATGAAGGAAATGATACCAATTCTATACAAACTCATCCAGAAAACAGAAGAGGATGGAACATTTCCTAACATCTTGAGGCCAGCATTACCCTGATACCAAAGCCAAAGACATTACAAGCAAAAAAACTATAGACCAATACCCTTTGTGAACACAGAATTCCACATTCGAAAATCAATTAATGTACTTCACTATTAGCAAACCATATGGCCATCTAAATAGACACAGAAAAGCATGTGACAAAAATCAACATCCATTCACGACAAATACTGTCCAAAAATTAAGAACAGAAGGGAATTCCCTTATCTTGGTAAGGGACATCTACAAAAACCATACAGCTAAAATCATGCTAACACTGAACACTTGTTTTCAAAAACAGGTAACAAGGAAATGATGTCCACTTTCAGTCACTTCAACATGGCGCTGTGGTTCTAGCCGGTGCAATAAGAAAAAGAAACACAAAGCACAGACAAAGATGGATTGGAAAGGAAGAAATATAACCATCTCTATTTGAAACCACGTGATTGTCTATATAAAAAAATCCCAAAGAATCTTAAAAAAAAAAAAAAAAACCTATTAGAACTAATAAGTGGCTCCTCAAAAAGTTAAAAATAGAACGATCACATGATGCAGCAATCCCACTTCAGGGTATATACCCAAGAACTGAAAGCAGCGTCTTGAAGAGATATCTGGACACCTATGTTCACAGCAGCATTATTCACAACAGCTAAAATGTGGAAGCAACCCCAGTGGCCACTGACAGATGAATGAATAAGCAAAACGTGGTATATTCATGCAATGGAATATTACTCAGCCATAAAAAGGAGATTCTGACACATGTTATGACACGGATGGACCTTGAAGACATCATGCTCAGTGAAATATGCGAGGTACAAAAGGACAAATCCTGTATGATTCCATTTATATGAGGTCCCTAGAGTAGTCAAAATCATAGAGACAGAAAGTAGAAGGGTGGGTGCTAGGGGCTGGTGGGAGGGGAATGGGGCGTTAGTGTTTAATGAATATGGAGTTTCTGTTGGGGATGATAAAGTTCTGGAGCTGGAGGATGGTGATGGTTGTATTTAATGCCACTGAATTGTATACTTAAAAATGGTTAAGATGGTAAATTTTGTGTATTTTATCACGATAAAAAAATTGAAAAAAAAATATAGTTCAATAGTGGGGTTGTTTGTTTTTAAGACTTGTCTCTTTCCTTGGTATTTGTTCAAGTCTTCCTAATACCACTCCTCGAAGGAAAGTAGATCAAATACTAACTATATCATTTACTTCAAGCAAGCTATTCAATCTCGCTGCTCCTCAATTTTTTCTTTTGAAAAAAGGGAATAATACCACCCAGTGCATGGGTAACAACCCTATAAATTAAGTTAATGTGTACGATGTGTCTGATTCAGTGTCTGCCACATAGTAGGCACTTAGTAAGTGGTAGCTTTTACCATATTATATGTTATATTCATACTTGATAATGTTCTTACCCTCTTTTAGTATCTGACGTTTTACATTTTGTTTATTATGCAGTGATCACATTTACTTGAAATTTCCCCTTTTCCTTCTCTACTTTTTTTTCTCCTATTGTAGAGACAGGGACTCACTCTGTTGCCCAGGCTGGAGTGCAGTGGCCCGATCACAGCTTGCTGCGACCTCTAACTCCTGGGCTCAAGTGATCTTCCCTGCCTCAGCCGCCTGAGTAGCTGAGACTACAGACGCATGCCATCAAGTCTGGCTAACTTTTAAAAAATTTGTTTTTTTTTTTTTTTTTTGAGACAGAATCTCACTTCGTTGCCCGGGCTAGAGTGAGTGCCGTGGCGTCATCCTAGCTCACAGCAACCTCAGACTCCTGGGCTCAAGCGATCCTCCTGCCTCAGCTTCCCAAGTAGCTGGGACTACAGGCATGCACCACCATGCCCGGCTAATTTTTTCCATATATTTTTAGCTGTCCAATTAATTTCTTTCTATTTTTGGTAGAGACAGGGTCTTGCTCTTGCCCAGGCTGGTCTCGAACTCCTGAGCTCAAACAATCCGCCCGCCTCGGCCTCCCAGAGTGCTAGGATTACAGGCGTGAGCCACCGCACCCGGCCTAAAAAATTTTTTTGTAGATACATATGGGGTCTTACTATGTTGCTCAGCTCTCAGGCTGGTCTCAAACTCCTGGGCTCAAGCGATCCTCTTGCCTCAATCTCCCAAAGTGCTGGGATTACAGGCGTCAGCCACTGTGCCCGGCCCATCTCCTCTACTTCTTGTTGGGACAGCTGTATCTATTTCTCTGTCCTCCTCTGATCCATTCTGCACGTAGCAACAAATCATTATAATCAACCAGTATCCTGTCACTTCCTTGCATCAGTCCCTCCAATGGCTTCCCAATGCAACTGGAGCTTTTTTAGGCTGATGGTCAATACGAGGGAGAACTGCCATTAGCTGTCGTGATCTTGTCCACTCCCTCAGACACTGGGACCTCTTTCCTGCCTCGATCCGGGGCTCCCCACCATTGCCTGCTTGAACTTCGTGTCTCCACATGCACATCAAATTCTCAGAAAGGCATTTGCTAACTAAATCAACATCTCGTAGACCACCTCCCTTGATCTCTTCCCTTCAGGGGATTGTCTATGAGCCGCCTGGCCCTGCACTAGACTATGAGCTCTGTGAGGGTGGGGAGCACACCGTTGCTCTGCCTGGTACCAAGCACAGCACCTACAGTTAAAGGGCATCAGAATATTTGTTATAGAAGTTCACATTCATAGACGAGATGCACCCTCAGACGCGGCTGGCAGGACGACGCAACAGGCGATACTACCAAGTGCGGGCAGAAATACTTACAAGAATGCTCATCACAGCATTATCAAAAACTAGAAAATGAGAATCCTAAGTCTACTTTATGAAACAAAATATCATGGACATTTCTATTAATATCATTAAAAGGCATGTAACGACATAAGCAAACACTGTGGTAAGCAAGCATGGACACAAAGTGAGCACGCAGAACCCAGTTTCTTAGAAAAGGAGAATAGCCATCTGCATGCCTGTTGGGCTAGAAGAAAACATTGTATTATAAAACAGTAACACCATCTTAAGTAATGTAATGAAAATCTTTCCACTTTAAAAAAATAGTTTTCTGTGTAGTCCGAGTTTTTAATGATATATTTTTATAATCAGAAAACAACGAATGTGCTAAATGACTCAGAGATGTTGCGATAAGTAAGAATCACGTAAGCGGCAAACCCTCTTCTGGCTGGTATGAGGTACCTGGTTGTTGACGACCACGTGCACAGTGCCATGCGTCGTGTAGGACGGCAGGTCGCTGAGGTGAAAGGTCTCGTAGACGATGCCCTGGCCAGCAAATGCAGCGTCTCCGTGCAGCAGGATGGACATGACCTGCAGACACCAAAGGAGACCCCCAAATCCAACATATCTTAATCACCAAGTCCACAGGCAAACAGAGGAAATGAGTCATCATTTCTTTCAAAAAATAATTTGTTCTGAGATAATTTCAAACATAGAAAGAAAGCACAGCAGTACAAAGGACCTCCAGCTCCCTCCTCCGAGTCCAATTTGCTAGCGCCTTGGTGTGTCTTCTCCACACCTACACGCCCCACCATCCTGCCATCATTGTCCATTTTGAGCATAGGAGGCATAGCACATGTCGCTCTCCAACATGACCACCCAGACCCTGCCCTCAGCTGCCGTATCTCTTCAGCTCCTCCAACCTGTCCTGTCTTCCCACCTTCACACCCCGACAGGCCTCGGGGACTCACGCGGGAAGGACACACCACGTTAGCTCAGGTTAACTCTGGTCACCTGGGCAGGCCGCTGTCTGCCATTCTCCCTGTAACTCGCCATTTTCTCATTTTCTCCTTGGCAGTGGGTGCAGTGGTGGTATTTTGTGAGGAGAAACTTTATTTTCTGCTCCTCCTCAAGCCTGCACCCCAGCCTCAGGGCCACTGACAACTCCACCAGAATCAGCCCCTCAGGTGGTTGACGGGTGGCAAACACCGATTTCCGTTACTCCTGCATTTATTAGTTGGCATTCTCTGCAAGGAAGAACTTTCCTTCCTGCTCCATTTGTTTATTCATATTAATATGGACTCATGGTTCCTATTTTATTCAATAGTTTGTATGTGACTCATTAATATTGTTGGTAATTCTGAAGCTCACATTGTTCCAAAATTGGCATGGCATGGCAGCTCCTTCCAGCAGCCTCCCGTGTCCTCTGGACAGGTCCCCATCACTCATAAGCACTTCCTTGCTTTCTGGCGCAACAGAGCATTGCAGCTTCACGTTATGCTGTCCCTGCCCAGCACTGGAATCAGCCGTTTCTCTAAGGAGCCTGGTTCCCCTAATGGAGGCTGGCATTAAGACCCATATTTGTGTGTTCATCGCTACTAGGATATCATCACTTCTAGGCCCATTCAGCACAGAGCTAGAAAATACGTGTGCTATGCTTGTGCACACACATACAGGGCTATTTCTGTTTGTCTGTGTGTATATAATAAAACTGTAAGTTCATACTGATACCTCCAAATTCCAATCCAACACTTTCCCGAGCCACCTCCTTCCATACCTATAAATATCTCCCACACTGCAAGACACTCTGTTCCCACTGCCTTCAACATGTTTACCTATTTGCTCCGTACCCTCAGTGCCCCAACCCTGAGAGCCCCCACACCTCCACTCCTTGGATACACAGCCTACGCCGCTTCAAACCCCTTGTCTTAGTCAGGGTTCTCTGGAGTGAAGAAGCAACAGGGTGGCAGGGGAAGGAGAGAGAGAATGATTCATTTTTAAGGAATTGGGCTGGCAAATTCAGACTCTGGAGGGCAGGCCAGTATGCTGAGACCCAGGGAGGAGCCGACTCCGCAGCTTGAGTCCAAAGGCCGTCTGCCAGTAGAATTCCTTCTTCTTTGGGGATCTCAGTCTATTTTTCAAAGTCTTTGAACCAACTGGATGAGGGCCACCCATATCATGGAGGCTCATCTGCTTTACTGAAAGTCCACTGGTTTAAATGTTAATCATCTAAAAGATGCCTTCACAGCAACATCTAGACAGGTGTTTGGCCAAACACCTGGGCACCGTGGCTGGCCAAGCTGACATGACGTGAACCCTCACACCCTCTCTCACACTGCACACCTGGCCTGTGGGCCCGCTGACCTGTGCCTCCGAGTTCCCATCACCACCCTGGTCCTCACCACTGTGCTGAGTCCTCCCTGCCAGAAGGGAAGGTCCATGATTTGCTTGTCAAGGACAAAACCCAGAATTCTTTTTAAACGGAACTGCACACGTCCTGCCTTTTGGTGGATGTGACGGATGTCCACTAGGACAGAAGGACACAGGCACAAGAGTCTGTTATGCTCAGGGGACCCCTGGGAGGGGTGCACAGCTTTGCCATGATACCCAGACTGGTTGCCTTGTTGAGTGTAGAAGCCACTGGTTTTAAGTCACTGATATTTCATTTTTTCCTGATCCCCAGTGTGTCATTTCTTCCTGCAGGTACGTTTCCGTACAATCTCAGTCTCTTGCTGCTGGGCCCTTGGAGTTAGTCTCCTCGTCATGCGATTTTTCTTGATCTTCTCGTGACATCATATTGTGACCATCTCGCCATACTGCAGGGAGGTAACTGGCTGCAGAAATCACCTCTCATACGTGTGGGGAATCTCTTTGTGTCTGACAGCCTGACCCTGATGGCCTGACTCGTACCTCTGGCAGCGGCAGGTCTTCTCTTTGCTGTAGGTTGCACCGCTGCACTGAGGAAATGCTTTCACAAATATCCCAAAGGCCACATTTAACACTGAGCCAAACTGGGTCAGTTTCACAGTCACACATGAGATTGTGGGATGACCTCAGCTGCACTTACAGAAAGTATGTTAATTTTTCACAAATGCTGACAGTTATGTAACACACACTCCGCTCCCTGAATTCTGGATTTAACAGAAATGAAAGCATTCCCTAGGGATGTCAGAAGAGCAGCAAGAACAGGCAGAAGGCTGAGGCTGCTGCTGATCCCACTGAGGACATGCAAGGGCTTGGGGCAAAGTGAGGGGGTGGCTCAGAAAGAGGGACTGGCAGCTGTCCACCTGTCCACACTGGGACAAGGGTAACCATGTGACCACTTGGTGTGTGCGGACAGGAAAACAAAGAGACTGACAGCCCAGACTTGGCTACATGCAGATTTGCGACCAAATAGAGGCTAGCCAACCTCCCTTGTCCTGGCATCTCACAAAAGGACCAATTACTGTGACCATTTGCAGCAATTTTAAATATACTTTATTGCTGTTTCTCTAATTATTTCATTTCCTTTTGGGAAATTTCCAGTATTGTAAGTATTATTCAAGTGAATTTTTGTCCATAATTTATAAATGCAGAAGTCATCCAAAATTTTCTGTAACCTTGTTCCACTAGTCAGCCCTAAAACCCTGGGCAAGCATCCTAGCCAGGGGCGGCTGAAATCCCAGAGGCACTGGTCACGCCAGTGCTGGTTTCCCCCTACCTTCCTCACACTCTCTCTTAGCACCAGCCTCTCCCAGACACCCAGTGTTGTTGTTGGTCTTGGGAACTGACCGCACATCCCCCCCAACAGAGCTGAGGCCTGTCTGCATCTACTTGGAGTTTCTGTGGCACTGTCCCAGTCCCTGAACTTGATGTTGTGGAGTGACCTCTGTCTGTGTCCCCATGGGTCACATTCGTTCTTCACAGCAAGTACCGATCAATGCAAGGATCATTTCCTGCTCTCGATGCACCCCCAGCCTGGACTTTATCACCTCTGGTGGCGGTTTCCCTTCTGCTAATCCTCTAAGCATAATACTAGTAGATTGACAGTACTTTAAATTATAGAACCCAGGAAACCAACAATTAGCTCCACCTCTAAAAAAGACCTAATCTCTCTCCAGGACCCGGCTGGGAGGCTGGACCGTCCTGCTCTGCATCCCCAGTTCACCCTTCACCTTCAGAGAATGTTTTCCCTTCCCACCTACCTAAATCCTGCCATTTCTCTAGGACAACAACCACCTGCTCCGCTGACGAGGGGCGTGACTGCCTTCTATCCCACGTCCGGCTCTAACCCACACCCACACATACCTCTTCTGAAGCTCTTCACGGCTAACTCTGCGGTTTCCTATCATACTGTACATGTTCTATTAGCTTCCTTACATATGATCTTTTTTTAAAAAAGAACAAGAGACCCTTGAAAGCAGGTTGGTGATGTCTCCTTTGTACATTCCCCAGAACACACATGAGACATTATAAATATTTGTTTTTTCTGATTACTTGATGTTTAGGTCACCATTAAGTAATAAGAACTATACAATTTGTTATAGACAGAATTCTATCTTGGGGCTAAATAAGGGCAAATGGTTACAACCCACTGAGGATTTTCATACGTGGGCAGACTGACATGCTAACCCTCACCACTCACCACCACACAATCGGAAATGCCGAAGCAGGACCCCACCCACACCTGGGGCCTGTGCCTGTGCCTCCATCTTTTTTTTTTTTTTGAGACAGAGTCTTGCTCTGTTGCCTGGGCTAGAGTGCCATGGCGTCAGCCTAGCTCACAGCAACCTCAGACTCCTGGGCAATCCTCCTGCCTCAGCCTCCCAAGTAGCTGGGACTACAGGCATGTGCCACCATGCCTGGCTAATTTTTTTTATATATATACATATATATTTTTAGTTGTCCAGATCATCTCTTTCTATTTTTTAGTAGAGACGGGGTCTCACTCTTGCTCAGGCTGGTCTCGAACTCCTGACCTTGAGCGATCCACCTGCCTTGGCCTCCCAGAGTGCTAGGATTACAGGCGTGAGCCACTGCGCCCAGCCCTCCATCTCTTAACGGCGCTGTGAACTCCTGCCCCTGCCAGCAGTGAGCCCGTCTTCCTGACATCTCTCAGTGCCACAGCTTCTCCTTCAGGCTTACCCACGCCTTTTCCTTACAAAGATAATCCTCTTTTTCAGCGGAAACAGCTCTCTGTCCACCAATGGCAACCGCAAACCTGACTCCTCCACAGACGTATGAAGGCAAAAGCAAGCTCCCCACCTAGTTCTGGGGATTACTACTTTGGAAGAAGGCACATTTTTAAGTAGGGCCATTTTACTGTTACTCTTTTAAGTTTGTTTAGAATATTTTTTAAACTCCAGACTTGTAACACCACGGCCTCTGAGCTGTATCAGTGACCGGAGCTCCGTCCTGGGATGTGGGGCCACAGGGACCTGCGCACAGGCCTCTACCAGGGCCTTACCTTTTTCCCTTCAGTGTCCCCACAGTAAAACTGCTCAGCTTTTGTCTTGCCCATCACCACAGGGTCAGCGGCCTCGAGGTGGGAAGGGTTGGCCACCAGGGACAGCGTGATGTTCCTGTCCGTCACACGGTTGATTCTGCGGTGGTACATGCCCAGGTGGTACTTCACGTCTCCAGAGCCCTGACGGGGTAAACAGGGGAGATGTGCACTCTCCATGACGGCCCTCTTGTGTGGGATTTCTGCGTTCAGGACCCCGCTACCGAAGAATGGGAATGCCTTTGCCCAGGATCATTCCCGCCCAGGGCCTGGGGAGACATTCAGCCCCTTGGCCAGAGGGGACATCCCTGTGCCCAGACAGGGACTGTGGGGCCTCTGACTAGGAGATGGGCCACCGCTATCTCTCTTGTTCCAACGTTGAAATCCTTCCAAGGAAGGCCATCTATAAACGGTACAGAAGAACCGAGCCCCTGGCACGTGGTTCTGAGAAACAAGCGGAGCCAGGGGGCCTTGTGTAGGCTGAGAATATGCCGCATGTGTCTCTACACAGGTGCCTCACCTCATCAGCTGCCTCCAGCTTTGAATCGAACTGACAGAAAATCTGCTCCAGCTCCTTCCTGATGACATTTGCGAGCACGTTCAGCCGCCCCCTGGGACATATGGGCGGGGAGGTGGGGTGAGCAGAGCCCAGGTCATGACTCCCAGACGGCAGGCAAGGCTGCTCTCAGCCCCTCCCCTCACCCAGGACATGGCGTCGCCTCTCTAAGAATAGCTGTGACCTGGAGCTGATGTGGGCACCAAGTCCCTGCCCACTGGGCACCCAAGGACACAATGTTTTGGGCAGTAGAAAGTGCACAAGTGCTATGAGCCCGCAGCCTCCTCAGCCTCCCCCTACTCTGTGTGTCTCCCCCTATTCCCAAGGTCTTGGCCTTCCTTTTAATGTCAGGGAGCAGATGTTCCTCCAGGTTAGACCCCAACAAGGGCATCAGGATTTAGCTACTATAAAAAAAATGCAGTGTAAGGCCAAACACCAGTAGCTGTTACAGTGACTCTGCAGAGTCCTCCAGAGGCGGGGGGTTCGAGAACTCCTGCAAAACAAGACACCTTCGCATATCCCACGAACCCAGGTTCACAACTGGCACCAGAGGAGGGAGCGGCTGCTCACCCAGTGCCCCCACCCAGGGCCTCTAACGAAGCCCACAGGTATGGCAGGACGCCGGGCGGGGAGTGCTCCTGGTGGTACCTGTGAGGCATGCCCATGATCACGTAGTCCACTCCATTCTCACTCGACTTGTCGATGATGGTCTTAAGGGCAGGGATCAGCACCTCACAGCCTTCCAGACCAAAGCGCTTCTCAGAGGACCACTTCCGCTGCAGGAACTCCTCAAACCTGCATGGGGAACAAGCCACCTTGAAGAGTAATGTCACCACAGCCAGTCCCAAAGTCACACTTTGCTGAACAAGAGGGGGCTCCGGAGGCTGACTCTACTTGCCTGGTCTCCCTTCACAAGCGCGTGGTTACAGCCATGCCCCACCACACCTACCCCTCAGCCGACGGGCTGCACATACGCCCAAACAACACAGATGGGGTTACTGCTTCCCTGGGAACATGTGCCCCGTGACCCTGGGCCAGACTCATACCTGGTGGACCTCACGAGCCTGGCCAGCAGGGTCCGCTTCTCCTCATTTGTGAACTGCATGATCCCGGGGGTTTCAAACTTCTGCCGGATCCACTGGCACTGCTCCAGGTCGTTGATGAACATGAACTCCACCCCAATGTGCTGGCAGTAGGCCATCTATTCCACACAGACATACACAGGCAAGGGGGACTTCTAAACAAGCCTGGCTGAATGAAAAGTGCTGACTGCTCATGAGCGAGAAGGCAGGGGAGGGGCAGGGCAGGAGCAGGGGGGTTCCTTCTCAAATCCTCCTGAGCCAGGTATGACCAAGAGATCAGAAATAGGTGGCAGGTCGAGGCTCTCCTCACAGGGCCATGAAGTCCTTCCTTCAGGAACCGGAGTCACGACTCATACCGAACGCCCAGCCCTCCAGAGGCCAGGCCAAGAACAACCAGTTCCACTCCGTTACCTTCACGGCAAGAAGCATAGGCCATATCAGCTGTGGGGCTAAGTCCCTCTCCAGGGAAGGCGGGCTGTCCTTCAGGTCGGACCTGTGCCCAGCGTCCCTAACAGGAAAGGCCCATGTGTTGCTCAAAGGCCATTTAAGATTTATAGGATTTTTAACTACTTTTTTTTTTTGAGATAGGGTCTTGCTCTGTTGCCCAGGCTGGAGTGCAGTGGTGTCATCATAGCTACTGCAATCTCAAACTCTTGGGCTCTAGCAATCCTCCTGCCTCAGCCGTCCAAGTAGCTGAGACTATAGGCATGAGCCACCACACCCAGTTAATTTTTCTGTTTTTTTGTAGAGAGTCTCACTATGTTGCCCTGGCTGGTCTTGAACTCCCAGCCTCAAGTGGTCCTCCCAAAGGAGACCACCTTGGTCTCTCAAAGTGCTAGGATTATAGGCACAAACCACTGTGCCTGGCCAACTTCTACTTTTTAATAACTGACTGTTCTCAGCAACGAAGAAGCAGGACGGCCCACATGACAAAAGTCAGGGTCCTGAGCAGACCAGTATGTCTGGTACTGTGTCCACACCCCACGGCTCAGGAGAGGAGGGGACAACAGCTCTGCAGGGTTCAGGGGAAGAAACAGGAAGAGAAGAGCAAGGTGCCATGAGTAAGTGGAGACTGGGCTCTCAGAAATCCATTTCAGGGCTGCCCTCTGCCCAGCTCTCCTGCGAAGGCCCATGGTGCCACCTGCACAGCTGTCCTCGAGGACCAGAACAAGGGTCTGAAAGCAAACTCTGAGTCAGCACAGAGTAAAAAGGAGAGGGGCCCTGATGTGGCCAACAGAGACACTTTAAAGACCCCGGAGATGCCTTTAACTGTCTTCACAACAGCCACCGCTGCCAGAGTACTCAGCAGCGTTAGGTCCTGCTCAGCAGCTCCTGTCTGTGGCCTCATTTGGTTTTCACAACAGACAAGGACACCAGCCTGCAGGGGCAGTTAAAGGACGTGCCAGAACTGAGCGAGATCAAGTCCCTGTTCTATGCAGAGGGCGGTTGGGCCATCCTGCACATGGGCTACGTGATCACGAAATGGAGCAAACTTTGCCTGAACTCAAAATCATGGCCAACCACAACACTCTAGTTATCATCCTAGTCAACAGAAGGAAAATCTTGCTTAGAAATAAAAAGAGAAAATGCTGCTGGGAAAGACCCTGGTATTTTTATTAACCCCTGCAATGATTTGGATGTCTGTCCCCTCTAAACCTCATGCTGAAATTTGATCCCCAGTGCCGGAGGTGGGACCTAATGGGAGGTGTTTTCCTCGTGGGGGCAGATCCCTCACAGATAAATGCTCTCCCTCAGAGGTGAGCTCTCACTCTATTATTTCTAAGAGCTGGTTGCTAAAAATAGCCCGGCACCTCCAGGCCAGGCCCCTGCTTCCTCTCTCGCCATGTGGTCTCTGCACACACACAGGCTCCCCTTTGCCTACCTGGCAGCAGCCTGGGGCTCTCACTGGATGCGGGTGCCCAATCACAAGTTTTCTAACCATAAGAATCATAAGACAAATAAACTTTTTTTCCTCTATACATTACCCAGCCTTAGGTTATTTCTTTATAGCAACACAAAACGGACTAGGATAACCACAAATCATATTTCCCAATGACATCAAAGATGATAAAACTGGGAACTTCTAAATTAGATCATAAGAAGTCCACAAACAGTGTGCATTAGCCCCCTGTCCCTAACTTTAGAGCCAACATCAGTCTACTGTCTCATTTCACCTTTACAAACATTTAGGGAGCCACAGTGCCTGTCTACTGACCAGCAGAAGAAAGCACATTTTTGCAGAAACCTGTTCAAGAAGACATGGCCCAGTGCCAGAGAGGCTGTTCACATGAACCTGCAAAGAGGACCCACCCCTCCTTGGGTCCATGTCAGAGTTGCAAACCCAGTCACTGGCTGTCCTAGTCCTAAGTGACTCACTAGGGAGGGGGTGACCCTTCCTTTCATGACTACTGCTGTCCATGATTGCAGAGGTGGCAGAACTATGTTGCCAAGGCTCTGCCCATGCCTCTCCTTTTTACACCTGACAGGGGCAGAATTTCTATTATTGAACAATTAAAAGCCCAGCGGAAACTGTTCGGTTAAAAACTCTAGAAATTGGCATCTTTCCAACATTATCTGCATTATGTTAGCTATTAACTTGGAGACGTAGTTACTGGCCACTGGATCATGTCTTGTTTTTCCTATTCTTGGCTCTATCTCAAGGATAAAAGGGCAGAAAGTTTTAGGGATTGATTCTTAGTTTCTCTCTCTAGAGACAAATTTCAGGAAGCCAAGAAGTCACACTTCCTCTAACTTCTAAAAGAGCTCCAAGTTGACCACTATGTCACGTGACTAATAGCTTAAGTTCTGTCTGATTATACCAATCTAACACATACACACATAAAGCATAAGTAAAGCACCGCCATTAGGCAAGGTGCTGAGGAGTTTATGTAAATGTCTGTAAACTGTTTTGAGAATGGGGTCTTCTATGCTGGGGCCACTCTGGGGATAGGAGTGGTTATGAGTCAGGCCTTCAGGGGTCCAGGTCCAACTGTCCCAGACAATAAGAGCCAATTCCAGGGCTCTAGCATCAGCTGGGCTGAAAGGGAGGCAGCCCTTCAACACGCTGTGCAGGCTCTAAACCCCTTCACATGACAGAATCGGGACTACTTGGGATTCAAGATTCAGAGAGGAAGTTAGGCACAGGGGACATCAGCACCCCTGCCCCGATTCTGCTCTTTGGGAAGAAAAGTGCTGAAGGGGCCACTGAGGAGACACTGTGGCCTGCTACAGAGACGGTGACCCCAGGGGAGCTTTCCAACGATGAGCTGCTGGGCTCCCCACCGGGGACCCCTGAGATGAAGGGTGCAGTGCCGAGTCAGCTCAGTGCAGGCTGGTCTCATCAGATGGCTGTCCTAACACGATCAGATAAATAGGATATACACCGAGGGAATGGGGTGAGACACACAAGCAGCTAAGTAATGTGGGGGCAGGGCCACTTGGAGAAGGACTGTCCACACGGAATGCTGTTTGTGGGGGTCTAGGCAACACGAGAACTTCTAGATCAGCAGCATCCAACGGAAACATAATGTGAGCCACATAACACAAGTTAAGTTTTCCTTACAGAAACAGATGAGATTTATTTTCCTACTCGGGCTGGGTGCGGTGGCTCATGCCTGTAATCTTAGCACTCCGGGAGGCCGAGGTGGGAGAATTGCTTGAGCTTAGGAGTTTGAGACTAGCTTGAGCAGGAGCAAGACCCCATCTCTACCAAAAAGACAAGAAAAAAAAAGCCCAGCTGGGAGATGCGGCCCACGCCTGTAGTCCCAGCTACCCAGAGGCCGAGGCAGAAGGATCGCTTAGAGCCCAGGAGTCCGAGGCTGCAGTGACAATGGCACCACGGCAGTCTACCCAGGGCATGAGACTCTGTCTCAACAAAAACAAACAAAGAAAAAAAATTTCCTATTTGACTCAGTATAGCAAACATATTATCTTTTCAATATTTAAAAAGTTACACAGATACTTTGTACAGTTCAAGTGCTCAATGGTTACATGTGGCTAGTAGCTCTCATGTTGAGCAGGGCAGGACTAGAGATTATGGTCGGCGTGGTGACGCTGGTGCAGACAAAGGCGATAGGAAGGATCCAAAGGTTAATTCACCTCGGACTAACCCTGACCACTCCCTCCCACTGACCACTCCTTCCTGGTGCCCACTTCCTCTGATGCTGGCACGTAGGTCTGGTTTATACCCCTTTCTCTCCCACAAGCCTGGAAGTGAGAAATGCAGGCAGTGAAGCAGCTCCAGGCCAAGATGCTGACAACACTGCAGGATGCTGATCACAAACTACAGGAAATGCCACCATCTGACACACAGATCTCTTCATGCCATTCTGCAGCCAAGTGTGGAACCACTGACAAGAGACATTTAAATCAAACCTCGCTTACTGCAGCAGAGGTTAATCATTGAGGTGGTAGGTGGATTCTGACTTACACGACCTAGGCTGTGGTCTGGACACTGAGGTTTCTGAAAGCTCCCTAAGTGGTTCTAATGTCCAGCCATGAGAGGAACTGCCTCAGAGAGTCCCGGTGGCCAGTATGGTTCAACCTGAGCTTGTTAGGAACATCAGGATTCAGAGTCCACATGACAGGCAAGACTTCAGGTGACCTGTACATTCAGTTCCGAGGGGCCCCATTCCAAGGTATTTTCTCAGTCTATTTTAACCTTGATTCTTTAGCTCTGAATACTACCAGCAGCATTAAGTAATAGTAATAGCTAACATTTCGCACGGACCTCTCCTTACATCCATTCTCCCCTCTGGAATGGGCATCGAAGTTACCCTTGCACGGAGGGAGGCTATAATTTGACCAGGATGGAAGGACGAGACACAGGCCACCTAACCCCAAAGCCATGACTCTTAGCTGCTGCCTGTAATGTGTGTGTGTGAAAGAGTTCCCTGGTATGCTGAGTACTAACAAAGTCCAGAAAGGAGGAGAAAAAGGAAGTAAAACAGAAATCTGAGCAAAACGGAGGGAGACAAGGGCAGAGAGTGGCCACTGTCCAACAGCCCCAACACTTGGCTGTGCAGGGAAAGATCCTGGTTTGGGGCCTGTCCCTCAGGGTTGAGCTAACTCTCCAGTGAATGTCACACATCTGAAATAAACCCCCACTGGGATTTTAAAACAATTCCCCCCTCCATGGCTGATCATAAAAACATAGGTTTCTATCTACAAAACAGCCAAAGAAAAAGTTCTCCATTACATTTTTTTAAAAGACAGGGCCAAGAAAAAATAAAAAAAAACTAGTGTTGAGGCCATCCTGCCAATGCAGGTTCTTAGCAAGTCCAGTAGACTTTTCTGGAAACTGTACTGTGTTCTTACCTCCAGCCGACGAATGATTTCCCGCAGAGGAAGCGCCGACTCCTGTCCCCCGATGAAAGTAGTGGTGGGCAAGTGGAAGACCTTGTCAAGGTCAGACTCGTCCAGGCCATAGAATCCTGCAGGGTGACGTGGGCAGGACAAGCAAGATGAGGAGGGACAGGGAACAGTTATGCAGGGACCGTAGTTTATGGAAAGGGGAAGGGATTCCCCAGGGGAGCAAAATGAGAAGAAAAAAAAAAAAATCACATAAAAAACCCCTGATATATATGAAAATAAGTAATATTTTACAGCCAGAAACACAAATATTAGCAATAAATGAAGCTGAGAATATTATTGGGTAATAGGCATATATTAGTTCAATGCATCGATTATTCGTAATTTAGAGACTAATTTATTTCAAGGTCCCAAAGATAAAAACAATTTTGAGGGTGGGAAGAGAAGGCCATGAAAAAGGCATGGGGTAAGTCGATCAAAAGTCAAACAAAAATAGTTAAGGAGGGAATTAAAGTAGAAAATGAGGAACTGATACAGAATAGCAGATCATATACATGTGTGGTGAGTAAGAAGCTAGGGGACTAAGAAGTGAGGGAGAACAGTCACCAGGAGCCAAGTGGTCTGTTAGAGAGCTGCCGGGCAGGGGCTGAAAACTGGGCAGTGGACAAGTGTGCAAACAGCCCCGGCCGTCGATTGAGGATGGTCCTCTTCTCCTGAAATTCCCAAACTGCACATTCTAAGCCCATTCTGTGGGCAATACTTGGCAATCACAGGTCTAACCCTCCCTTCTCCCCAGTGCAGTCATTCAGCAAGAACGGACTGAGTAATCACTAATGTTGTCTGGAGCACTAACTATGGTGAAGATGCCTCCTCTGTTTGTTTTATCTTGCAATAATTGTCAAACGGGAAGACCATCAAATGATACCATACATTCTTTTTCGGGTTTGGCACTTACTCTGACATAATATATTGGCTAGAGCAGGGCAAAGAGCACAGTTTAAGAGCCGCTAGTGCCTGAATACCTTACACCAGCATTTTCTCAGGCTCCAGGAATGAAAAGTGAACCTGTAAACAAGTATTCTGCAAAGTTTCCAACATCTAACTGCACAAGATGAAATATTCTCATTGTTTCCTGATCAAATTAAGTGTAAGAGCCACTGTGAAACATAAGGATCCAGTATAGGATTTTTTTTTTTTTTTTTGAGACAGAGTCTCGCTCTGTTGCCTGGGCTAGAGTGCCATGGCGTCAGCCTAGCTCACAGCAACCTCAAACTCCTGGGCTCAAGCGATCCTCCTGTCTCAGCCTCCCGAGTAGCTGGGACGACAGGCATGCGCCACCATGCCCGGCTAAATTTTTCTATATATTTTTAGTTGTCCAGCTAATTTCTTTCTATTTTTCAGTAGAGACGGGGTCTCGCTCTTACTCAGGCTGGTCTTGAACTCCTGAGCTCAAATGATCCACCCGTCTCAGCCTCCCACAGTGCTAGGATTACAGGCGTGAGCCACATCCCGCCTGGCCCTGGTATAGGATTAATGCAGTAGTTTGCCAATGCAACTGTATATTCGAATTCCCTGGGAGATTTGTAAAAATGCATTTTCCAAGCTCCAACCCTGGTACTGACTCAGTCTGAGGGAGGGCTCAGGAATCTCCCCAAGTAATTCTGATTCAAGCTGGGTTTGGGAACTACAAGCCTTTATTTATCTCATACTTTAGGACAGTTTTAAGTCTTAAAAGTATACTATGTTTTCCAAGCCTATTTGTTTTGTTAAAACAAAAGGAAATCTGGCTTTTTTTAACCCGGAGGGTGGTGATGGTAGTAGCAGCTTAGTTATACCTACTCACCCATTTCCTTCTGTTAGTTTGTCAACAATGAGGACATGGCAATCACTTGGGCCTAGGTAAAGCACGTGACTCATGCCATTTATAGCCCAGCTTTCAGGCAACTGCCCTGTGGTGTTTATGGAGGAAAAACAAAATCATTTTTGAGAAATGAAATGAGTTAATGAAAAAACTCAGGCCAGGGGCAGATCAAGGGACAAGCGCATCCAAATAGTGCACACTTTGTTGGAAAATATTTTGATTGTGAAATTAACCGGTCAGGTATTAATACATTCCCCCAACTGTGTACTGGTTGAGATCTTTCAGCATGAAGACCCTGTAGAAGTACAGGCCTGCAGACATCCCTAGGCCTCACCATGTGACAATCCTTCATGTATATCACCCTGAGTTCATAGTTCTCGGGTTGTACTGTTGAGCCTCAGAACTGCTGGCCCACTTCTAGTTCTTTAGCCAGTTGAGAAATCTTCAGACGTGTGTTTTGGGAAGGTTGAGTAGACATTTTCTTTCCTATTCCTCCCACTAAGTACAACTAAAAACCTTAGACATTATAAGTAAGACAAATATAAGACAATGCTGAGAGAGAGAAGAATGCCGACTAGTCAGGGATTAGTCTCAAGGTGAAATACAGCTGGGAGTTCCCTGGGTTTCCTTGCTGCTGCTAATATCCCAGATGCATTCAGTAACAAAAGCCCAACAAAAGCTGCTCTCTATCCAAAGGACCAGGAAAGGGGCAGCCTATAAAGATAAAAAACTTTTAGATAGTAACTGCTCTACTCCAGCCAAACACCATAAAAGTCACTGCGGCCCCACACCCACCCTCACCAGGCTATGATGAGCCCCATCCCCCAACCCCCATCCCTGAGGTTTCAGAGAAGGCCCAAGAGGGAGCCCAAAATTCCTTCCTCTATGAGAGGTAATATACCAGCCCCTCCCCCACTCCAACATCAGCAGAAACTTGACAGGGACCAGGACTTCCATCCCCACCTGCAGTAACAAGATAGTGCCCCCTCCCCTTCCCCCTAGAGCAGTGTCCAGAGGAGGTCTGCTGTAACAGAAAATTTAAATGAGATCCTATCATAATGCCCAAAAAGTCCTGATTTCAATAAAATATCACTCCTAACAAGGATCAGGAATATCTCAGATTGAATGAGAACAGGTAATCAATAGATATAACCATGGTAACAGAGACGGTAGAATTACCTTTTAATGGAATCATCATAAAACAATTTCAAGGAGCAATTATGAACATGATAGAGACAAATAAAAATAAAGCAAGTCATGAATTACAAAGCCTCAGCAAAAAACTGAAGATGTAAAGAAAGGCCAAACAGAAATTAAAAAAAAAACTCAGTGGATAAGCTTAATGGCAGAATGGAGGGGTAGAGAATCAGTGAATCTGAAGCCAGAACAATAAAAATTAACCAATCTGAAAGAAAACAAAAAATGAACAGGGCCTCAAGGACATGCAGATATCATAACAAGATCTTACATACACGTGCATGACATCCCAGCAGCAGAGGAGAAAGAGGGCGGCTGAAAGGTACTCGGAAGACGATGGCTGAAAAGTCCCCAAATATGGCAAAATACCAAAACCCATATATTCTAGAAGCTGAGTGAATCCACAGGATATGCTCAAAGAAATCCATGCCAAAACACATCATGATTAAATTTCTGGAAATTAAAAACAAAAATCTTGAACGTAGCTATGGCAAAGTGACAACCCTGCCTATAGGAAAAAACAATCTGAATGACAGAAGATTTCTCATTAGAAACCATGGAGGCTAGAAGGAAGTGGCATGCCACTTTTCAAGAGCTGAAAGAAGAGGATTCTGTCTACCCAGAATCCTATATCCACCAAAAATATCCTGCAGGAATGAAGGGGAAATTAAGAGATTCTCAGAGGAAAGAAAACCAAGTTTGTCGCCAGCAGACCCACTCTAAAAGAAGGGCCAAAGGAAGTTCTCTAAACAGAAAGGAAACAATAAAAGAAGGAATCTTAGAATACCAAAAAACAAGAACATGAAAAGCAAAAATCTGGATAAATACAACAGACTCTCCTTTTACTCTTGGGTATTCTAAATTATGTTCGATGGTTGAAACAAATTTATAACACTGTCTGATGTGGTTCTACATGTATGCAGAGAAACTATTTATGAAAATTATATTATAAATGGAGGAGGGTAAAGAGAGGTAAGGTTCCACACTTAAACTGGGAAAGTGATGACACCAGTAGACAGTTGTAAGTTCTATATGATGTAATAATACCTAGAGCAAGCACTAAAAAAGCTACATAAGAGAATATATTAAAAAATACTATATATAAATAAAGATAAAATTTTAACATATAGGTTTAAAAATCCACAGGGAGACAGGAAAATGAAAGCAAAGAAATGAAAAAATAACAGAAAATAAAGAATAAAATGGCAGACTTAAGCCCCAACACATCAACAATTACATTAAATATAAATGACCTAAATATACCAAATAGAAGGAAGAGATTAACAGAGTAGATTAAAAAAACCCCAACTATATGCTTGTCCACAAGAAATTCACTTCAAATACAATATAAGCATGCTGCAACTAAAAAAAAAAAAAAAAAAGGAAAAATATATCATGTAAACAAACATTAGTCAAATGAAAGTAGCAATGGCTATATTAATATAGGATAAAGTAGACTTCAGAGGGACATTAGATCATGATAAAAGGATCAATCTGCTGAGAAGACATAACAATCCTAAATGTGTACATACCAAACAACAGAGCTGCAAAATATGTGAACCGAAATCTGACAGGACTAAAAGGAGAAATAGACAAATTGCACACTTATACTTGAAGACTTTAATATCCCTCTCTCAACAACTGGTTGAAACACTAGACAAAAAACTGGCAAGGATATAGAAGAACTCAACAACCATCAACCAACAGGATCTAATCAACATTTATAGAACACTCCACTAAACAACAGCATTCCAACAATAGCATTCTTTTTAAGTACCCATGGAACATATGCCAAGATAAACAATATATTGGACCATTAAAAAAAAAAATCAACAAACTCAGCAGAATTGAAATCATACTGGCTGCATTCTCCAATCACAATGAAATCAAACTAGAAATTAATAGTAGAAAGATAACAAAAAAAATCTCCAAACAATAGGAAACTAAACAAGTATCAAGGGATGTAAAAAAATACATCAAACTGAATGAAAATATAACATATCAAACTTTGTGGGACAGATAAAGCAGTACCGAGAGGACAATTTATAGTAGCAAATGCATACATGAGAAAAAACGGAAAGTCTCCAATCAATAATATAAGTTCCCACCCCAAGAATCTAGAAAAATAGGAAAAAACAAGAAGCAAACAAACAAAAACCAACAAATAGAAGTAAGAAAATAATAAAGAGCAGAAATTAATTAAATTTAAAACAGGAAAATAAGAGAAAAATCAATAAAACAAGGAGCTGGTTCTTTGAAAAGATTGATAATATTGAAAAACCTCTTGCAAGACTGACAACGAAAAAAAGAGTACAAAAATCATCAGTACCAGGAATGAAACATAATCTCAATACAGATCCTCCAGATATCAAAAAGATAATAAAGGAACACTATGAACAACTCTGCAGACATTTGACAACTTAGATGAAATAAACTACTTCTAGAAGAACATGAACTACCATTACTCACCCAGTATGAAACAGTTAATTTGAACAGCTCTATGACTAAGAAGAAAATCTAATAAACAAAAAGCTCTCAAAAGCGAAATATCTAAGCCCAGATGATTTTTATGGAAAATCCTATTAAGAGGTTTAAAGAAGCAATAACACCAATTTATAGAATCTCTTTCAAAAAATAGAATAGGAGGAACACCTCTCAATTCATTTTATGAAGACAGAACTACCCCGATAAGAAAAGCGGATAACGACAGTACAAAAAGAGAAAATAACAGACCAATATCCCTCATAAATATAGACGTAAAATATATAGACACAGCAATATATAAAAATAATTATATACCATGGCCAAATGAAGTTTATTCTAGTAATTCTAACTGGTTGAATATACAAAAATCAATCAGTACAATCTACTACATTATCATTAAGTCTTCCACATTAAAGAAAAATTATATGACCATATCAATAGATGTAGAAAAGTTTGACAAAATTCAATACTCATTCATAATAAAAAATATCATAAAAATAGGAATACAGGAGAATTTTCTCAACTTGATGAAAAGCACCTACAAAAAAATCTACAGCTAGATTATACTTAATGGTGAAAGACTGAATGCTTTTACACCCTAAGATCAGGAATAGGGCATAGGGCAACAGGGCACTCTTACCACTCTTATTCAACATGGTGCTGAAAGTTGTAACTACTGCAATAAGGCAAGAAAAGGAAATAAAAGGTACACAGACAGATTGGAAAGGAAGAAATAATTGCCTATTTTCAGATGACCTGACTGTCTGTATAGAAAATCCTAAGGAATCTACAAAAAAAAGTCCTAGAATAGATGAGTTCATCAAGATCTCAGGATACGACATAAACACAAAAATCAATTGTATTTCTATTTACTACCAATGAATATGTGGACACCAAAATTAAAAGAAAAAATACTCAAGTATAAATCTAACAAAAACATGTGTAGAACTTTTATGCTGAAAACTACAAAAAGCTGATGAATGAAATAAATGGAGAGACATATCATGCTCATGGATTGGAAGGAAATAGTAAAAACATCACTTCTCCCTAAATGGATCTCTACGTTTAACACAATTCCTATCATAATGTCAGCATGGGGCCAGTGGCAGTGGCTCACATCCATAATCCCAGCACTATGGGAGGCTGAGGTGGAAGGAGCATTTGAGCCCAGGAATTTGAGGCTGCAGTGGGCTATGATTGTGCCAAGGTACTCCAGCCTGGGCAACAGAGCAAGACTCTGTTTCAAAAACAAACAAAAACAAAAAACACGTCAGCAAGATTTTATGTAGACATGTCTATGTCTACATAAAATGCTTATTCTCAAATTTATATGGAAAGAAAAAGGCCCTAGACTAGCCAAAACAATTTTGAAAATGGAAGATAAAGTTCAGTAACTACAGTAATCAAAACAGTGTGGTACTGGTGGAAGGACAGACATACAAATGAAAGGAAAAGAACAGAAAATCCAGAAATAGATCCACAAAAATAAGTCCAACTCATTTTTGACAAAGGTGCAAAGGCAATTCACTAAAGGAAGGACAGACATTTCAGCTTACTGGTGCCAGAATAACTGGACATCCCTAGGCAAAAATATAAAAATACCAATAAAAGAATCATGATGTAAACTTCATACCTTATACAGAAATTTACTCAAAATGGATCACAGGTTTAAATGTAAGATGCAAAGCAATAAAATGAAAAGCTTTTAGGAAAAAAAACCTTTAGAAAAATACGCAAGAGAAAATCTTTGGGACCTAGGGCTAAGGAAAGAGTTCATAGACTTGACGCCAAGTATGATCCATAAGAAAATTGATAAACTAGACATCATCAAAATTAAAAACTTCTGCTCTGCAAAAGACCCTATTAGCCAAAGAATGGAAACAATCTAATCCTTCAACAGGTGAATAGTTAAAGCAATTGTGGTGTAGCTACACCATGGAATACTACTCAGCAATTAAAAGGAACAAACTTTTTTTTTTTTTTGAGACAGTGTCTGACTCTGTCACCCAGGTAGAGTACAGTGGTGTGACCATAGCTCACCACAATCTCGAACTCCTGGGCTCAAGCAATCCTCCTGCCTCAGCCTCCTCAGTAGCTGGGACTACAGGTGCGTGCCACCACGCCCAGCTAATTTTCTCTATTTTGACTAGAGATGGGGTCTCACTCTTGCTCAGGCTGGTCTTGAACTCCTGATCTCAGGCGATCCTCCCGCCTCGGCCTCCCAGAGTGCTAGGGTTACAGGTGTGAAGCCACTGTGCCTGCCAAGGAACAAACTATTGATACATACCAACAACCTGGATCAATCTCTAAAAAATTATGCTGACTGCAAAATGCCAATCCCAAAAGGTTACATATTGTGATTCCACATGTATAACATTACTGAAATGACGAAATTACAGAAATGGAACACGACAGTGGTTGCCAGGGATTAAATGTGGTGAGTGGGCTAGGAGGGAAATGGATGTGGCTATAAAAGGGCAACAGAAGGGATCCTTGCAGTGATGGATATTCAGAGTCAATGCAGTGTCCTGGTGCAATGTTTACTACAGCTTTACAAGATTACTACTGGGGAAACTGGCCAAAGGGTACAAGATCTGCTATTTCTCATAATTGCATATGAATCTATAATGATCTCCAAATAAAAATTTCAGTTATAAAGTTGAGTCTCCAGGTATTATCAGTAAGGTGGAGGAAAAAGAGAACTGCTTAAAGTAGCCAGAGTGGAAGGAAGAGACTGGCCACTGAGGTGGATGACAGGCAGATGTTCCTCCAGCACCTCAACTCTGGATTCCTCAAGGGTGTTCTGCTCAAAAGCAAGGCTCATTAAGGGTTCCTGGCAAGTTTTTATTAACACTTCAGTTATTCTTCAAACATAGAACATTTTGGAAATCTCATCCAAAGTGCTGAGGAAGCAGAATCTGGAAAAAGCCAGAGTCTAGTCAAAGTCGCAGCACAGGGCAAGCCACCATGCTGAGCTGAACGTGGCCTCAGGTCCCCAGGTGGCTACAGCAGAAGCTTAAGGTGAGCTATGTTGAAGATGGAAGCTCACAGTGAAGCAATGGTGAAGCACAAGTGTCGATGAAAAATGCTCTTTAGCACACAAAATGGACAGAAACAAAATGACACCATATAAGTAGCTCTACTTATTGGTTAATAACTAAATGAAAGGAAAACGTATGTCAGGACAATTAACAAACTTAAAAACACTTGGCAGAAGTTGTGTCAACTTTCCCCAAATTGCATGCCAGGAAAAGTTGCACATCCTATTCAAATGAAGTCCTCAACTCTGGAAAGGCGAAAGGCTCATTATTTTCATACCTCCTACTGTTAGCATTCGAAGTCGTTCCTTGAACACTGCAAGATCTGAGAGGCAGAGTGGGGTAGCATGGGTGAGCGCAGAAGGAAAAAGACAGGTGAGAGTTAGTTTAAAAACAACCAAAATACCAAAACCCTACACCATTACCACAGAAACAGCACAAACACTGTCACAGGGACACACACACACACCAAAGGAGAAGTGGGGTAGGTTACAGGGTCAGGGGATCAATTCCTGAGAGCTATTTTGTTAAACATGGAAATTGTTCATAGAACAGCTGGAATAAGGTGAATCAGAAGGAGGGGAGGCCACTCCCCTGACACTGGGAAGCCATCAGGCAGCGTCGTTTGAGAGCTTCTCGTCTCCCTAGCCTCAAGAAGTAGCTGACACAGGCTCTCCTGGGAAGTCAAATACACCCAATCTAGACTACTCTGGGATGAAAAATTGAGACAAAGAAAATGAAAAAGCCTAATTTTTAGAATAGCCATTTCTCAGGACTAGATTCAGGCAGTAGATTAGACTCTAAATCCTAAGATTCTGAAGAATCCTAAAGAATGCAAGGGAGCCTTGGTCTCCCCTCACAAGAAGGCAAACTAGAACAGAAGAACTTGGTGACTAAAAACAACCCAAGAGCCCCAGCTATATCTGCAGACTGTACATTTCCTTCTACCTGCAAATTTTCCAGTGGACTTCTACCATACCAAAAAGTCCTCTTTGCCAGGGGTGATGATCAAGATGTTTATTTGGATACACGAAATGCATTCCTGACCCTTGCTGCCTGGGTGCATGGGCCTGGGGAGTAGGGTCAGGAAGGCAGGTGGCAACAGGGGTGCAAGGAAGGCTGATGGTTGAGTACCTCCTTTGAAGCCAATGCTAAGAACTCTGACTCAGAAATGACCCCAAAAAGCAGGCCTACTCTCCAGGGCTCCCGCAGGGGCTGTAGGACTCACGTGCTGGCAAGGCACACCGGGTAAAGCTCTGCCTCCTTCCCCCATGGGACAACAGCATGATCCACCAAAGACCTCAGAGTCAAGCTGCCCTTAAGATGACAGAATATGTAAGTCCTATACAAGAATGTCAATGCTTTGCTTAAGGCGAGGATGAAGAATCTTACTTTTCTCCTTCAGTCTTCAGAATCAAGACACGAGACCATGTCAAGTAGTCATCAGCACCCCCATGGAGCTCCACAGCGTACGTTCATCACTCCAGAGCCCCAGGAAAGGACCCACAAAGGGGAGGGCCTCAAAGGGAACCTCAAATGCTCATTCTTGTTAAAAAAAAAAAAATCTATAGGCAATGTGGTTAAATGTTTATATTCTAGGCACTGGGTGCTTTTATTTCTATCTTTTTTTGTATTTTTAAAACAAAAGGCAAAAAAAAAAAAAGACTAAAATTAAAGAAGAGAAAAATAGAAGATATTCTGATTGTCACAATCTACCAAAAGCACAGAGATTTCTAGCACCTGGGTGCTTTGAAATATTTTTAATAATTACTTCTTGAGGAGTCAGGCGCTATGCTGGGGGAGACAGAGAGCTGATAGAGATCTGGCCACAGTACTTCTAAGTGAAGCACAGCCAGCAAGAGACAGGGATGTGACACCACTGGGAGCTAGGTGTGACTTGGTTTACCCATTCCTGAGCATCTAGTCAAAGAACCCTCACAGGTCTTTCTCCACTCGTGGAGACTGACCTGTTCTACTCTCTCTGGAATGTAATTTTAAAAAAGAAAGAAAGAAAAATAACTCTCTCAAATGTCAGGTGTCTGCTCGGTCCAGGTCTCATTCCCCTTGAGGGTGACCGTACCCTCTGTGACTTCCACTCCCTGTAGGCATGACCTTAGTTAGCTCAGCTCTGCCCTCCTGAGTCACTTAGGCAACCTCATCTCCTGGTCCTCAATTATCTGCGGCAAAGCACGCGGCATGAAACAATCCATGTTGGCTACATGAACTGTTCTCTGTCACTCTGAAATTATAAAAGTTGATTAAAAATCAACTCTATTTTAGCTTATTCTTCTCAGCCATCAAGGGAGCAAACCTGAGAGCCCTGGAAGGTCAGGGGGACATGTGGAAATGTTGTCACTGCTCACTGTGCTGTTAACGACAATAGGTCGTAGGACAGACGCAAGAATTCATTTAAGTAGCTGAAATTCTGCCTTATTTTTGGACTTTTAAATTGACTTTTTAACAACTTAACTCAAGTTCATTTCCTAAAATTGGTAGTAGGAATTTCCAAACATCAGTGGTAAACAAGAGAAGTTTCACACTTTCCTCCTGTTTATTTACAGAATGTTTTTAATTCTCCTTAAATTATGTTTAAATCTCACATTAAAGTACATCTCAATCATTTTTTGTCACTGTGAGAAGTTATATATAGAATTTATACAGAAACCACAGACAATGGCATTTTTAAGTGGGAATCTAACTCAAACGCTGTATTTCAAAGATAAGAGAAAACTGAGGGCAAGAGTTAACGGGAACTTTCTGCATCTTGGGCTGGAAACTTTCCTCCTTCACTCAAAGTAAGTAATGGATGACTAGCATAGAACGCAAACCTTAAGGCAAAAACAGCACATAATCTTAGTTAAGTCTGCAAGCCAACCTGTTTCTAATTAAGCAGTGAGTGGGCAACAAATCCCATGGGACCCACTTGTCTAGACCTTTCCATGAATAACACCCTGATTCTGGTGTTTTGCAATATATACCTGTATCTACCTTGGCACCCCAACCCATGACCCCTCTTTAAAGGCTAACCAGGAAATGCCTCCCTAGGAGCCCTATCAGGAGGCCTTGGGCTGCCACCACTCCCCACCCCAACCAGATCCATGCAGGACATTGGAAAGGAACCCATTGAACCTCACTAGGTGCCTGATTCTACAGGTCTGCAGGTTTGGTGCCAAGGAACCTCACTATGAAGCGTGGGTGATGGGAAATACGTACTCAAGGCATTTCATGTTGGAATTCTCAACCCTCCTTCCCAAGGGAAATAGGGCCTACAGTACAATCTAGCACAAATTAAGATGCGCTTCTGGGGATTCGCCTGGACCTGGCCCCCAACATAACACTTCATGGAAAAAGGTATCTCAGGTCCAGCCAGCTATCACCTGCATGATTATGGAACATAACTCACATCTAACTGAGAAACTGTTTCTAAATTAATTTTTTAAATTTTAAATGAAAATAACCAATAACCCATCATCTCAACAATATTTTTTTTGCATTCATAACAAGTTCTATGTGCACACAACATCTGACGGTGAATCCCAACATCCTGGACTATTCAGGAGTTCTGTGTTGCTGAGTTTCTCATAACTGGCAAAAACCTAATTTTTAATTCTCTCTCCCCTTCTTACTTCAGGGACCAGGAGAACAGATAGGCCAGCGTTTCCCAACCCTTCCAAAGTGGTCAGAAAAGGTCAAGAACTCAGTGGAAACCATAGGACCTATTCCGCTTTATTTAAAAAACTCAGGGTAGACAGAACCCCCTGCTTGCACTGCCAACCAAATCAGCCTGCCACCTGGGTGCCCTGAAAATGTTTTCAGGACAGTATCCTCAGTGCCCTTTTGGAACGGCTTTGCCGACGACTCCTGCCCTCCATTGCTGCCCCCCACCCAGAGTTTTTCCAACAATGGGTAGAACATGCTTTGCTGGAAACACCAAGGGCTGTGTTCAAACATATGGGTGTCATATTTCTCCAAAGAGAGGGAAAAACTGTGCCTGCATTCACAGGGAGGCAGGAAGGGGGCTAAGTAGAGGCATGGGAACAATCTTAGCTCTCTAAAAAGATGTTATGCGACATGGCACACCACCACAAATGGCCCCTGAACCTAGTCTACACACAGGTTCACTGCATGGCCACTTAGCCCACCCCTGTCTACTGTGCAGCAGGATGGGTAGCTCACTGCCCCATTCCTAAGCTGATGAGCAGTTCTGGTGGGCTCCAAACCTCCCCACCCCCCCATACAGAATGTTTCCTTCTTAGGTTACGAGTTCCTTTATGAGATGCTATGTTGCTTCCTTATCATTCGGGTACAGCCCAGTCTTCACCACTACTAACTCCTGTGTGATCCTGGCCTTCTTGCTTGACCTCTCAGTTTCTGAGTTTATCTCATTACCAGAGAGTTCGGCAACTGCTCATCTCAAAAGATTGTTAATAAGCACATTAACTCTCACTCATAGAACTTAGTAAAGCTCCAGGCACTATTACTCTAAGGAGTTTATTTCATTTTGAAACCATCTTAGGAGTCAGGTATCATCACCCCTGCTTTTACAGATACGATGACTGAGGCACAGAGAGGTTAAGCAACTAGCCCAAGGTCACACAGTCAGTAATAGCAGAGCTGGGATTCTAATCCAGGGAGTACAGTTCCAGAGTCCAAGCTGTGAGGATGGAATGAGATGATGGATCTTCAAGTGTTCTACAAACTGTCTAGTGGTCACATCTACCTGTTGGTTTCTTGAAGACCTGCATACATCAAGGGTGAGAGTTCAAGATCAGTTTTTCTACAGATTCAAATGTATAATAAGCTTACACTATTTCCATTTTTTGCACCTAAAGAAAGAATTTATTGCAATTTTTAGGTCACAGGATTTCAAATCCACAGGATTAAAACACACCTTTGTCTCACAAAGTGGAGACTGCTGCCTGACTCTCTGTTAATGGCTCCAAAGGGTTCCCTGCCAGAGAGGTCAAAAGTCTCTCTTCCTCAAAGGATTTCAGGAAGCTTTGAGGCCACTTCTGTGCTCTTTAGCCTCATGGTTTATAAAGGTCCCCTGGCCCTCTCACCCCACCATGTTGTTGTTGAACCTGGAACCACAAATCTCACAGAAACACAAATACCCGGGGATGCATTCCAGAAGGCGATGGTCTGGGAAGAACCACAGAGGCAGGATAAACAGATTCTGGCCCTGCCTCGGCCACTACAGAGATGGGAAATTAGGGGCTGGGTTTGTTGACAGCCCTTGGGGTTTCTCACCCTTCAAAGACTACACTGGTTTGGGATCACCTGGCGATGTGCTCCTTAATCTGATTAGTCTGAAAGAGGACAGAAGATAACATTAGTGCTCCTCAGGTAATTCTGATGTGCAGAGTTGGGAAGAGGAGCTGAGATAATGCATGTTTGGGCAGCAGAAGGCAAACCAGTCACCCCACCTGCTCTTTTCTTATTCGACTGTTTTGCTACATGTGGAAAAAGAGCATTCCGTAGCTCCCCTACCTTGCCTGACTACAGAGGGAGGTTTTCCTCTGTAGGGGTGGCTCCCAGGTGCAGGTCCCTGTGCTCTTCATCAGAGAGACGTGAGTCCGGCAGCCAGGAGGGATCGCCCTATCCTGAGCACCTGGAGGAGACTGTGCAGGTCTGGAAGGCTCTAGGGGCGGTGAGCACAGGGGGCTGGGGAGGCTCAGGGTGGACAGGCTGCGATGGGACTGGGGATTCTGGGGTGGAGGGTTTCTACACTAAGGGGTGAGGTGTAGGAAAAAGGCTCTAAAACCTCCTCGGGACACTGCAAAGATGGGCCCACTTCTTGGAAGCACAAAGCTGTCACCACTAAGCAGAAGGGTTCATCTTACGCCCAGTCTACAATGTGAACTGGCCTGACTCATTAAGATTCAAGAGGATTTCTCTAAACTTCTTTCCTAAATCTGCAAATGGAGTAGTATGGCATGGAGGAAACCTTATATTACATCACTTGGGAGTGTTTTTGAATCAAGACAAATGAGTAATTACAAACCATCAACACCAATTCCAGAACCAACGATGTCTGATGTCTAACTTTACCTGATTAATGTCTGATCGCCTAGTCATAATTCGGTAATGCCTGTAAAGACATCTGGGTACTGCAGAGCCTTAGTCTGTTTTTCTGTACCATTCCTACAAAGTGCCTGCAAAGAGGCTAATTTTGTTCCCACCCCAAGAGCAGTATTAGACAGGTAAGTGACAATCAATTTCATCAGCATGCACTGTGCCTACTGTGAACACCCTGGCCATTTCGAAATTAGTCACGTCATCATTTCTTTAGTACAGGTTAGCAGCACAGTGACACAAAGCAGATTAACTCTGCAAAGCAATTGCGAGTGAGAGCCCAGCCACAACACCCACCTCACCTCATAACAAGGAGGGGGTGCAGGTGGGAATACTTTCTGGCAACTGTGACAAAACCCGGATTATAATCCACACATGCACCTCCCAAAGGCGCTGGCCTCCTGACGCTGTGGGAATGCCTTCCAAAGTTTCCTTGGTGTGATCACCAGCAATTACAAATCAGGAGACCCAAACTACACAACTTGCTCTGGAATTTGCCCCCTAAGGGACACAAATGGCCTCCAGTCAAAGGCAGGCCACATGGGGCTTCGGAACATGATGGCTGTGACAGCAGTTCCTGAGCAAGGCCTTGTTGAAGGAGGTGCTACATTGAGATTTGGAAAGCTGAAGCCAAAAGAACAATTCTCAGAAGTACCTGTGATCCACCTGCCCCAGGTGGACAAGCTTTGTCCCTGTGCCACAAACCTTTCTGTCCAAAATTTTATTTTCCAATTTTGAGACTAAGACAATCTGGCTGAAAAAGTGGGATAAAAATAACTTGCCCAAAACACACTAAGGCTGCAATACCAATTAATTTCAAGTGATCAGAACAAAAGGAAACTTAAAAGCCTTTCCCTCCTGCCTGGACATCCTGGCTACTACAGGCCATGGCACAGCGAGAGGAGCTCAAGCAACGCAGCTGACTGCTCTCAGACCCTCACCAAGTTTGTCTGTGGATGAGATAATGTCAGCGGGCACGGAGGAGTCCAGATCAGCATCCAAAATCCCCAGGGGGTCCAGCTGTGCTACATGGTGCCCTCGTATCTATGAGTGGGCCAACGATGAGAGGGAAGGACACACACAAAAGGACAGGAGAAAAAAAAGAGGGAAGGGGTAAAAAAAAAAAAAAAGTAAAATTACATTAAAATTAGCATTTACAGATTAATTCTCACCCACGTTTGAAGAAACAGTTACTGGAGCATCATCAAAATTTACACAACTAATTCCGAGAGGATCAAGTTTTGCAATGTGGTGACCCCTGACCTGGAAGCAATAACACAAGTCATTAAGCAGATCCAACGAGCTGTGGGGAGGCGTAAAGAGTTATCCTTCATGCGAACCTTTCCCAAAGAGGAACACAGCACCAATGAACCCATACAACAAAATTAGTTTTAAAAAGTCTTAGAACAGTTTATGTTAAAAGCACTATTATGCATAAATGCACTTTTGTAAAAAAGGGATAAACTTCTCAGGTTATGATAAACTGGGGCAGTCTGAAAGGATCCATTTCTCGGGATCCTTACACAGTTTCCCTAGATAAACAGAAATGAGCTATGCTGGGGAATTCTTACTCCAATGTGAAGCCTACATCAGTTTAAAGCATAAAAATTTCCCTGTGGAGGAAAATGAAGGCTTGGGTGTTGGCCTTGATGGAGGGGTGCAGAGAAGGAGTCATCTTACTAAGGTGAATGTGTGCCTTTACTATATACTGAGAGAATTTATCACATACTAAGAGAACGTGTGCCTGAGGCGTGAGGGCTCCGGTCCTGGTGCTGCTGAGGCCAGCACACAGCAGTTAGAACAAAAAACCCTGCTACACCACAGACTTAACGCATCTAATTTAAACTGTTTAAAAAACATAAGGAGAAAGAAAATCCCTTCCAATTTTAAGTTCCTTTCAGTTTTGGATATTTTATTCACAATTTCTTGCTAGCAATTTGAGAAAGGGAGTAGCCGCTAAGTCACTGAAAAATCAGGTTAAATTTATTCCTGGGGCCAACTGCATGCAGGCAATGGTTAGGAAGCACCAACTGTGCCTCTTACCTATGGAAATGTCCATTGTGGATAGCACTTTAAAGTACAGGGCTGCTGCATTTACAAAACTCCGTGCATCTCCTTTCTAAGGCAGCATATGCTTGCCCTGGGGAGAGAGCCTTACCTGCCAGACCATGGCACGAGGGACCACAGACCCAGGGCCTTCTCTATCCTGCCCTGTTATGACACCTGCACCGCTGGCCCTGCTGGCAGAGGAAATGGCCTGCACCATCAGAAACCAAAGTGTGAGAGAGGAAGGCAAATCCAGGGGCATGAGTCCCCTTGTTGTCACCTATGCAGCTATGTGAGAGAGGTGGCAGGGGCCTGGCTGAGCTTCCAGAAGGCATGCATGGGCTTGCTTGTCTCCACCTGTACTCCTTAGAACTATCACGGATTGGGCCTTAAGGTCTGAACTCTGGGCTCCCCGCCCCCATACCAGGTACACATCCTAGAAAAGCCTGGGTTATTGTGCTCTGACAAAGCACAGGGAGGAAAAGCTCCGTTCTGCTCAATGCTCACACAATGAGGCAGGCCATTGACTAGAATGTTTTGGGCAAGAATTCTCCTGCCCCTCACGCACTCTCCGCGGGCTCAGCTGCCCCCCTCACCTGCCTCTGACTCCATTCCCCAAACTCTACATGTTCATCTTCTCTTCAGTTGTTAGCAACAGAGAAGGGGGCATCAACCCACTCAGCAGGACCACCCCTCCCCGCCTCTGCTCACTGCTATGTGGGCAGCACTTCTCCTTGATGCCCAGGGACTGACTTGGTTTCCCTGCCCACAGATCTTTCTTGCCAACTTAGGAAAAGAAATAAGGACCTATTTATACAGCAGGCATTAAAGGCGCCAGAGGATTTTCTCAAAGAGTTAGCCTGGTTCCTTTTCTCTTATATATTTGTTTTTTGCCTCCCTAAGACCCCAAAGCAGGGAAAAAGCATCTAGTATCTCAGGAGGTAAAAGTTAAATGACAACATACACTTAGAAAGGCTGATGGTGCCACACGGCATGGCCCAAGGAACACTGCATCCTTTCCCGCGTGGACAGTCATCACCCAGCTTACCTGATATGCCCTGATGAGAGACTGCACCGCCAGGTGGTCCTCCACGAGCTTGTCCACGTTGGGCTGTGCCTCCACCAGGGACTGTGCATGGGCCACGGCAGCCAAGGAGCCTCGGCTCAGGGGAAGGGGGCTCTGGTAGGCAGTACCCGGAGGGGCTCCGGCATTGGTGTTGCGAAAAAAAATGTCCCATGACTAAAGACAAAGAAGGTACAGGGTTACCTCACTGCTCCCGTAAGTCCAAGACACACGTGTGGCAACAGAGAGCTGCTCTCTGCAGGCAAGTCGAGTCTTATCACAGGCTGGCTGAGCCCATCCTCCTGCTCTGGACAGCTGTGCTCCTGTCTGTCCCAAAGCAGTGGGTTTCTCTGAGTTAGGGCCCCCTGCTTTCTGCCCCTTTCATTTTGCCCTCGAATGCGCCTTCTGACCTCCAGTCCTATAACACACATGCCCTGTGGCCTTCTTCCCATCAACATACACATCCCAAGGGACCAAAGCCATGCAGCTCTCCCCTACTCACACACACTGACTGCCCCTGCAGATCAGGTGCTGGGACCTGGGGACAGACAAGAGTTTAGGTCAACAGAGATGTTTCCTGTTCCACCTCTCTCTCCAGGCCCCAACATCTGGGAGGTGAAGCTCTCGGCCCAATGTAGATTTCAAACCTGCCAGTTCTTAGGTGGGATGCCAGATGATCACACCCTGACACGAGTGCCCAAGGGGCACTGAGGAGATTTAGCACCTCCCTCAGCACAGCCTCTGGAGGGTCTAGGGCCAACTTACTCACATTTTCTTACTCCCCTGGACACAAAATGGAATCAGATCCTTTGTAAGAGGCAGCACTAACTCTATAGGGAAATAATTTCGTCCTTATTTCAGGAGGGGCACTCAGGAGCTAAGAGCTTAGGATGTGGGGTCAGAGATTGAAATTCAGATTTGAGCTCTTGTGATCTTGGTGAGTTATCTAACTTCCTGTGCTCAGTTTTCTCATCTAAGAGAACAAAAACATATATATTCTTCATAGGTATGCTGTAGTAAAGACTAAATAGTATAGTTAAAGAAAGTCATTAGTATATGGTCTAGCAGCTAACAAGTACTTCATAAAAGCCAGGTATTATTATCAGTTTGAATTTCCTTAGTGCTACTATGAATTAACTCATTTACTTATATTCCTACTATTTTTATTTATCTCATATTTGAATGATTTGTAATTTGCATAGATACTAAGTAAGAACTTTAATAGTTTATTCATCTCATACAAAGATGTGAGTTTTTAAAACATTTTAGAGATCAGAGATACTGAAAGTTTACAAAATTCTATTACCCCCCCACCCAAAAAACCAGACAGTTTAGAAAGATAAAAGCATTGTCTTTCTTCTCTGTAATACATTCTCCAGTTTCTAAGATTCTTCCATCAATAAACTCTGATTAGACACTCTTGAAAAATTCAGAGAGGAGAATTTTACTTAATTTTTTTGTTCACCTTCTACCAAGATGCGCTCCCTGTCTGGGATTTGGGTGGATATCTGACGGGTCTGTCCGTGTCTGGAAGTGAGAGGGGCAGAGATGGCTACAGAAACCATGAGATTGGTCCTTAAGGTCTTCTGTTTTTTTCAGGCAGGCTCTTCTATAATGCTGTCCAGGGCACAGATGGACCTGATTCGGAACGTCTGACAGCACTGCTGTATACTGCAGCCAGCCACAGGCTAGAAAACACGCTGTGATCGATCATGTGCGGGCCTGGACTGTCTGCCTCACCTAGGCAGTCTGGTCTCTCATTGAAAACTTTCTTTGAGGGGAGTTTTGTGGGTTAAAACATTCTACAGTAAGAACATATTCCTCTGGTATTTGGAAAAAATAATTTTTAAAAATAAAACCATTGGGGATAAGATTACAGAATATTGTGAATACACTAAAAACCACCATAGCCAGGCACAGTGGTGAATGCCTGCGGCCCCAGCTACTCAGGAAGCTGAGGCTGGAGGATCACTTGAGCCTAAGAATTCGAGACCAGCCTGGGTAAAACAGCAAGATCTCACCCATTTCTTTTCTTTTCTTTTTTTTTTTTTTTTTGTTTTTTGAGACAGGGTCTTGCTCTGTTGCCCAGGCTAGAGTGCAGTGGCATCATCACAGCTCACTGCAACCTCAAACTCCTCCTGCGCTCAAGCTAGCCTCCTGCCTCAGCCACCTGAGTATTTGGGACTACAGGCAAGCACCATGATACCTGACTAATTTTTCTATTTTTAGTAGAGATGGGGTCTTGCTCTTGCTCAGGCTGGTCTTGAACTAATGTCCTTAAGCGATCCTCCCATCTTGGCCTCCCAAAGTGCTAGGATTACAGGTGTGTGCCACCATGCCCAGCCAAGACTTCATTTCTTAAAAACAAAAATCCCCAAACCCACCAAACTGCACACTTTAAAATGGTGACATTTATGTTATGTGAATTATAGCTCAATGACAATTTTTAACTGTTTTAACAAATCAAACTATTTGAGGTTTTACTGTTTTTACCTTACTTGTTAATTTTCAGTGTTTATGCCTATGGTTGAAGAAAGATTTGAGATTTTCTTCTGGCACCTCCCATAAAACCTACTGTAGAAGTATCTTATACTAACATAACCTGACAATCAGGAAAATGAAGAAAAAAGTCTGCAAACTTTCCTTTTCCTCAAGTGCTATCAAAATGTTTGCTACAGAAATCCAAGATTTGGAATCCCCCAAACCATTCTCTCAATTTTCCTCTATTAAATTGGTTCTCACCAAAACTCAGTCTGAATCCTCCTCTAATACATGAAAAGGCAGTATTTCCACCAGAGGAAAAAAATGGACTTACTCTTATGAGAAAAAATAGAGGACACTGCAGCATCAACTCCCTAGGGTAAGGTAAAGCTGCCTAAGCCCCCAACTGGTTCTGTACAAGGACATAGGGATCTAGAAGGTAGCTGTGTACAAACATGCTGGACACCCCCAAGTGTTTCTGATGTTCGGGAGCTTTCCCAGCAGGCGTAAGCGCTCTCTACATTCTGGAAGTAGAGATGACTGAGGACCACATGCCTTGGGCACCACTCTGGTTCTGGATGAAGAAATGACCAGGGAATATACACCTTGGCTGCTCATCTTGGTTCTGGAAGCAGAGACGACCGAGAACTACATGCCTTGGCCACCATCCTTGTTCTGGAAGCAGAGATGATCGGGGACCACACACCTTGGCCATCCATCCTGGTTGGAAGCAGAGATGACCAGGGACTGCTCGCCTTGGCCACTGTCCTTGTTCTAGAAGCAGAGATAACTGAGGACCACATTCCTTGGCTTCCGTCCAGGCTTTCAATAACTTAGGGCCTGGCCTGAAAGGAGAAGCCCCTCCAATATAGCAGTGAAGTGGGCAGGAGAGAGCCCAGCTACATCCCACCCCTACCCAGCAAGAACAACAGCAAGCTGCTACCACCACATAAAACCTAACCAAGGCTCTTTACCCCAGATTTGTTCCTGTGCTAGCATCTCTACCCTCACCATGTGACCCCCACCCAGTCCAGCTCTGGACCCTCAGGTCTGTGGGGCTGCAACAAGGCTCACGGGTAGGACACAACTTTCAAACCAAGTAGGCACTGGAGAGCAGCACAACCTAAACTTTCTTAAACCCTTAAAACGTACTGTCTTCCTTCCACCTCACAAAACTTTTTAAGAAGTGTCCAGAAATATAGGGCAAAGTCATCCAAGAGCAAGACCTTGGATCAAGGGTCCTCCCCAGCTTACAGACTCCTTTATTCTGGGGGGCAATATCTGCTTATGGATACAAAGCCAAAAGTCATAGCAAAATCACAAGTTTACCTCTCTTCAGTAAAATTAGCTACTGAATAATAAAAATGGTAAAAAAAAAAAAAAAGAATAGTAGCAGCAGCAGTGATAGGAATAGCTAGCTACCTTTTACTGATGCTCTCTGCAGGCTTTTCTCGCTCACTAAGAGCACTTGGAACGTTGACCACACCCTCTGCTGGGAGAGGTTTAGGCTCAGGCAGAAATTACGCACAGCAGTCCCCAGGCATGGTGGTGGTAAGGTTAACTGAGTAATAGCAGAGCAACCCTTACATAAAGAACTGTAGTCACTCCAGCAAAAGTGCCTCTTACCCTGGCTCACCAAAGCAGCCAGGAAAACAATTTGTAAGCTTCTGGGTTCCACAATAAAGTGAAAGGAATTTCTACCCGACAAGCCTAGGGATCTAAGGTCAAGGTAAGGTCAAAGTCAGCTCTCTGTCCCTGAGAGCACAAAGGCTTCAGGACACCTTCCAGCCCAGGCCCTAGAGAGAAGGCGATCATGATCATCGGGCCTCCTCTCTCTGACCTTCTTTTGTGCCTGGAATAAAACTCCAGGTGATTTTCAATTGGCTGAGGACAACTGCACAGATGGAAATTCAGCAATTCAGCTCATGCTGGAGGCAGTCAGAAAAAACTGGTTCATACCGGTATTGATGAGCTACTGGGAATCCCAGGGAAGGAATATGTCGGGAAAGCAGCTTCCATGATCTTTCCTTTATTCACCTCACCCCACTTCACTCCCCAGTTCACTCAGCTCCAGCACCACTGGGGGAGTACCCGGCACCCCCCTCAAACAGCCCACCCCGTCTCTGGGACTGGGCCGGCTACACATCCAACAACAGCAATCCCCTTTGCACCATGACCTGGAGTCATACTAAAAGGTTTTCAGGTTTGGGTGATGCAATGTTCTATATGGAGTGTAGTGACAGCATACATTTAGCAAAACCCACTGAGCCACACACTTAAAATGGGTGAATTTTAATGTAAGCTATACCTCAAAAGTTGAATTTTTAAAAAAGGCTTTGAAAATGAAGGTCATTTTTGGATTGCCATGGCAGCAGGATACATGAGAAGCCAGAATACTTGCCCAAGCCTCAGAGCCCCCACCTACCCGCTGACCCCACCCATCCCTGCAAGAGCCTCTGATGGGGCCACTTCCTTCCTGGGCCCAGACACCACAGCCAGCCCCATCTCTCCCTCCACTTCCCTTCGTCCTGCAACCCAGCATCTCTCCAATGTCTTTCACTCCTCAAGGAGATGTCTCTTCTCCCAGCTCCTCAAACCACCCGCCCTTGCCTCCCTCCCTGCCTCTCCTCTCAACACCTGCATCAGAATGGGACCTGCCTTCCATGACCCCCTGGATTTAGGTTCTATGCAGCCTGCAGAGCCCTCCCTGCCTGCCTGCCTGCCTCTGTGGCCCCCATGCTCCTTCCTTCCCCTAGACCCTAGCAGCTGCCTGCCTTTCCCCTGGGATGCTGTCCTCTCCCTTCACACAGCTGCTTAGCTTCGGCACCCTCTTGGAGAGGCTTTCCCCTTCTGATAATCCCAGCCCTTGTTTGTTTCCTCCCACACTCATCTCAACCTGAGATCTCTCCCCTGCTGTCAGAATTAAGTGTCTGCCCCATCTCAGGGGATAAATCACAGCTAGGCCGGAGACTAGTGAGTAACCAGCCAGCCCAAGAGGGAGCCCCTCCCAAATGAACAGAAAGCTTCAGAAAGAGAGCCTGGAGTGTGACAAGACACCTGGAAGGGACAGAAGCCTACTCACTTGGAAGGTGGCACCTGGGTTGCTGGCGACACCATTGGTAACCTAAGCTGAGGCAAGCAACCTCAGGTTTCTTGTTGAGTGAGAAAATTTAAACCTGTTGGTTTAAGCCGCCTGAACTGAGTACTGAGTTTTCTGTTTCTCTGAGCCAAATTTATTCCTAAGTATCCCTTGTTCTTCTTTGGATGCTCCCAGAAACTAAGGTCTGATGTGGGCAGAGACAGCAACTTCTACTTCCAGAAATGTTCCAAGTGACAAAGCAGAAGTGAAAAGGAGAAAGTATAGTAACTGGCTAATGGGGGAAATGGGATTTAACAGCACCACAATCTAATAGCACATTACCATCAAAAACACTAAAGAGAAAAGTGTCCTGAAATAGAAATGGTTTTTCACTCATGAAAAATGAAGGCAAAGTCAGACTTTGGCTCCTTTATGGGGATAAATGTGGAATTTGGGCTTCAGTACTTGGCTCAGGGTGGTGGCATGGACTTCTGAGTCACACTGATCTACAAGGGCGTCCCCAGCTCCACACCCGAGTCCCTGCCGACTGCTAGAGTCATCCGCCTCTTCAACCTCTTAATTGGCATCTGTTGCACAAGTGATGATTTAAGGAAAACATCTGTCCCCTTGCCCTGCCTTGAATGTACAGTCAACTCTTTGACCACCGGAGACGATGTCAGTGGTAAGAGGAAAAAGGTTAAAACGTTAAAGTAGGTGGGCATGGCTGCAAATAACGTTCCAGGGGCAGGAAGCTGGCAGAAAAGGTGAGCGCAGGCCGGGCATGATGGCTCACGCCTGTAACCCTAGCACTCTGGGAGGCCGAGGCAGGATTGCTTGAGGTCAGGAGTTCGAGACCAGCCAAGAGTGAGACCCCATCTCTACAAAAACTAGAAAAAAATTAGCTGGGCATGGTGGCACGCACCTGTAGTCCCAGCTACTCAGGAGGATCGCTGGAGCCCAGGAGTTGGAGGTTGCAGTGAGCTATGATGACACCACTGCACTCTAGCCTAAATGACAGAGCAAGACTGTGTCTCAGAAAAAAAAAGGTCAGCCTCAAGGAGGGATCCTAGGCCAGACCAGAGGAGGGGTGTGGGAAGGTCCCCACTCCCAGAAGGCCAACTTCCACGCCCAGCGAGGGGCTGTGGGATTCCAATAAAGTTCTTACCACACATAACCATTTTTACTAAAAGAGAGTCAGATGTGTACAGGATATGTTACACCACGTGAAAAAATGAATACAAAAAAAAATGAATACGATTTTTAAAAAAATGCAATTATGGTTCAAGTCAACAAATACCTATTAAAATATACAGCATGCTGGCCGGGCACAGTGGCTCACGACTGTAATCCTAGCACTCTGGGAGGCCGAGGCGGGCGGATTGTTTGAGCTCAGGAGTTCGAAACTAGCCTGAGCAAGAGCGAGACCCCGTCTCTACTAAAAACAGAAAGAAATTAATCGGACAACTAAAAATATATAGAAAAAATTAGCTGGGCATGGTGGCTCATGCCTGTAGTCCCAGCTACTTGGGAGGCTGAGGCAGAAGGATTGCTTGAGCCCAGGAGTTTGAGGTTACTGTGAGCTAGGCTGACGCCACGGCACTCACTCTAGCCTGGGCAACAAAGCGAGACTCTGTCTCAAAAAAAAAAAAAAAAATATACAGCATGCTATAAGGTTTGTGAATAGGAAAATGACTAAAATGAGCTTTTCACTCTCCAAGAAGGATAAGACAAATAAACATACAAATTCGCAGAATGAATACAAGTGCTGAGAAATGAAAAATAAAACATGTTGGGTGGAACACGGAGTGAGGATGCTTCAAGGAGGGGACCTATGTCTGAGCCATGAAGGGCGGGTGGGACCTGAGGAAGAAAGAGAAGGCATTTGGGTAGAAGGGAACAGACAGTGGGAGCACCAAGCCACAACCCATCCACCACATGCAGAAGGTAAGAAGCCAGATGGGGCAGGTGGACTGGGACCAGGATGCAGGCACATGGAAGGAACACAAGAGATTAGGGAGTAGAGAAAGGACCTGACCAGAGTAGTGGCCACTGTTTGCCACCAAATGGCAAGAGAAGGAGGGTGGCTCGAAAGCAGGGAGCTTGTGTGTGTTTAAGGTCAACTTATTACTGAGATGACTTAAACCAAAATATGACAGATTTCAGGTGTAAATAATTTTTACATTCTGGTTGAAATGAAACTAGAACTCCTACTTTAATTTCAGATAACTAAAAAGCACTTAGCTGTAATAAATGAAGTTCTGTTTTCCAAGTCACAGTTTCCCCACAAACTCAAACTTCTTTTTCTTTTCTTTTTTTTTTTTCTGTTTTTGGAGACAGAGTCTCGCTCTGGTGCCCTGAGTAGAGTGCAGTGGCATCACTGTTGCTCTCGGCAACCTCAAACTCCCAGGCTCAAGTGATCTTCCTGCCTCAGCCTCCTGAATAGCTGGGACTACAGGCGGTCACCACGATACCTGGCTAATTTTTCTATTTTTTGTAGAGACAAGGTTTCAGTCTTGCTCAGGAACTCCTGGGCTCAAGGAATCCTCCTGCCTCGGCCTCCCAGAGTGCTGGGATTACAGGCGTGAGCCACCGCGCCCAGCCAAACTCTTGAACTTTCATGTGACCACAACACACGTTCCTCACAGTGGCTAGTGCTCTTTCTTCCCAATTAGAGGAAGTGCTTGACAGGCTGGAAATACTAGAGTGCTCTGCATGTGGCAGGTGCTCATCTAACCTTTGCCAAATTAAATCCAGACGGTATTCAGCCTCCTTCCTGGGAGGAACAGCCTGAGCAGTGCAGGGTCCCACCCCCGAAAGCCTGAGTCCAGGGCTGCCCCTCACTGCAACAGAGGCACTGCCCTCAACAGGTGTCGGACTCCTAACCAAGGAGCATCTGTCTGTTCCCGCATGCTTGGTGGCTCAATGTGGCAGATTCTTCTCGAGTCAGCAGAGACGAGGGAGGGTCTTGAGGGCCGAGCTCCTCCAAAGTCCCTGGCTGTGAAGTCTCCAAAAGAAAACCTTCAAGGAGGGCGTCCTATTTCTGAGGGCAGCAAACATGCCATCCAACGCCCCTTCCCCCAACTGTCACTGACACAAACGGTCATGCAGGATAGCTCTCGACAGCTCCCAAGTGCCCACTCTCACAGGCAATAGCAGGCCTGCCTGCTGTCACCTCCTGGGTCCCCAAGTCCCAGGTCTGCCTCCCATGAGCTACATCAGGATCAGGGAAGTCACTTCAGCTCTCTGGCCTGTTTTCTTATCTATAAAAGTCTCAAACACAGACTACTTAGTAAGATTCTGTATAGCTTCTTGCAATTTAAAAAGCACGTGCACATATACTTGCATTTGCTCAAGAAGGCAAGGAACATGAGGAGAGCATCAGAACTTAGCCACTGGGCCTGTAATCCCAGCACTTTGGTAGGCCGAGGTGGGAGGACTGCTAGAGGCCAGGAGTTCAAGACCATCCTGGGCAACACAGCAAGACTGTCTCCACAAAAAGTTTAAACATTAGCCAGGCACGCTGGCGCACGCCTGTTGTCCCAGCTACTCGGGAGGCTTAGGTAGGAGGATCTCTTGAGCCCAGGAGTTCCAGGTTGCAGTGGCCTATAATGACGCCGCTGCACTCTAGCCAGGGCAACAGAGTGAGACCCTATCTCCAAAACAAAAACAAAAAACAAAAACCCTCAGCCATTGGGTTACCAGAGCTTACTCTAGCTCGCGAACTCTTTTGTCTGAGCGTGGTTCTGAACTGATTGGACCAGTTCCTCTCGTCCCCAGTCCCCTGCAGATGCCATTTCTACAGCTGCCCCCTGACTTCCACCTCAGCCAGGGAACAAGCCCAGCCCAGCCCATACACATGGCCACTCTTGGTCACCTCATTAGCCCCACCTTGTCTCTGCTGAGTGCTTGTCAAGGACTTGTACATCAGACAATAATCCAGGGAGCGGGCAGGACCAGCTCTGGTCTCCACACTGCATGGAGCTACACCCAGTCTCCAAGGCCACATAGGTGATACGCTAATGACCATGCACAGCATTATCCATGCAACCTTGATTATTCAATTCTGACACTAAAAATGCTTTGTAATTGCTATAAATATGAACTACAGGGCTATTAGTGACCCAGGTACACCAATGCATGGCCCTCCTTTTGGCTCACATTCTAACACAGCCAAACCGAGGAAAAGGCAGCTGCTCCCAGGCACCCTGTGACCATCCTGCCCTGAGGGTGCCTGGCGCTACTTTGAGGGGCAGATTTCCCCTTCCTAGCCACAGCATGCAGCTGAATGACTGCGCACAAGGCAGGGCCAGCCTGCACAGCCTCTACCACCCCCTCCAATGCTGCCCAAGAAACTGTCCTAACTTGTGGGTGTGATCCTTTCCGGAAAATCCCAAGAACGAGATTTCAAACCCAAATGTATGATTGCCCTGAATGTCCAAACAGGACATCTCATGTGGGGGAAACCTGTGAATGGACTGCTCACCTCCAGAGCCTTTAGCAAACAATTCTTGCTATCGGGCTAAGAAAAGTCTCCAAAAAGAGAGCATACAGGATGGGAGAGCTGGATTCTGGACCCTCCATCCACAAAGGCCTTGCTGAGACCGTGCCCAGGGAAGGCTTTTCCTTGTCCAGGACTCTGGACCTTCTATCCACACTGGCCTCACTCCAACCACGCCCAGGCCAGAGCACTGCCCACCACCATTCTGCCCCTAAAGCAAAAATCACAACGGGGTACTGAGATCCAGACCCGCTGATCGTACCACAAACTGTTTATACTGAAGCCAGTTAAGAATGGAGTTCTGTCTATGGCCATACCACCCTGAACACACCTGATCTTGTCTGATCTGAGAAGCTAAGCACGGTCAGGCCTGGTTAGTACTTGGATGGGAGAATGGGGTTCTATTTAGGTATTCCTCAGTTAAAGAAACCATATGTATGCATGCTCCATTACAGCAATGCTTTAGTCACAAGAGAGAAAATATTTTTTTTTTTTTTTTTTGAGACAGAGTCTTGCTTTGTTACCGGGGCTAGAGTGAGTGCTGTGCCATCAGCCTAGCTCACAGCAACCTCAAACTCCTGGGCTCAAGCGATTCTCCTGCCTCAGCCTCCCAAGTAGCTGGGACTACAGGTGCGAGCTACCACGCACGGCTAATTTTTTCTATTTTTAGTACAGACGGGTCTCACTCTTGCTCAGGCTGGTCTCGAACTCCTGCCCTCAAGTGATCTCCCGCCTCGGACTCCCAGAGTGCTAGGATTACAGGCGTGAGCCACCGCGCCTGGCCCTAGGATCGCAGGCCTACCTCAAGGTTCAACAGCCAAATAAAAACTTCTATTATTTTTCTTTTAGGCTTGACATCTTTAACAGTAGCGCCTGGCCCTAGGAATATTTCTAAAAAAATCTATTTTGGTTGGGCGCAGTGGCTCTCGCCTGTAATCCTAGCACTTTGGGAGACTGAAGCGGGAGGATCACTTGGGGCCGGGAGTTCGAGCCTGAGCAAGAGCAAGACCCCAACCCTACCAAAAAAAAAAAAAAGAAAAAGAAAGAGTAATTAGGTGGGTATGGTGGTGCATGCTTATACTCCCAGCTCAGCTACTTGGGAGGCTGAGGCAGGAGGACTGCTTGAGCCCAGGAGTTTGAGGTTGCAGTGAGCTGTGATGATGCCACTGTACTCTAGCCTAGGTGACAGAGTGAGACCCTGTTTCAAAAAAAAAAAAAAAAAACCACCTACAACAAAACCAATCTCTACTATTTTCTCTTTGTATGGGTGTGTAAATAAAACATCAAAAAAAACACCCAAGATTAGCAAAGAAAAGCTGCCTCAGCTCTGCCCTATGGAACCTGCTGATATTAGAATGATATTCACTGGGACTGTACGCTAGACCAAAGGTGGCCGCTCTATCAGGTAATTATGGAAAGGGCTATGGTGGATCGTCCAGTGGCCACATGATTTCCCTTTCCCATATGGCTGCCCGTGCCCCCCACCCCCACTGCCTTGCTCTGACTAACGTAATGGGTAGGGGTGGCAGTGTGTCATCTGGGCTTAGGCCTCCAAGTCCCCATAGCCTCTCTTTTCCCTGTCCGGAGATAACCTGAGGCCTTGTGTGGGAATCGCTCTGGCCTACTGGAGGATGCCAGGGCCCAGCAAACAGCCAGCACCAACTGCCAGATATGTCAGTGGACTCTACGGCCTTCAGCCTGGTCTGAGCCTCGGTTGCATGGGAGCCCACTGCAGGAGCCAGTAGGGGAGCCCCAGCCAACCCCCAGAATCATGAGAAATGCTACATTGGTACTGTTTTAAGTTACCAACTTTTGCAGTGGTTTGTTACACAAATGCTCACAGAAACCTGACTTTTACTGCATGAAAAGATTACATCCAAGATGCCTGTGACTACTCCCTTACACAGTCTTTCTGACATTCCTCAGAAAATGAGAGCACCTGGCTGGTCGCAGTGGTTCATGCCTGTAATCCCAACACTTTGGGAGGCCGAGGCAGGAGGATAACTTGAGAGCCTTGGAATTCACCAGCCTGGGCAACATAGCGAGACCTCATCTCTACTCCACCCCGCCAAAAAAAGGAGAGAGAAAAAAAATGAGACCACTTAGCACTCTGCCCAGATCTGCACATGATGGCGCACCTCATCGGCTCCCAGAATCACAACTAGCCAGGGAGGCTGGGAAGAACCAGGGTGGTCATCTGTGGTTACCTGTGGTCATCTGGTTGGGGCCTCACATGGGGCCAAGTATCAATCCCCTCTGTCCTCCAAGGCAGTAACTATGCAGCCCTACTTAGGGGAACATCGGCTCAGCTATGCAAAGCAGCTGCTACAGGGTTTTTAACTGGCACTAACCCTTTAGTAACCTGCTCCCTGCCACCCAGCTTCAGATCATGTGGAGGCTGAGCCACCCCTTTGACTTGCAAGGTGTGGCTCTTTCATTTCCTCAAAGGAAAAAGAGGCGGCCCTGGGGCAAGTGCTTGTGGCTATTTGTGCTCCAAGATGGAACTAGCTAAAATAATTCTCTTTTTCACTCTTGGTGTCTACTTTCCTGTGAAGGATTTTTTGATCTCTCTCCCCCTTCCTTTAATTGCTGACATTGAAAAAAAATTACTTTTGCTTAAAATACAACACAAAAGGATAATCATTAAAAATACTGTGCTCCAAAAGATGCCAAGATCCTCATTTAGAGTAGGCCTCTGTCCTCCCACCAGCTTCAGTTAGTTCATGTGCCTGCCATCCTGTCCTTGGCCTCTCCTGCTCTTGGGAGCCTGACTCCTCCACTGTATCCCCAAACTTGCTCTCCTTCTACCTGCTGAGGGGGGTCCACACTCCCACAGCATGTAACAAAACAAATGAATCCCCCTTGGCTTGATCTTGGAACCTCTCCATTTATTTCACAACATAAACTTTTGGTCTTTTCTTGCTGATTTGGCTCCTGGCCCCGAGTCCCTTCCCCATCACACCGCTGTCACCCTACTGAGCACCATGAGCACCGATGGGGCCCCTCAACTGTCTCTGCTCTTGCCTAAGACCAGACACGTGCTCTGGCCAGGACCCTTCCTACCCTTCACAGCTCAGCATAATGTACTGCTCATCAGAAGCTCAATGGGTTCTCTCCATATTCTAACTGACATTTAGCTTATTTAACCATCCTGCTAAGGATGACAGGGCAGGACTGTTTTTCCTCTCGCACAAAGCTGTCGAGAACTGCAAAATGTCATACTAGTGAAGGCACTGCTTCATGTTTCCTGTTGTTTTCAAAGGAGTTAATTTTATTTCCCTAACTAAACCATAAATGTAAAACCCTTAAGAGTAAAACACTGTGCTAAAGTTGGGAAAGGTACACTGAGCTGGTTTAGTTGATTTAACACAAAAAGCCACAATGCTCCTGACGTAGGAAGCTGACGATTATCGAGGGGTAACTTCAAAGCCCTGATCACTGATACCCTGTTAAGTAGGCCATGCACTTTAGGTATACAGTCAGCCGTCCTTATCCATGGGTTCTGTATCCGTGGATTCAACCATGGATTAAAAATACATGAAAAAAAAAATTATATCTGTACTGAAACATACGACCTTTTTTCTTCTCATTAAACAACACAGTATAACAACTATTTACATAGCATTTACATTGTATTAGGTATAATTAATCTAGAGTTGATTTAAAGACAGTATGTACATAGGTTATATGCAAAATACTACTCCATTTTATATAAGGGACTTGAGCATCTGAGGACTTCAGTATCCAAGAGGAGTACTGGAACCAATCTCTCAGGGATAACAAGGGATAACTGAATGTATTTTTTGATAAGTCATTCATAAATCAACTATGTAAAAGAATACTCAAAATGTGTTCCAAGCACCAAACTGTCATTACTTAAAATTTTGCCTTTTGAATTCCTCCAGGAAATAAATCACTTGAGCAGCACTGAAGAGTTGTGCAGATTTTTTAATACGGCTGTTCCTTGTCACGTGAGCACATCAGACCTCCATGTACTCACTATGAGGAGCCCCTGCACTGCAGCCGGCACACAATGGCTGGGAGGGTAACTTGGAGCAGGGCTCCTGCCCCAGGAAGAGCTCTAGGCCAGGACAGAACCGGCATACCATGATTTTTCAAGGTGCAGCCAAGGCAGTTTCAATACTACAGAGTGAAAAGGCCCAAGTTGCCCCATAATGGGACAGTATGTGTGTCTGTGCTTTTCCTCCACTTGGCTGGTTCACTCACAGAAAATATCAGCATGTTTCTTGAGCACGCAAGGAAGCAGCAGAATGATCCAGGCTGAAGAGAAGTGAGGCCAGACGCAGTGGTGAGGCCAACAGCCTGCACCTGTACCCTGAATCCACAGAGGCCCTCCCTCCTACAGCGACTATGTGTGCACACTTTAGGAGCTGACACGTGAAAGTCACAAGAAGAAAAACCAACAAGAAATGGACATCAGTTAACAAGAACAGGAAGGCAGGCTTTAGGAAGTGGGCAGAGGTCAAACAAGAAGGCACAGAGCAAGGCACAGAGCAGAGGAAGAGCCCTGAGGTACAGGGCAAGCTCTGGGAAAGCTGAACAGCCAGGCAGGCCCAGAAGGAAAGCAGGGCCAGCAAAGACCACCCCACAGCAGGTGCTGGAGGCACTGAGCGGAGGAGAATAGGCACCAGCTCCTTGCACCCCCTCAGGACCAACCCTGGGTCCTCCACAGCACGGACAGAACCTGGTGGATGCTTCAGAGGAACTAGATACCATGCTACAGTTGTGGGTGGGCACCTGTCCCTACAAAACAAAATGAGACCAACATCCAGACTGACAGGGGCTTAGCAGGTCTCAATTACCTGTTTGTCTTAAATATTAACAAGGATAATTTAGTTTTGACTGTGGTTTTTTTTTTTTTGAGACAGAGTCTTGCTCTGTTGCCCGGGCTAGAGTGCCGTGGCGTCAGCCTACCTCACAGCAACCTCAAACTCCTGGGCTCAAGCAATCCTTCTGCCTCAGCCTCCCGAGTAGCTGAGACTACAGGCATGCACCACCATGCCCGGCTAATTTTTTATATATATATATTTTTAGTTGTCCAGATCATTTCTTTCTATTTTTTTTTTTAGTAGAGACGGGGGTCTCGCTCTTGCTCAGGCTGGTCTCGAACTCCCGACCTTGAGCGATCCACCCGCCTCGGCCTCCCAGAGTGCTAGGATTATAGGCGTGAGCCACCGTGCCCAGCCTTGACTGTGTTTTTAAAACATAAATTAAAATGTTACCATTCGACATGACCCCAAAGTGCTGAACTCCTAATGAGGAGGGCTTCACACGCTGACAGTACAAGGCCACTGCCAAAGGCTCCTAAGAGGGATCAGTGAGGAGCACACATGACAGACCAGAACCATGACAAAAGTCTAGAAGACCAAACTTAGGAACAAAAAGGAGAAGAGGGATGGATGGGCCCAGTGCAGAGGCAGACCCCAAGCCAGGCTGTTAACTGGATACTGCTCTGGGGAATGGGCTTGGGGTAAAAAAGGGACTTGCAGCTCTTATTTGCTCAAATACTTTACCACAAATATAATTCTCATGATTAAACATTTTAAAAATAAAAGTTTCCTTTTAAAATAGAGATATAACAAGTAATTATAAAGTGTAAACCAGCCGGGCATAGTGGCTCACGCCCATAATCACAGCACTTTGGGAGGCCAAGGTGGGAGGATCACTTGAGGCCAAGAGTTCGAGACCAGCCTGAGCCAAGAATGAGACCCCGTCTCTACTAAAAATAGAAAAATTAGCCGAGCGTCCTGGTGTGCACATGTAGTCCCAGCTACTTGGAAAGAGGCAAGAGGATCGCCTGTGCTCAGGAGTTTGAGGTTGCAGTAAGCTATGATGACACCACTGTACTCTAGAGCCCAGGAGACAGAGCGAGACTCTGTCTCGAAAATAAAAGAAATAAAAAAAAAAGAAAATTAAATGCACAAATTTGAAGAAGACTATAGCATATTTTTCGAGGTAGAGAGGAAAGCATCCATATCTGAAACAATGAACACTACAGTGTTAAATATAATACCAGGGATGTCACACTAGCCAGGGAACTACTACATCAGTTTCTAGAACTCCTATAATTTAAGAATATCCCAAACTACAACCCAGAATCCTTTTAAAGAAAAAAGATTGACAGTCCTGACTACACAAAAATGTAAAACAGTATAGCAAAAACTACAAAACAAAGATAACTAAATAAACTGAAAATATCTGCCACACATCTAAGTCAATGGCTCAACATCCCTACAAAAATAACTCCTACAAATAAGGAAAAGACAAAACTCAATAGGGAATGGACAAATTATATAAAGTTTCTCTCCTGCTGCTTCATTTTTCAAGTCTTAAAATGCTCCTTACCGGTTCTTCACAGCATTTTTTCCTGGGCCTGGCTGTCCACATAGAAGTTGTTGGGAAACAGATCACTCTCTGAACTACCCCACATACCTACAAGGAGGTCTCCAAGGAGAATAAAAATTTTCCTTGTAAGTCTCATTTAAAAGAATTATAGTATGATCTCAAAGACTGTTAGATATCTGATAAGCGACTTCTATCTAGAATATACAATGGGCCAGGTGCGGTGGCTCGTGCCCATAATCCTAATACTCTGGGAGGCCTAGGTGGGAGGATTGCTTGAGCCCAGGAGTCTGGGACCAGCCTAGGCAACAAAGCAAGATTCCACCTCTACAAAAAATAGAAAAATTAGCCCAGTGTGGTAGTGCACACCTATAGTGCCAGCTACTCGGGAGGCGGAGGCAGGAAGATCACTTGAGCCCAGGAGTCTGAGGCTGCACCAAGCTATGATCGAGCCACTGCACTCTAGCCTGAGAGACAGAGAGAGAGACCTTGTCTCAAATTAAAAAAAAAAAAAAAATATATATATATATGTATATAATATATATATAAAAACCAAATGTAAAAAGGCAGCTTTAAGACAACTGCAAATATTTGAATATAGACTGAGAATTAGATTCTATCAGAATTATCCTGTTAATTTTGTTAAGTATGATTATGAAACCATTTCCTTATCAGTTAGGTACATTGATGCATTAATGCCAGAACTGACAAAGGTCTGTAATATGCCTTAAAATATTCCAGTGGCCCATCCCAACCCAAAACAAATCAACAAACAACAACAACAAAAAAAACAAGTGGGGCAGGGAATAGATTTTTTCAAAAATTGTAAAATGTGGACAGCTATTGAAATTGGGTGATGGATCTCCTCATGAGGGTCATTTTCTACTCTTCTCTCCACTGTTATACATGCTTGAAATAATGATAATAAAATAATATTAATAAAACTATTATTTATAACAATAAAAAGTTTAAAAATGATCATAGGGAAGCAGTGTAGAAGGGAGGAAGGAGAAAGGCTGAGTTTGTTCCATTTCTCCTGGATATGAAAAGTTCATTCTTGCAGCCCCTATAAGCTCTCTGAAAATGACTACAGAATCTGACCTCAGGACATTTCTGATGTTTAAGTTGGAGATAAGAGAGATGATCAATCTAAATCTAACAGCACTTTTAATTTTATTATCTCTACCTAAATTATGTGTTCTAAAACAAGAGCACAAATAAAGTGACCTATCTCCAAGACTGTGGATGCTAATCTTTTGTGAGTCACAGATGCCTTTGAAAATCTGACGGAAGGTATAGATCATCTCTCCTCAAAATGTGCACACATCAGATATTGGGCTTAATCCCACTTGAAGAGGACCCACCTCACCATCTAGGATGGCAGAGGAGGGGTGACAACCAGGATTGCTGGAAGGGACATCCACTGATTTAGCCATCTTGCCCCTTCCCCTCTACAAGCTGGGAGGGCAGAGCATGTGTGTGATTCCCATGCTGTGTTCCCTGAAGATTACTGGCAACAGAAACAGGGATAAAAACACAAAGCCACCATGCCCCCACAAAAATGCTATTCAAAAGCTTCCAGCAGGAGCAGCTATGACGATGTCAGACCAGTGCCCACAGCACTGTGGCCACACAGCTCACGGTGTGCACCTCTCACCTACAAAGCATTCACAGGACAAAACCTTCACAAGAAGCCCTGAGTCCAGGTCTTCACTGTTCATACACAACGCATTGTCATTCAGAAGCTATTGTCTCCTAATCCAAACATAACTTAAAATAACTTGGTTGGTTCCACAAGGAGATTAAGTTAGAGAAAAGGCACGCAAAGGAATAGGCCTGGGCACAGATGACAGGTCTTGATTCTGAAACTCTGTGCTAAGTTTTATTCCAGAATAATCTGCAGTGACAGTCTTCAGAAACGTGCAACACAACAAAAGCAGGGGCCATTTTCACATAGCACTTCTTTCTGGGCAATTTGTTTATAGACTAGAAAAATAAACCACAAGATCTCTTACAGGAAACCAGGTCTCACCTGGCTCAAGGAGCAATGCAGCTCCCAGACTGTCACGGAAATGGAAGGGCTGGGCTAGATACCCCTCCACTGCTGAGCAAGGAGGCTGAGACCAAAAGGTGGCATTCCTGATAAAATGGGACCTGGAAGCCGAGCAGTCACAGGAATGTATCCATTTTTAAATGTCACTAACATTTGAAGGGAGAGCTTATTCACAGGGGCCTAAGGGAAGCAGACTGCCTTTTGGTGATAAGATCCCAAGATTCAAGAGTAGGAAAAAGGCCAAATTGCAATGTTGGCCGAGCACTCCCTCTGTGCAGATGCTGCCCACCCTGCCCATATCATCTCATTTAATTTTCCCAACAATCCTACAGATAAGGCACAGGAAGTTAGGAACTCTGGGATCTATCCTCTTATTACTATCCTATGCTGCCTTCCCAACTCCTGCATTAGGTCGGCTGCCTGCCCTGAAAATTAAGAGATAGTTATCAAAACCTATACATAATCATTGGCCAAAAACAGAATAAAGAAATTCCATCAATAGGCACGGCTTATATCATCAAACATATGGAGAAAAGGTTAGGAAGAACCCTTACAGGTAACACAGAGAAATTCGAAAGAAACAGGAGAAAAACAGGAACATAATGATCTAGACAGCCGTTTATACAGAAATTACATGAGGTGACTTCAAAGCATGTCAAATATAAAAGTGTCTGCTTGGGACAGTCGGGATGGAGGAGCTTCCTGAGCTCTGTTCTTTTCCACGCACGTCTGTTCATTCTTTCTTCAGAGGCTTCATCCTGAAGCAGCCCTTGGGTAGATCCTGGAGCGTCATCCACGTGCTGCTTCACGTCCTTGCAGGGTTAAGCACTGTGTCTGTTGCTGGACACCAAGCAAGGTGACTGTGGTTTCTGCTGGGGCCACCCTGGGTCTGATGCAGATGACTTGGTGTTCGGTGCAAGGCTCCAGCTGCCTGCCTGCTTGCCGACTCCTCAAGTTGCGCGCACTTACCTGGCAGCCAGTCAGCATCAGACCAACACACCAACATGAGGTGGACCCACGGCCCTGCGAGCCTTACCTTATGTACACTTTTGGGGTTTTCCAGCCAAGCACAGTACATCTCCTCCACATAGTTCGAACTAGTCCCACTCAGAAAGGGTTCGGCAGCAACTGGTGCAGAATAGCACCGAATCTGTTGAAATGTCCTAGCTGCTGCTGGTCTGTTTTGTGAAAATGTCTTAACAGTCTGGGAAGCCGTCAAAGGCCTCAATTTAGCAGCACAAGTCCTTAAATGAAACATTTTTGTCCTTAAGTCTTTCACGACTGCCTGTACAAAAAAACAAGAAAGAAAAGTTTTTTAAAAAGAGCATTTTCAGCTTTGCACAGTGGCAGTATCGTAGCCAATGAGGTTTATCCAAGGTGCGATTATTGCTAATTAAAAAGAGCATTTTAGGAGATAAGGCTACTAGGAAAAAAAAAACTTGCCCAACTCTGATGGTTGAAGAGAAAGATTCTGGTCTGTAAATGCATCTGCAACACTGTGCTACCTGCTAGGTGCCACTAGTTCATGTGCCTGAGAGCATGACAGAGCCATGACTATGTCAAACTGACAGGATGCCTGTGCTAGCCCAGGGAAGGTTGGTGCACAGTTGTAGATGTTACCATCTTCACTTAAATGTTCAAATCAAGGCTGGATGTGGGGGCTCACCCCTGTAATCCTAGCACCTTGGGAGGCCGAGGTGGAAAGATCGCTTGAGAGCCAGGAGCTTGAGACCAGCCTGGGTCCCTATTCCATCTCTACAAAGAAATTTTAAAAAATATATAGTTTAAGGGATGAGACAATTACAGACATCTGATGTTCTAATTATATACCTTATATAAAGCAATTACAAAAGGCAAAAGGGATTAATTAATTTAGGAATAGGATTAATTGCAGAATGAGAAAATCATTTTCTAATCAATCCAGAAACTATTTTTTTTTTTTGAGACAGAGTCTCACTGTGTTGCCCAGGGTAGAGTGCCGTGGCATTAGCCTAGCTCACAGCAACCTCAAACTCCTGGGCTCAAGCAATCCTTCTGCCTCAGCCTCCTGGGTAGCTGGGACTACAGGCATACGCCACCATGCCCGGCTAATTTTTTCTATATATTTTTAGTTGTCCGATTAATTTCTTTCTGCTTTTAGTAGAGACGGGGGTCTCGCTCTTGCTCAGGCTGGTTTCGAACTCCTGAGCTCAAACAATCCGCCTGCCTCAGCCTCCCAGAGTGCTAGGATTACAGGCCAATCCAGAAACTATTGAGCACCTGTTGTACTCATAGTATTCTAGAAAATACAGAGAATTAAAAAAAATACCTTGCTTAGCCTAAAATAATTTACCCTTAAGCAGAGGAGAAACAAATATAAAAAAATATTACAGAGAAAGCACTGAGTGCTTGAGAGGCACAGAACATGCCAACAAACCCCCTGGGAGGACAGGTGGGGGCATTTCAGGGCAGGAAGGACGTGGATGTGAAGGAAGGAAGAGGAGGTACTGCGTGTGGAAGGACCCACAGGAGGAAAGAGAGATGGGAAGAGCCAGAACCTTCTGGTGCTAGGAAGGAAGACTGAGGAAAAAGCTAGGCAGGGGCCTCATCCAGGGTCCTGCCCACCACCTCTGGCACTCATCCCCCTTTTATGAGCCACGGGGAGCCAAGTCTGACCAAGAGAGCACGTGAGTTCCACAAAGATTGAAAAGAAGAGCACCTGGAGCAGTTGTTCAGTAACACCTGCCTGTGTTAGTGAAGCAAGTGTCCTGGATGGTGAGCTACTCCACACGTCTGACTTGTGCCTAACCCACACGCTCCCTGGAAGGTAGATCTGCTTTATGGCCTCAGTTTCTGTTCTGTTTCACCCACGGTCACAGGGCTGCTAGTAGCCAAGATCCCAAGCCAATCTTCCTGATGGCACAAGGACACTGCCTGTGAAAAAAAGGTGCTTGCTGGCCTGATGCTTAGTTGATAATGAATGTGCCTCAAAGCAGGTGGCCTGGTTGTAAAGCTGGAATTATGTCCCATGTCCACAACTACCTGAAGAAAATCCAAGCTCTGAAACATGCTGTGAATTACCCAGAAATAAATGTAACATAAAAATATCTTCTATATTGTGCATTAGAACCTTCCTCTTGGTCCAAATATGTACAGAATACACCTAAGAAAGACTGACAGAGAGGGGTCAGAGTGTCCTGCGTTCTTTTCTGTCCTGCTCCACCAACAAGAAAAGATAGGCCAGCAAAAGGGGGGAAAAAGCAGAACAGATTCTTTAGAAACAAACTAAACAACTAACAAAAACTTGCTCCTTACAAATTAAGGTGAACAAGCAATATATTCTAGATATAACTATAGAATGCAGTCTTAATCCCTGGGTTTTCTTTTATTTTAGAAATCAAGTTTTAAGTTAATTTAGTAGTTTTTCCTACTTGCTTCTATACTCCAAATTTTTCTACTAAGCAATTTAAGGCAAAGAGCTCTATTGATGGCAAAAATAATACCACTGTTGCATTTGATGCTAATTTTTATTACACAGGTCCAAAGGAAAACATTCATTTTTTTCCTCTGATGGCATTATCTATGCAGCATGAAACACCCAGTTGAATCTGAGTTGGATTTTTCTCCTAAAATACAACAGCAGCACCTCATTAACTATTATTACTCAGTTGCTGCAAAAGCCCAATTAACAGGCACCGCACTAACAATCATAAAACCATTTCATCTGTTCTTCCCAAAGTGGTCCTTTCAATATACTGTTTAGTAAATCATGATGTTAAGTTATCTGCAGCCACTGAATTTGACAAATAGTTTAGTGCTGCCCAACACAGTTACCAGCATAGCTAGAGATTTCTAAACTTCCCTTAAGATGACTCATCGGAAAAGCTGCCCTTCAGCAGATGGCTCCACATGCCCCTGTGCCCAGGAATGGCCAGGACAGCTGTCTGCTGTTCACACTCTGACAGACCCACAGAGCTGGCACTAACTTACATTTGCACTTCAGTAAAAAGCCCATCCTTAACCTTTCTCTCTTACATGATGTCGTAAGAAAGTATTAAAATACAAAAAGAAAGAAAGCTGCTGGCCAGTCAACATTAGGTCTTGAAATCCAATTCTAGAGTTCTTTAACTGATACTAAGTGAACTTTAATACATCATTTGGTAGAGACATTCAATTGTTCAAATACTTTTCACGAAAGCTTTGGGCTGTTCAAAAACTCCAAGTGTTTTCATTTTTGGAATATTTCTATTTGACAAAGGTACCAAGTCCATTCAGTGGGGAAAGAATAGTCTCTTCAACTGATGGTACTAGGACACCAGAGTTCCATGTGCAAAGGAATGAAGTCGGACTCCTACTGTACAATCATATACAAAAATTAACTCAAAATGGATTACAGACCTAAATGTAAGAACTCACAGGGCACAGTGGCTCACACCTGTAATCCCAGCAACTTTGGGAGACTGAAGAGGGAGGATCGCTTGAGCCCAGGAGTTCAAGATCAGCCTGGGCAACAGAGCAAGAGCCTGTCTCTTAAGAAAAAAAAAAAAAAAGGCATGATAACATGCACCTGTACTCCTAGCTACTTGGGAGGCCTAGGCAGGGGGATTGCTTGAGTCTCGGAGTTCAAGGCTATAATGAGCTATGATGGCACCACTGCACTCCAGCCTGGGCAACAGAGAATCTGTCTCAAAAGGAACTTGTATACAGTATAAAGAACTCATAACTCAATAATAAAAACACAACCCAATCAAAAAATAGGCAAAGGATATGAATAGACATTTCTCCAAGGAAAATATACAAATAGCCAATAAACACATAAAAAGATGGTCAACATCGTTAGTCATTAGGGAAACACAAATCAAAACTACAAGGAGATACCTCTTCACACTCACTACGTGCAATCAAAAAGAAAACAACAAGTGTTGACAAAGATGTGGAGAATTTGGAACCCTCATACATTTCTAGTGTGAATGTAAAATGGTGCAGCCACTTTGGAAAACAGTGTGGCAGTCACTCAAAGGGGTAAACACAGAATTACCATGTGATCCATCAATTCTATTTCTAGGTACATAACCAAGAGAAATAAAACATATGTCCACACAAAAATGTGTACACAAACGTTCATAGCAGCATCATTCATAAAAGCGAAAAATAGGAACAACCCAAACGTCCATCAACTGATGAATAGATAAACAAAATCTGTTACAGTCACACAATGTAATAGTATTCTGCAATAAAAACAAATGAAGTACTGACACATGCTACAACAAGGATGAACCTAGAAAACATGCTCTGTGAAAGAAGTCAGACATAAAAGACCCACATTATGATTCCATTTATATGAAATGTCCTCATGTGGAAAAAACAAAACTGTTTTTCCTCCGCTCTAACATCACAATAATCAATACAGAAGACCTCTGTGACCAAACATGGGGGTATTCCTCCCCACCAATAAGCAATCAATTCTGCAGAAGACAGCAGCTGGTATCCTCCAATTCAATTCTGACACTGTCTACCTGGAGACAGCGTGGGTGTTCTTCCTTCCCATGCATACCACCCTCCAGGAACCTCCACAGGCACAAGCTACCCAGCTCTCTGTACCGTGTCCTCTTGGGCCTTTTACAGAGACTCCACTGGATAGGCATGACTGACGCATGAACAACAATGTAGAAATCTGATTAGACAAAAAGGGTATGATCTAATATCAACAGACTGAGTGGGGAAACCTAGCAAGGCCTGTCAGTTCAGATTCTTCTTGGCCTCCCTGAGGCATTCCTTCCTCCCAGGTATGAGTCACCACCCCTGAGATGGGGGTCTTGTGACCTATAATCAGACAAGGTCATTTTTTTATTGCCAGCTCCAAGACAAAAAGGTGGAGGAAGATCTGAGCCTATTTTTAGTTTCTATGGCCTGCCTTGCGGAGAAAAAGGAGCAGGTGAAAGGAGGGCAGGAGGCCTACGTCTGCGGCCTAAAGTGCCCCAACATTATAACAGAAGACTCTTTTACCTTTATCACCCCGATACTGTTCCAAAGCTGCTTCAGGAACTATGGACAAAAGTTAATATTTTAACAAAAGATAATGCTTACTGTTTTTGCTGTTTAGGAAATAATAAGGACTATGGGAGTTATGAGCCTGGAACCATGGATATATATATATATATATATATATATATATAAAATATCACAGTCCAGAATAGGCAAATCTATACAGACATAGAGTGGATTAGTGGTTGCCTGGGGCTGGGGAAGGGGAGAACATGAGGAGTGACTCTTAATGGATGTGGGGGTTTCTTTGGGGATGGAGGGACGAAAATGCTCTAAAACTAGATTGCGCTGATGATTTTACAACACTCTAATATACTGAAAAACATTCAGCTGTATAATTTATTTCTCTCTCTCTCTCTATATATATATATTTACGAGCAGTTTACCCTGACAGGCAGCTGTATAATTTAAAAGGATGAACTGTAGGGCATGTGAATTATGTCTCAATAAAGTTGTTTTAAAAAAAATTATGTCTAAGAGAAAATAAAAGTGAATCCATCATTATCAATAAAATACACAAAATGACAAAGTTGTAACCATTAATTTCAAGATGCAAGAATAAACCTAGACATTTGGAAAAAATCAAGACATAAAAAGAAAAAAAAGTAAACACCAAAGGAAAATTTGTTTTCCAGTGTTAAATGCCCTGCCCTTAGGAAATGATATACTTAAGTATGATTTTTGTCTGAACTATGAAGCCCTTAAGGTCTGTGCCTAGAATTTCCCCAGTGGGGCAGAAAACACCCTACCCCAGGGCCACCTCTAAGTTCCTACAAACAGAATGAGGGAAATAAACTGACTACTGACGCCTATCAACACAACAGGCAAAGCAGACGGATAATTAAAAGGCCAAAATAGCCTGTGCAGTTTCTGGGCAAATGAGTCTTTGAGGGGAAAAAAGCATGTATCATTAAGTTACCATTACTTATGTGTGTTGGCTGGCAACCATTTTAAAGGACACCTCATTTTGAAAACATTTTCCATTTTCTTTTTTTTTCGGTTTTGGACTCATGATGAATCAAGAACACAATGCTTGCTGCCTGACACATACCTATGGCTGTTATTTCATGCCTGCAATTATTTTAGTTTTAGTAGTAATACGAAGAATATATGTAGAGAGAGTACAGGTATCAATTCTCCTTTATTGGCTGAGAATCTCAAAGAATTTCACATCTTTCACTGGTGACACCTCATTAAACATAAGCTGAGGGATAGGGAGGTAGTGAGGATTACTTTTAAACTGCAAAGGTATTTTGTCATTGCTAGATGAAAACAACTGTTGAGCCTGCAGGCACAGAGGTGTTGACAGAGTGTGACACTAACTCACTGTGTGAAACTTGAGCATACCACTTAATCTGTGCTCAGTCTCCTGGGCCACAAAGTGGAGACAGCAATTACTCCTAATTCCTTCATAATGTCTTCCTATAATTACGAAACAAACATGAAAGCATTTGCAAACCTAAAAATATTTTGTAATGACGAAAGAATTACAATTTAACAGGGAAAAAAAGGTCAACTAGTGATATCTCTAAAAAGTTCAAGTTCCCAAGACAAACCTAAACACATTAGCTAATTTGCAGTAGCGGTCACCGTTAACTTCTGAAACATGAGTAGGCTGTCTCCATCATTTAGCACGGAAGCCCACTTAGCTCATAAACCATGGGCCTTCACCACAGAAGGGCACTAATCTGAGGTTAGATCCCTGAGTAAGCTTCACCATACAGGTCTGAAGACTGTTCTGCTCCTTCCCTAGATGTGGCCCCACAGCATCAGAGGTGCCCATGACTGCACTGGTATGAAGAGGTTGACTGGTGAGGGTGCAGGTAAACAGGCACTTTTTAAAGGTGTTGATAGAGTGTAAATTATTAAATCTTCATGGAAAGCAAGGCGATTCATCAACATGCTATTAAAGCACATATAGGACTTCTGGTTCTTGCTAAATTTAGCTAAAAACATGAGAGATTACATTAAAAGCAAAACAGAAGATGACTCTGAAAGGTGGAGAGAAGGAAGCAGACTGGCTAGGGACCTCAAGACCCAAAGAAAGAGTATTGAATTCTCAGTTTTCTTTTCGCTTCATATGTCCCAGACTAGGTACCAGAGAAGCCTGCAACCTAGAAATGTCAACAGGTGTAGACAAAAAAAAAAAAAAAACCTCCACAACAAAAGTTTGCTCTCTCTAGCCAAAGAACCAGGAAAAAGGCAGTAAGATGGAAAACTTTTAAACAATTGCTCTACTGCAGCCAAACTCCACAGAAAACACTGCGGCCCCACCCTCACTCCATTCAGGTGACATCAGAGTAAAGACTGTGGACTTTCATCCCCACCTGGTGATAACAAGCCCTCCCCACCTCCCTCCTCCACAACAATGTCAGTGGAGACCAGGTGAGGAGGCTGGATTCCAACCCCACCCAGCAGTAAAGAGGCAGCACTCCTCCCTTCCCAGGCCTATCACCAAGGCCTAATGGGGAGCTCTTATGTCCATGAAGCAGTAACAAGGAGCCCCTCCCAGGAACAAAGAGGCAGCAGTAGTCAGAGGAAGTCTGTTCTGCTCTGTTTAAAGACTTAACTAAGATCAAGAGTCTCATAACATAACACCCTGGTTGCAGTCAAAGATCACTCCTCACATCAAGAACCAGAATGATCTCAAAGAAAAGAAGACAATTTGTAGACACTAAGACCAAAATGATACAGATGTTAGAGTTATCTGATAAGCATTCCAAAAGAGCAATCATCAAAATGCTTCCATGAGCAACCATGAACAGGCCTGAAACAAATGAAAAATGAAAAATTTCAGCAAAGAAAAAGAAGACAGAAAGAACAAAATATAAATTTCGGAACTGAAAAATGCAATAACCAAAATAAAAAACTTGATGGATGGGTTAAATAAAATAATGGAGAGGACAGAGAAAATCAGTGAACTTGAAGATAGAACAAAAGAAATTACCCAGTCTGGAAAACAGACTGAAAAAAAAAATGAACAAAGTCTTAGGGAAACGTGGAATTACCACAAAAAAATCTAATATTCATGTCATTGGCATACCAGAAGATGACAGAGGGAAGGGCTGAAAAAGTACTCAAAGAAATAACAGCTGAAAGTTTCCCAAATTTAGCAAAAGGTAGAACTTACAGATTCAAGAAGCTAACTCCAAGCAGAATAAACCCAAAGAAATGCACACTAAGACACATAATAAACAAAGAAAAAACCTTGAGGGCAGCCAGAGAGAAAAGATGCATTATATACAAGAAAAAAACCAAAAAACTCTTGAACAACATCATATTTCTCATCAGAAACTATGGGAGGCCAGGAGGAATTGGCGTAACATTTTTCATTTTTCAAGTGCCAAAGGAAAAGAAGTGTTAACCCAGAATCATATATCCAGCAATGATATCAAATGAAAGGGGAATCAAGACATTCTCAGATGAAGAAAAACTAAGGGAATTTGTAGCCAGATTTATCCTAAATGAATAGCTAACGGAAGTTCTCTAAACAGAAAGGGAATGATAAACGAAGGAATCTTGGAACATCAATGAAGGAAGAAATAACAGAAAGAACAAATACATGGGTACATATAATTTCCTTATCATAAGTCTCCTAAATTATGCTTAATGGCTGAAGCAAAAATTATAACATGTCCAATGTAGTTCTAAATGTACGTAGGAAGTTAAGACAATTTTAAATGGGGGAGGGTAGCTGGGCATGGTGGTACATGTCTACAGTCCCAGCTACTCAGGATAAGGTGAGAGGATCACAGTAGCCCAGAAGTTTGAGGCCATAGTGTGCTATAATCGTGGCTGTGAATAGCCACTGCATTCCAGCCTAGACAACATAGCAAGACCCCATCTCTAAAAATTACTTAATTAATTAAATGGAGAAGGGCAAAGGGATGTTAAGGGAGATAATGTTTCTACGCTTTACTCAAACTGAAAAAATGATGGTATGAGTAAACTAGTAAGCTATATCTATATAATGTAATACCTAGACAACTACTAAAAAAATCTATACAAAGATATACTAAAAACACCATACATAAAAATAAAATTTTAAATATGTTCATCTAACCCACAGGAAGTCAGGAAAAAGAAAGCAGAAAAATTAAAAGCAGAA